>NC_073734.1:4575450-4876561 GCF_023634155.1 Falco peregrinus
TTAAAGGGCTTGGACTAAAAATGGCTTTTCTTTTTTTCAAGCGAGGCCACAGTGCGGCAAAACCCCCGTCCCTGGGAGTGTTACACGACAGCAATGCACATAAACAAGAGGGCTGCTCCCTGCAACCACCACCACCGTCCTTGGACAGAGCCTTGGAGAGAGAAATGGACTTTATAGCTGGCCCTAAATGGCCCCGGTTGAGACCTGCAACCTGCCACCTGAAGACATGACTCGGTACCCAGAGGCAGTACCCAGCCTTGTGCCTTCTGGGCCAGACGCTGGCACAAATTGCCTGTCTGCGCGCACTGATCTTCTCACAGACCAAGTGGTCTCCAGGCGCACCGAGCCAGGAACCTGAACAGGGTTTGCTGGACCCTCCAATCACATCAAGCCATGCTTAGAAGAGATTAAGGAGCTAGAACAGATCTCCTGGCACCCCGAGATCCTCTTCCACTGCTCAGCAGCAAACAGCCACCAGTGACACCTTATTTTATCCTACTGGGATAAATGGGAGGGTGTTTGCCTACTAGCTTTTGTGACAGGTGGGAACACCCCATCAGGAACCCATCAGTTTGCAAGCTGGCAGCCTCCCTTACAGCTTCAAACCCATAAATATCCCCCTCTTGCAGCAGTGAGGGCTGTGCTGAGATCACTACATTGGACGTATCTTCATATACGTATATATATGAATAATAACCATGATTTCTCTCCTGGGTTTGGGTGGCCTCCCTTTGAAAAGCACGTAGCTCCCAACAATTCCTTTTCCTTAAGTCAAGAAACGGTGATTTAAAAGCCATAAACCCCAAGTAACGCTGCTTAAACCAGTGGTGTCAGCTCACAAGCAGGGGCAGAAAGCCCACGCATGCATCCAGCTTGCACCTGTAGTGTAACCGCAAAAAGAAACGGCAGGTCTGGTGTTTGCTCGAGAGCTACCGTGGATTAGCTGAGAGAGGGAATTTAAAGCTATTCCTGACTTGTTCCACACATGGACGCCGATCACACAAAGCTGATGCTCCGCCAAGTCCCCAGATCAGGCAGGTTGGGATGGGTGGGTGATCTCTGTCCATCCCTCCCTTCCCCTCCTGGCTATACCATGGAAAATGATTCAACTATTTCATAACAAACACAAGTGGGGAAAAACCAAGTGAAAAAAAAGAAAAAGGCAGCAGCAGCACATGCTTTCTTAAATAATAAACATATAAAAATGTTAATTAAATCATGCTTTTCAACAGAGAACGATGGGAAAATACTTTCACACAATGCTGAAGTCAATACAGCTCGCTTTTTTTTTTTTCATGTCTCCTTGCAGCCAGAGAGATGCAAAGACCAAGTGAGATGCGGGGTGCACACTACGCAAGCACTGAAAATCACAGAGAGCTACTTTCTTCTGCAGGAAAGCATCTTCCGTGCTAATGGGGGATGCCAAACGACTTCACATGCCACGAACAGCGCTCTAAATGAGTCTGCGGTAAACAGAGATATGAGACCCAGATGTTTGATATTGGCCTCTAATTTTGTGTGTCCACAACCTCCCAGTTGTGCTTCCAAACCGTAGTGGGGAAGTGAAAAGCTCTGGGGCCTCCCACCTGGGAGCATCACCCCCCCGGAGAGGGCAGGGCTGAAAACTCAGCCTTGCAATTTGGGGCAAATAGCTCCGCAAATTGGCAAGCAGACACCTGGCAGGGTGCAGGGCTTCTGCAGCGTCTGGTTGTTCCTTTGCAGCTGTGTGAGCTCAGGCAGTTGGGGGCAGTGGGGGGTATGCGGGGGGCTGAACCCCCTTCCAGCCATCGCAGGGCGTCGGTGCGTGCCCATCCCTTCCAGTAACAAACCTCGCTTGTCCTTCCTCAGTTTCCTGCGCTGCTTTAAGGACTTTGGCACCCACCCCCCCCGAGGTAAGCCCACCTTGCAGAGGGGTCTGCTCAGTCTCGTCTCTGTTTCTGCATACCCCTGTCTCCCCCAGAGCTCAGCGAAGCTGCCAGCACCAGCAATCGAGAGGGGCTCGTGCCACACGAAAATATACGGAACAAATCCTGCCCAGCTGCAGGAGACATTGCACAGCTTGTTTTCCTTATGTCTCCTTTCAGATCCTGGAGACCACACGTTCAAAACAGTTGGCTGCAGAGGAGTTATGAGGCCAAGCTCCCTCTGCTCGTCTCTGCCCAAAGCTGGGAACAAGGATCCCGCCTGGACACAACATCTGGCCCAGCCAGACCGATGCCCTATCTCAAAGCAAATGGAGAGGAGCAGGCACGGGAGGGCAGAAGCAAACACATTCCTCTGCAGCTGCTTGCCACTTGTAATGACTTTATGGACGTCTGGTCACTCCTGCAGCTCTTTTCTGTGGCATTAATCATGCTGCTACAAGCTTCTGGGCAAAGTTTTGGTGTCAGGCTTCCCCAGTCGCCTTGCTCAGTGTCATGCATGACCAAAATACCCTACCTCCTCCTCTAGCAGAACCCTCTAATAGCTGATGTGCTGCCTCTACAGCCTCTGCAAAGGTCAAGCGTGGATGCTTGGTGACTGCCAAACCTTCCTCACCTCCTTGTTTTATAGCTGGTAAAGACTTGGTGGGGTGAGGAGGGCTTGATAGGCTTTGTGTGGCTCCTTGTTGGCTCTCCAGCAGCTCTGCCCTTCCTAAAGTGCTTCTGGTGGCAATACACCAGGGACAACCGTGGAGACTGCAGCCACGGGATGGGCTTGGTGATCGGTGGGAAGCTCCTTGCCAGCTGCTGGCTGGCACCGCACTGATTTGGGCTTTGCTATTTAAAGCCTTGAGCATCTGTGGAAAAAAATACCCAGAGTGAGTGAAATGGCAAGGGAGAAGGAGGTACCCAACAGCAAGAGGAGCAGAAACGGCACGCCTGGCACCGTTAATGGGCTCTAACCCCTTCAGCAGCCAAGTTGTGCTGATTTCCCGGGATTCTCCGATTGCCTCCTCGGTGCTCACCCAGAGAACAGCCCTTGCTGAGCCAGCCCAAAAAGCAACAGGCAACTCCTTTGAAACCTGCTTATGAAGTTGCCGAACAATAGACTAGCATGATCCCACGGACAGGCTCCAGCCTGCACCAAAGGCAGGACGGTGACAAAAAGCCAAAGGAGAGGGGACATGGAAGAAGCGGGCTTCCTAGAAACTTGACAGCCACTGTGCACATGGCTTCTGTACCGAGAAGGAGGCATTCGGTGCCCTCTGTGTTGTGGGGACATGCTTTGGGATGGTATTGAAGTGGCCTGAGTCAGACAAAAGCATTTTGACAATAAATGTTCTAAGGCCAGAAATTAAATCTGAACAAAAAGTTGGAACTCACCCAGTAGGGATAATATAGCATGTGTAAAAGCTCACTGACTCCCAGCTGTTTGGAGAAAGCCATCCTTGCCACCATCCCCAGAGTTTTTCCTCCACCCTCTTGTAGAAAGTTCACCCCAGCTCTCATCCTCTCAACGCCAAACTGATGCTGTCATTCCAGAGCAGAAAGAGTCTGGCTCTGCTGCCTCCACCCCTCGTCTGGTCTTCCTACACTTTGCGTGAGGGCAAGATCCTCCTACACAATGCCATGGTGAGCTCTTTCAACACAGAGCTGCCTTCAGGAGTGTGGCTACGGCAGGCACAACCATCTGTGCAGACGGAGCCAGAGCCCTGAACAGGTTCAGGAAGCCCATCACCGGGCCACTAAGCTTTGCTTCTGCAAGAAAACCCTGGCTGGAATGCACCAAGAGTTCAAACACCCGCCTGAGCAGAGACACGCTCCTCCAGCAACGTGGTGCTGTTGGAGAAGAGTGGGTTTGGAGCATCACACCACGCGCTCCCATGTACCCCAGGACCTCCATCCCAAAGTCAGGAGCTCCAGAGGCCAGACATGACCTCAGATGCATGGTCCTCCCGTCCAGCCTCTTCCTCCCCATCTCTAAAGAGACCTTCTGGGGGAACATTTCTGGCAGCAGCTCCCTTCTCACCACATGTGACAGAGCCCTGGTAAGGGGGTGCAGCCCCAGTTGCTGAACCCAGCTTCACATCAGCACGATCCACCGAGCAGTGGGTCTCCCAGGCTTCCAAAACAAGCCTCCCTGTGAAACGCTTGATAGCCAGCATGAGTGTCCAGCTATAATGCAGGCGCAAGCCAGAAAAACCGTCAAGATCAAAGACTATACCCATACATCCAGTAACTCGGGACAGCAGGGGGGAAGAACCGGCCCCCCAAATTGGGCAGAAAACTGTGGAGCCGCATTCTTGGGAGCAGAGTTTTGTTGACACCAATTCTGCCAAGGGTAGAGGGATGAGCGAACGAGCAGAGGCCACCGGCACAGTACAGAGGGTCACCAGCAAAAATGCAGATGCCACAAACAGCAGTCGTGCAAGCGAAGGACATGATGAGAAATGCTTCCAAACTGCTTCAGAAGCAAAAAGGCAGCACTCCACTCCAGATGGAAGTAAACAAGCCCCACGAAGGAACAGATCCAGCCCCTTCCCATAATGCTAACGCTGCCCTGAGCATCCTCAAAAGCCTCACTGCGGCCGAGAAAGGAAAGCAATTTAACCAGGAACCAGCCACGCTGAGTCACCCCAGCCCCAGCGATACACACGTATTGCAGCGGTCACAGAACAATTTTCTTCAAATATTCATCACCCTTCGGAAGCTGGAAACCCCTGTTTTCCTCCCGCCCATGCCAGCGTTTGTTTTCCCCCATCAACTAAGACAGCAGCTTGTTGCTGTAGGGCTGCTGCTGAAGGCTGGCTGGAAGTTTCCCAGTCTGCGATGGGTGAATGCTTGGAGAAGTTGTATAGTTTGGTTTGCACAATATAGTTATATATTTGTGGTTGGCTTTTTTATTATTTATTTTTTTTGTTTTGCTGGAGTGATATTTTTGATGGTTTGCAGTCGGGGAGTGAGAAGCAACTATTTTTTTTTCACAGTCTCAGACAGGAGTGAAGAGCTTGTAAACACCTGCAGCCACATTATTTCCTACCCAGCAAAGCAGACCCCTCTCCTGTCATGCTTATTTGAACCTACATCATGTTTATGAATGTCTTTATCAAGAAAATACCGTTTCTGAAGGGCGACGCAGGAGCCTGGCACGGCAAGAGCAGCTCTGGGAGCCAGCACAAGCCCTGGGGGCAGCTGGGGAGATGCTGGTCTCCAGGCAAAACCAGCACAGACTAATAAACCAATGGAGATTCACTGCTCACACCGATACCTGCTGAGAAGCCCCATTCCCACGGAGAAAGGTGACTTTTCCAGCACAAGAACTGCGGCTCGGCGCTCCACTAACCCCAACACCCAATAAATCATCCCAGTCTCAGGTGGGGGGGAGGGGGGCCTGGAAAAATAGCTGATTTTTTTGGTTCATTGCAAATTCCAGTGAACCTGGAGGGGGGAAGCATGCTGAGGTTAGCTGAGAGCAAAAATGTTGAGGCTTGATGAGCTGAGAAGCTGTGGGAAAAACCTGCTTCAGGGTGAGCACAGTGCCTCATCCAGACCAAATCCATCTCAATTAGCGTGGCGTTTTGGCCTTTTCAAAGGAAACCGAGGGTGCTCCCATTCCTAAAGGGGAATTTGAAATGTTTTGAAATGTTCCAGGTATTTTTGGATGTGTTTTTCCCTTCGGTCCCTGAGGTACGTGGTGCAGGGAAGCGGGGCAGGATCCGTGCAGCAGCCCGCTGCTGTGTCCTTCCTTTTCCCTTTTATAAAAACTGTTCTGGCCAAAATTTCCCTTCTATTTGCACTGCTGTATTAAGGGACAGGCTGGATTTCTCAGGACTCTCATCTTTCCCTTTGTTTTGTTTCCCAGGGATTTCTCCATCGGCTGCCTCCCCTGTCTTAGCTGCTGGTGTCTGGGCACAGTGATATCCTCCAAGCAGCTTGAGAGATGTGATCTTAAAAAAATAACATAGAGAGCACCTTGCTTTTCATCGCTGGCCTCTGAGATCGATTTCCTTTGAAGTAAAAGGGACCCTGATGCCACACAGACCCCGCTTGGCAAAGCACTGAAGCCTGGCCATAGCACCGCATAGGTGCAAACTGCCTCCTGGAGTCACTAGAGCCAGCCGACGAGAGCACCGTGGGCACCGGAGCAAGGCTCCAGCATCAATACTTTGGGAAAAGCCATTTCTTCTGGCTCCTACATCCCAGCAAAGACCTGCACAGCATTAGCCACCACTGCAACTCTTCATAGCCATGACACCCTAGGAAATAAGCTATCTCCCTGGGTGGAAAATGCCACCATCCAGGCAGGCGCTGCGGAGCTGGCTCCGGCCAAGGCATCGTTCCTGCATCCCAGCGCATCGCGTCGCTGTCTGATAGACCCTGGATGGGCTCAGGCCTTGGAGAAAAGCCATCTCTGAGCATTTTCAAAACCCAAGAGCTGTGCTAGCCCTCCCCTTCCTCTTTTTCTGGCAGCTTTTTAATGAGTAGTCCTGTTAAAAACAAAGGAAATTACATTAAAAAGGAGCGTGTTAAAATAGCTTTAAGGGCCTGACTCTAACTGACACCTACAGTTACAACACGTTTTGCCAGAGCGTGAATCATGCACAGATTAGCGGCCAACATGGGTGATTTCCATTATGCAGCCTGGAGTAGTTCAAGTCTGCTGGGCTGTTTGTACAGAGCTTGGCACAATCTGCTTGGCTCTGCTCCCACTGGTGGTATAATTTCATTTAAAAGCCTTCGACTATTGTAGCCCTCCAAACCAAGGGAGGGGGAAAGGGGGGGGAAAGGCATTTTTTGTGGCTGGCCTGAGCTGTAAAATAGAAATCTTCCAGCACAAAGTGGAGAAAATGCGTCTTTCGAAGACATTTGTCTTTGCTCGCTGACCGTAGCAAGGAGAAAGGTTTATTTATGAGCTTATTAACTGCTAAGGCAAGAGGAATTTGATAATTTCTAAGTGGCATTTTAGCCCATTGACTTTAGGAGCCTTCAGATTCATTTGGACCCCACACAGAAGTCATTTTCCCCTCCATACCGGACCCCAAAAAGCTGCTCTGCTCCGAGTATACCCAAACTTTCCAGGTCTTCTTGCTCCGGTGCTCGCCCACATCCATACTTCTCAAGCAGATCCTCCCCGCCTTCCTGCCAGTTTGGACCGAGCTCGCAGGAGAAATCCAGCCAAAAAAAGCCATTTCTGGGATACTTTTTAAAGATTTGGTTTGGAATTTTTGCTCCTTTTTGACACATACAACAGCAACACCGCCGAAGGAAAACTCACTGCTTGAGAACAGTGCAAGGTCAGAACATTTGATTTCTAATAAAAACATAGTTATTTTCCAATTTTACAAAGGAAATGAAAATTTAAAGTTTGGTCAAATGAGGCGTTTTCACTTACATATCTCACCTAACCTGGCCCCAAGGGAAAGCCCTGGCAGGTTTTGTGGGGTGGGAGATGGGGGCTGTTCCCTCATGTGAAAAAAGGGCACCTCCCAGCACACAGGGCAAGGTCCCTATAAAATATGCCAGGTTTAAATGGGCTCCGGGTCCTCTTGGAAGCTGAGGCCAATTTTGCATCCTCTGCTGCCCGGTTATTTTATTCCTAATAAACACTCCCCCCTACCAAGCCTCCCTCCCTTTCAAGAAGCCACATGCCATAAGAACCTGGCTGAGCTCAGGGACCCACAGACCTAAAGCGACTCCTCAGTCTTACAAGGCAGCAGCCAAATCCCAGGGCACTGCCCCAATTTGCTTTATTTTTTCCAGATCTAAAGATTATTTGAACCATACAAAGACGAGACGTTCATCCCGCCTGAGCATCCGACCGCTGCTGGATTGTCATCTTGTTTGGGGTGCTGCTGCTGTCGGCTGCATGTCCGTGCGGGCATCAACCGCAGGCAGCTGGAAAATCCCATGCCCCCCTTCCCCAGGGGCAAAACAGTCCCAGCCACCACCAGAAATACCACCTGGGAAATATTTGGAAAAAAATATTTGTCTGCTAGGACACATGCCTGCCCCATCTGTGGAGCAGGCAAAGGCTTCTGCGCTTCCCAGGGCGAAGCGGAGAGGCAGAGCGTGCTGTGAGCGCGCAGCCCAGAACGCCGGCGTCACTCCTCGCCGGCACACGGCTGAAAAGCTGCAAAGGTTGAGGCGAAAGGGCAGGTACCTCTGTGGAGCTCGTGATCGTCTGTTGGCGGTGGCTGGCTGCCAGCCCCCTCCCCTTCAGTCTGCTACCGCTGAATTTGCTAACAGCCCCCGGCTCCACAGTTTCACGTGAGCATCTTCTGCCTCGACCATTGTTTCCAGTCCCACCTGCTCCAGCTTTCCCCCCTGCCCCGAAGGCTTTGGCAACGAGTTGCAGCATGTGGGATTTTTTTTTTTTAATTTTTTATTTTTTCAGCAGCCTGACACATGCCAAACCTGAGAAAGGAACTTGATAAACCCAAGGTCAGGAAGGAATTTTAACTCGGTGTAATTGCTAGAAGGCAATTCAGATCCGTAACATACCTAGGCGGGCAATACAAAGAGGTGAGACAGATCGTGCAGGAACAGATTGCTAAAAGCTACTGAAAATATAAAGGGATTAGCTTGCTTTTTGTTTGGGTTTTTTTTGGAAATCACATGTTCTGCCAGGCTTTCTTGGAGGCAAATATTTTTGTACTGCAGCCAGCCTTGCCAGCCTCAAGTATGCAAAAGTCCTGAGTCAGATTTCGAAAGGCAAAGTGATACTGACTTGAAAACAATTAGACTGAAAAAAAGTACTTGATTTTCTATTCTGATCTCTATCCTCACTCTTACAACTTGCCCCCCTGCCCCCCGCAAGATTTCCAGTTACATCATTTTTATTCTAAATGAACCCGTGAATCTCTGTGAATCCCCTGCCTCCGGCAGCTGGGGCTTCGAGAGACCCAGCGAGTATCACAAGATTCGGGGGTACCGCTGCCGAGGCTGGGGGAACTGCATTTCTGCGTGGGGAACGCTCTCTCTGCTCCGTCTTCTGCCCGGTCCCTCTCCCCATCCTGCGTCTGGATGAGGCCGCTGCTGGGGATGAGCTGCAGCGCCTGGCACTGCCGCCCCGGTACCTGCGGCTGGAGGGGAATCCTCCTCCGGAGTGGGCCAGCCAGCACCTATCCCAACCGCGGCCTCCGTGCCAAAGCCTACAATTGGGAATAAATCCCTCTCCCTGCTTTCGGCTGCTTCATCCAGAAATCTGGCCGGCGGGTTCAAGCCCGTTGTGCCTCGGCCGCCGCCTCTCGCACTGCCCTCCCTTCCAAGAAAAATGGAAACAGGAGATGAAGGAACTTTCCTACGCTGCATCCAGCTTTGCCCGCTGCCAGATTATCATCATGATATTATATTAACGTGCAAATCATGATTGCTCACAATAAAAAAACATATAAGGAACAGAACGCACACGCCAGTGAGAAGCAAAGCAGAGAGCGCATGAGCTCCAGCTCAGCCTTTGGCAGGACCTGCTGCGACGGCAAAGCGCAGGCGTGTTGGGATGCTGTCACTGAGGGTATTTGGCACAGCCCCACGCAGGATTTGTTCCCCACCACCCCGGAAACATTTTTAGTGGCCAAGGGACCCCTCTCCTCCATTGCCCTGTGCCATATTTTGCCCAGAGTCTCCCCAAGCTCCGTATGGCTCCATGCATCATGCTGGGCATCTGCGCGTTGGGCTCATCAGGGCTTTGTCCCAGCAACATGGGCCAGAAGGGAGATGTAAATTGGGTTTATTTGATTTGATCTGGGGGATCAAGAACAAGTTGAATCAGACTTTTTTTTTTTTTTTTTCCCTTTGAAGACACGATAATCTCCAAACTGATCCCTTTTAAAAAGCTATGGTATCCTCAGGAGGCAGGATTCCCGCCCATAAACTGTTCCTTTTAAGTGCTCATAGGTTCATTCCTCTGGCTTCCAGGTTTCTGCATGAAAAAATCCGCAAGCAGCAAACGCTGCGTCACCACTCGTGTTTGCACAGGGCTTCCCACCCGCCGACAACCCCAGAGCTTGAGAGACTGATGCTACTTCACAAACCATCGGCTGCACAGACCCACACGGACACTCCGCCACTGCTCTTAAAGGAACGCTAAAGTTGCAAAAGCAAAGTTAGGAAATTCCGGAATTGCTGTTTCCTGGGCAACCTCAAAAAAGCCTCTTTGTGCCTCTTTGCGTTTCCATACCTGCTCTTTCTGCTGGCCCCCACCTGCCCCTCAGCAAGCCTGCTCCTGCCCATGCACGCCCCGGCCATGGACTCCCCCTTGCCTCCCCCTTGCCCAGTGCTCCTGGCTCGGTTTGGGAGGCAGCTGGCACCCCAGATAGATGGGTTATTTGGGGTAGGGAGCACTGGGGATGCCGGAGCACCAGGTGGGAGGATGAAGGTCACAGGAACATGGCATGGCTGGGATGGCTGCCTCCCAGACTTGCTGTCCCTCGGCATGCCAAGAGCCACAAAGCAGCGCAGGTGTGCACGCTCTGCTGCAGCGGAGTCCCCGCTGGTGTAAAATAAAGATACTGGGTGGATTTCTGTGGTTTGGAGGAGCAGTAGGACTGAAATTGGGTCCCAAGCTGAGATTGCAGCTGTTTTCCGGAACTATTTTCAAGCAGTATCAGTTCCACCCTGAAACATGAAGGCTTTCCACAAATACCCCCACCCACAGCTCAGCAAAAATGCCAGCTTATCTCCCGAAAGTATCTGCATGGTGTCAGCGCGTGTGGATACACACAGGCTGGGGAGGACCAGAGCGGATGAGGCTGATAATTCAGATAGAAGTAGGAACAAAATTCCACCAGGACTGTTTTGGGCAAAGTAGTGTTGCAGATCCTGTCCCCAAACTGGTATTTCTTTTTTTCCATCCATTGCATCACCATTGATCCTGAGGAGCTGGTACCGGAAAAGACGTGGGAAGCCAAAGAAGAAAGCAAAGAAATTGCTTTCAGGACCCACCTCAGGATCCTAGAGAAGACTAAAATAAAAGCATAGCCTGGGCACACTACGACATGGCCTGGACACATCAGCCGTAGGCTCTGATGTCCCCAGGAAGGCTGTGTGTGTTTGTGTGCATGTCAGAACATCCATACGCCCTTAGATATGTGCCATAAACTCAGCAACGCGGAGCGCCAGCTTCCTTCAGCTCTGCATGTCACAGCCTAACAGAGCTCCAGGAAAATCAAAACAAGGTAATTAAGAGCAGATTTGGCCCTTAGCACTTTTTGTATACAAAACGCTTTGGAAACTAATTAAACCACTGTCCAAGGGGATGCTGTTACACATCCAGAATGCCACGAATGTACTAGCGAGAGCCTCTGCCTGAGGACGCGGTAAACATCAATAACCCCAAGCCGGGTGTGATGGAGCTGCCACATCTGAAATCCCCAGCATCTCACAACCAGCCTTCAGAGGCAGGTACTGGATTTACGAGGTGTCAGAGAGAAGAGGGGAGGTCGCTTGCAAAGGATCACCCACTTCCCCCCCTCCAGGGACCACGCTGTGTGTTTTTAACCAAGCTCCAGCTGAACGGAAACCTGGCTTTCCGCTGGCGGGGAGCTGGGATGGGCTGGGAGCAACAGGTCACACCAGTATGTTGCTACTGGGGAAAAAGCAACGCTGCGGCAAGGATCCGGGGCAGAGCTGCTGGACCACAGTTTTACGCCTCTTACAGATGCCAGAGCTTCTCAAACTACAAAATATTCTGATGCATCAGGAGAGGGACAGGCGGCAGAAACCCCTTCTGCAGAAGTGGGCTGTGAACCGGAGCAACCTCGGGACCGCTCCAGGGCACTACTGGCTTTTTGGTGATCCTCACGTTTGTTCATGTTTTCATTTAAGCAACGGGAACAGAAAAGTGTTCCTTTCCTGAAAAGCCTAGCAAAGCTGCCCTCAAATGGGAGGCAGCAAAACCTGAGGCTGTGGGATAGGAGTTGGGGAAAGCACTGTCGAGGGGCAGCAAGCGAGGAGCTGCTGATGGAGCAGGACAGGGAGAGCAGGTGCTGCCCTATGCTGCTGCAATATATTTATATTGTGATACATATCAAATGCATGTAAAACGTCTCACCTACGTGCTCGTACAAGACAACTGGAAAAGAGAAGCGGCCTCAAGCCACCATCCTCATCTCATCTGCATCCCTCCAAGCAGCCTGCAGCAACGCGCTGGGTCAGTCAGCAATTATTTTCCCCATATTACGATGAGGAAAGAGCTTCTTAGCACCCTCATTCCCGTGCAAAGACTTTGCTGGTGTTTTAGAGCATTTTGGCAGCTCATCTGTGGGACATGACAGCTTGCTCAGATAGCAAATCCCTGCAGAGGTTGTGCTGGTCCCAGGTGGGACCAAATTTGTCCTGCTGGTGACCGCATCCCAGCAGCATCCCAGCAGAGATGGGTGGAGCGGTGCCCCAAAAGCCCAGCCAGGCTGATGGGCAAGCACAGGGCTGCAAAGAGGCATAATGAAACATGAGTGAAAGTGCTGCCTGGCTGGGATGTGTAAGTAGGAGAAACAGAAAAGGAAGAAGATATGGTGGAAAGAGCGGGGCTGCATACGGAGGTAATTACTGACGCACAAACAGATAATAACGGATGAGGATGCTAATTCCCAGGGCACAGCATGCCCTTTCTCCTAGAGAAAATGAAGCATTGCAAAGAGGATACTTCCAAAAGGCCCCTTTATTTGCCCTCTAATACTTTGGCATCCCATCTTTCTGAGGGGGTCTAACACCCCAAAACTGCCCCAGCCCCATATAAGAAGCATTTCTTAGAGTTGGAGATGTTCGTGCCCTTTTTCCATTTTCAAAGTCTCTATAAATACTCAGCTTTGATATAAAAATATAGGCAAAATATGCGGTGGGGTGATAGGGAACAGAAATGCCCCACTCTTTCTCTCTAATAAATAAATTAAACCCCAACTGGGCTGAACTTTTTTGGCCATGTATTTTATTAGTAATTCAAATTATTTATTGATGCCTTGAGACGGTCCCAATCACGGCGTAATGAGACTCAGCCATACCCACATCCAACCTCTCCACCATGCATCTGAGCAAAGTGTTTGCTCCAGCTCTCATCTCCAGAGAACAACAGATAAAAATAAGAAAATTTCAGGAAATTAAAAATGCACGCTATTTGTCCAAACTCCTACATCACAGCTTTTACCTTTCGCTTTTTGCTCAGCCAAACCAGCCAGACACCATTTTCTCTGCCTGCTTACTCTTGGTCAACCTTTCGAAATTCAGGCCTTCTTGGGAGGAAACCCAGTAAAGACTGACCTTTCTTGAAACACTCATAAACCTTTTCTAAGTTTTCCTTTTGCCCTTAACGCTCTGTGTTTTTATTGGGACCTGAACGTAGAGTTACTCTCCCTTTTTATTTTCCTCCCCTTTTTTTGCCACTGAATCTGACAGCGGACATCCCGGAGGAGGGGGAGTTTTCCACCCTTTCTGGTAGCAAATTCTTTATGTTTCATTTTAGCTTTTTGTGGCTTCAAAGAAACAGCTTGAACCCCAGAAAGGGTCCAGATTGGCCAAGGAAATATGAAACATCGTAATATTTCTAATGTTAGAAGAATTTTTAAAAGGTTACATAGTGGAAAAACAAAATATGAAAACCTTGTGGAAGCAAGGAGGTTCCTCGAATGCTCCTGCCAGTCCCCCTGCTAGTGCAAAAAAGGGCAAATAGGGAGGGGGGAAATGTCAAAAATCCCCCCTGAAAGCAAATTTCACCAAACAGAAGGAAAAGCATTTTAAATCCTGCAAAGCAGAAAACGCTCCAAAATGGCAAAAAGCTTTTCTCGACGTTTTTCCCATAGCTGACCTATTCTAATCATCATTTTCACTCTCTTTTTCTGGCACGCAAGCCCAAAGCCACTGTGTGCATGTCCCTAAAGCTGCCTATGGACTCTCCAAACCTATTTTAAAGGAAATGAAGCAGTAATGGAAACATTTTGATTTCCTATTCGCTTTCCTAAAGCCCTTTTACTATGAAAACCTAAACTTTGGGCTTAAGCCATGCCGACAGATGTGTCTCTCGAATTCCGTTTGCAGGGCCGGCTGACCCCAGCCCCATGCGGGATGCTCCGGGCTGGCAGGAACACACAGCCACCCAGTGCCAAGGGCTCTGCCAGCCTCAGCGGGCTTGGGGTACAGGCAACAGGATTTCAGAGAATATTTTATTTATCCAGAATCAAATAATGTCAGGAAGAAGCTGAGGTATTGACCCTGCCCATCACAAGGAGCTCGGATCACCAAGCCACCCGCACTGCTGGTTTTGGGCACATCATTCCTGAAGGCTCTAACGGGAACCAGGCACCGGTTTGTTCGCTTCTCCCTCCACCTTATCAAATGAGGTGGATGTTGCCACTGCCTTCCCCGGCCAAGAAAAGCTCCCTTGCTTTCTCTCTCATTTTCAGCTGTTCTTTCGCTTGAAGAATGAGGTGGTTTATGAGGATTTTCTTCACAGGGGGGAAACAACGCTCCAAACTATCAGCCCTTGCAGGCAGAGAATAAGCTGATTTTTCAACACTTCAAAATTATGTCATAAGGGCCCAGAGAGAGGCTTTGGTGAATATATAAACACAGAATCTAATGGAAGTCACAGGGTGATTAACTAAAACCAGTGTTTCCAGAGAAATAATATCTACACAAACAGCCACATGCTTTGTTTAGCTAAATGAGTAACAGTGCTTCAGCCACTGCCAAGTGCCTTTTTTTTAACTAAAAAAAAAAAAAAAAAAAGAAAAAAAAAAGATTTGAGAAAGATTGGCTCTTTTATATAAAATGTAGTGTTGGAAGCAAAAGCCATACCCAATGGGCTTGACCTTGAGAAGTTTGGCATTTATGGGATATATTATTGCCATGTGGTCTGGGGGTCTGTGCTCACGAGTGTGGGTGAGCTCAGTGCCAAACCCTCGCCCATGCCCGGGAGCAGGCAGCTGCCCGCTCTGCCTGCACCACCTGCCCGAGCTGCATCCCGGAGGAACCGCAGGGCTGGGCTGGGCTGCTAGGAGAGGTGGTCTGCAGCTCATGTCTGGAAGGGGTGCGCGGAGGGGAGGGGAAGCTCCTCTTTACAAGGCCATTAATCATCAGCATGGTCCCGCTGGACGAGTGCCAGGATGGAGATATTTGCTACCTGCTCCTCCAGCCACAAGCAGCTCTGGAACATCAGCATCTCATGCATGGCCTGCACCTCTGATGGCAGCTGATGGCCAGCTCAGCTGGGGGAAGTAAGAGCAGGGTGCAAAAATTGCTGATTTTTCACAAGTCAGCAGGTATCCAAAGCAGACGTTAAGCAATATAATATAGCAATAGTATTGCCCTGCCTCTCCTGGGGCAAGATTAACCCTTTGCAAACATCAGCCTGAGCCCTTGCAGCTGCCTGAAAGGGGCGGTGGGTGCTCTGTCCGCCCTCCCCACAGGGATTCCCCCCACCTCCGCCGAGTGCAGCGATAAAGGGATGAGCCTGGCAGCGCAGGGCAGCCAGGGGCATTGCCCATACCCTCCCTATTTTACCCTCCAGCTTTTCTCACCCACTCTCACATCTGCTTTTGCTCCTTTCCTGGAGCCTCCTCCCCACAGGCACAGGGGTAGTGCTGTGCACAACACCCCCCCCCCCCCTCCATCTGAAAGGGATGCTCTCCCCTCCATCACCTCCTTCCCCTGCAAGATGCTCATGCTGGCTTCCAGCAGCATCTCCCCTGCGGAGCATAGCCAGCTTGGAGCCCTGTCGGTAACACACCTGCGATGTTTAACTAGAGCAGTTTGTTTAAATTTTTTTTTTAAATAAAAAAAATAATAAATCCTTTCTTCTCATAACTGGAGGAGCAGCCCCTCGATTGTGCAGACTGGGCAATCACATAGACCTCAGAGCAAACACTGGGCCCTGGAGGAAAGTTTCCTATGGAAAGCCATATAGCACCGAGGGGCTGGAAAGGCTCCCACCGCCCGGGTGCAGCAGCAGCCCAACGAGGGGCTGTAACCAGATCTCGGCGCTACATGAATGGCTTTAGCAGGGCACTTTCCTTTGTACAGCATGTGCCTTCGGCCCCGAGTTGCCATGGTAAAGGGTGAATCTTTAAAGTAAATAGTCTGTGCAGTGACGTCCCAGGTCAGGTTATAGCCTTGCATCATCTGATTTGCATTTTATTATTCCCATCTCCCCCTCCTTGCTGCCTCCTCTTCTATGTAGGGACAAGCACAAAAATGCTCACGGCGAGGATCCTGCACATCGTTCTGCAGCACCAGCTGAGGCTGCAGTTAAAAGTTTTCCTGCAATGAAAGCAACCCAGAAATGGAATGAAAGGCAGGCGTACCAGATCCAGGGTTTGAAAAATAGACTTTCAGCTTCAGCAGTCTGAGGATTCATAACCTATTCCTCACCCAGAAGAATACTTGAGCGCTTAGCTGAAGTTAAGCAGATGCTTAAGCTCACTCCTACCCTTAAATATGTAAACTCAAGAGTCACTGTGCTGACTTCATGGGCATGGGGGAGCCCCAGAGGGAGCTCGGGGCTGAGGAAGGTGCAGGGCAGTTTCTGGATGGGGCAGAAACGTCCCTGGTTGGGCAGGTCAGGCAAGTAGCAGCCATGAGTGGATTTTGGGCAGGGTGCACATGCACCACGTCCAAAGCTCAGCACCTTGAACCCATAACTTAGCCATTGACAGCAGCTGCAAACCAACCATGCCTGACACTTGAACAAAACTTGTCCAGAAATAAAAGCATTAGTAGGCTTGCACACTCTTATCACTTAAGACAACCACAAGTAGATGTGTGCCTTACTCCCCTGCCTGCTTTCCTCCCTGGAGCTGGGGGTGCAAAACAGGGGGGCTTGAATAAGCGTTAGTGCACAAGGTGGAGGGTCCACTGGCTTGAAACCATCCCTATGAAAGCTTGCACAGAGGCAGCGGGGACTGTGCGAGAGAAAAGGCAGAAGCTTCCCTCCAAAGACGTTGAGAGGCAGGAAAGCTCTGGAGGAAACGCGCTCCCTGCCAGTAATGCAGAGGTGTGGAAATACGAAGCAATTAAGACAAATAGCAACTGTGAAACAAGAGTCCTCTGGACTGTGAGACATTGCTCACAACAAATAAATAAGCCCAGAGCCTGACTGCAAAGACAGATATTCACAGGAGCTGCTTCTGTACCGAGACCTGGAGCCTTTCAGCAGGCAGCAGCCTCCCCGTGCCAAGCAACCCCCCAGCTCCGCAAACCCCCTCCCCTCTCAGCCCGGCAGCCACGGTGGCCTCGGCATGCCGGCCTTTTAATTAACAGGTTGTCATCAGACAGACAGCAAATAGATGAAGCCACAGCAATGATGAAAGCAAATAACCTGATGGTGCAGAAGGAGAGGAAGAGCTGTGAGCAGCACGGGCTGCCATGGACGCATATGAATATCTCGTTAGTGCAGCTGCAATTAGTAGCCACTCTGGTTTTATTGTACAACACCCTTAATCACAGTATGGCAGGCAATTCCCTACACTTTTCCTTCTGGCACGAACTTCTTCCTCCTTATATTAGCTGTGTGGAAACAGCTCATTAATGCACACATAAGCAAAGCTTGCTTAGGCTAGAAATAATTAGGTGCTATCTGTTGTGCTTATGTTGTTCTGGCTTTGGCCATCTCAAAGGCTCAGACCTGAGCTCCAGATCTCCTGGGACCATGGAAATCCTCTGCAGCCCCCATGTGCGGAGGAACCCTTTGAACATGCTCAGGAATTCGTAGTTGAGCTGTTTGCTGAGAAAAACTGGGGAAAAAGAATATATTTTAGTGGAGCAGGAGGCTGTGGTGTGGTGGAAAGGTGAGATGCTTCACCAAGAGCCCACATCGTGCGCTGGGCAGCTGAGAAGCCAAAGGCTCGGTGCAATCCTTGGGGAGCTGATGGGGTTAGAGGAAGCCCCCGGTGCATCGGTCCTAGGAGCTGGCTCCTGCCTGAGGGATCACCGTGTCCGGGGGCTGAGATCCCACCACGGCTGACGCTGCTAGAACCACCACCTGCTTAAAGATAAGTGCGGTTTCAGGTGCGTTACAGAAAACCCAAGTTAAAGCTTATGATGAGAAGCGGTGTCAAAGACCAATTAAGCAGAAAGGAGGAAGAGGTTTAAAATAAGGAGCATTATTTAGATTAAAGCAGGTACTATAGCTGGATTAGGTTCAAGATGAACAAAACTGTTTAAGTGGCAAAATCCTTAAAGGAAAGATCTGCATAGGATAATAGAGTGTAAAAATGTAACAAGTGCAGGCAAATTCCTCATAACTTCCCAGATTCAGTCAAGGGAATATTGGGATTACTGCTCGTTTTGGCAGAAAAATAATCCCTAGGATAATGGCAGAAAGGCTTTGAAGGTAGAAGCCAAGCGAATGGGCTGGCTGAAGCTGCGCACTCGATAGATGCACAGATAAGCTGGGACAGATATTATCTTTTCAGCACTAGCTATGAAAAATGTCTGTCTGTGCTCTTCACTTTCTAGCAAACTTAATCGCTTCATGATGAACCAATGGCATTTCCACTTCCATATGCTTTTGATATTACTTAATAAACTCAATTAGAAAGCAGCCATCCTACTGGAAAAATAACATTTCAGAGGGTTCCCTCTCCCTGGTTAGGAACAGGCCACGTTACATAACTGGATTTCTTTGCTGCTCCATATTATCACAATTGGGTTAAATTCCACTATTCATTTTTACAATACACAGTAAAGCTAAGCACCGTAATCATTTTGCAAGTAGGTAATAAAATACCTGTCTGCCCAAGCTTGCAGGTAATGCCTTAAAAGATATTGGGTATTATTAAAAAAGGATGTCCTGAGTCTGTGGCTCTTCCTATGCAACTTGTGAATTAAAGCCACGAACATCCTGTGTGCAGGGAGAAAGTAAAATAAATAAAGGAAAAAACCCTCAGGGTGATCTGGGAAGGGGTGAGCAGCATTACCTGCAGGGATGCCAAGACAAACCTGCTCAAATAAATTCTTCTGGGGAGGAGATGGCAGTCAGGAGAGGACCCGTCCTGGAGGTCACTCCAAATTGAGGGGACCAAAAGCTGGGGTGCATTTCTCCTCCAACCCGCCTTGTGTCCCCCCTATGCCGCAGAGCCCGGCTGCTCAGCATCTGCCTCCTCCACGTGCTCCGGTGATGGGCACGCACACCCTTTCCAGACGATTGGAACAGAAAGCAAAACCATCTGTACTGGTTTGAGGGAGGATGACAACAACTAATATACATTTCAGCCTTAATGTAAGGCACGTTGCTGGTATTAGGGTGAGGGCTTGCCTGCAGATAAATCTTGTCAGCCAGCCGGGACCAGCCTGCCCCGCGTGATGCACGGCAGCAGCAAAGCTCGCTCGTGGGTTTGGCACCCACGGCACGTTGTGCCAGTTTGCACGGGGGTTACTGGATCTCTTAGGCAAACCCCAGGGCCTGGTGCTTCCACAGCTGAGGTACCCTGCTCCTGGTGAGCCCTGCCCCCACAGGAATCCACTTGTACACTACCGTCCTCATCCTTCACAGCACCGTGCACTGGTCCTTCCTCTTCTTCTCCCCTGCAATGGCCTCAGAGGTTTCCATTTTTTGAACTCAGGGGACATTATCCGATGGGCTCTATTTCTTTAGTCCTCCTTATGGTTTGCAAATTACACTCTACGAGAAAGAAGCTGGCGTGTTCAACCAGCCATTAAGGGTTTATTCTCTTTCAAAATTACTTGTTTCAACAGACAGAAAACCAGAGCAGCTTTAGCGGCCCCTCCCCGATCTGGCGGTATTTCAGGGGCAATATAAATTTCAAGGCTTTTCTACAATGTGTAAGAAGAGTACACAAGCCTACGAGATTCGACGGTCCCACCACAACCTGGATCTTTCCGTCTGCAATGGGAAGTCATCACACACGAGCAGTGGGACAGTAAGAAAAGTCCGCGGGGTACAAATGGAAGACAACCCCAAGCGGAACAGTGATGAGATTGGTTTTCTATCCTCAATTGATTCGTAAGACTAAAGATTTTCTTCCGTCTTTGCTTTCATACAACAAACAGTCAAGCTTATTACAATATCCCATGAAAAATATGATCAGTTTGCAAGAAATGTGATAACCTTGTGATGGGGTCTGGGGACCCAGGTACTGCCTGTGAATTCTGTTTGGTCACTGAGGACATTTTATGACTAAGAAGTCCCTGAATGTGGAGGCTATCTGCTTTTCCCATTGCCTTTTTCCCACCGATGCACCACTGGAAGCTCAGCAGCCAGAGACACAGGTACCGTTCAGGCAAACAGTTTTTTAAATCTGAATTCCAGTGCTGAAATAACAAAGCAACAGACCTGGTGAGATGCCTGGATCATATGCTGGGGCTGAGCAAGAATCATCTGGAAAAGAATGGGAAGATTATGAAAAAAAAGATCTCACAGCGGTTGTTTTTGGAAGCCAGCTGCAAAAGCAAGAAGGGCTCCGTGTGCTGGAGGAGAGCTCAGGTGCATCAAAGCAGGAGGAGGGAGGATATGGGATTATTTAAAGGGCTTGGACTTGCATTCAAAGACCTTTCAAGAGGCATTAAAAAAACCGAGGGAGGAAAACATACTCAGGTATTTATTATTTTGTCTAAATCTATGTGTTTCTTGGGTTAGCTGAAATAAAATGCTGAGGTTTCTTTGGAATCGCTGGTCTCCTCCAAGGCATAGCTGGCACTGGGACGGTATGCACTCCAATCTGCTTGCTGCAGAGCACCTGAGTGACACTGGGTGAATCCCTTAATCAACTTCCACTCTTGCAGCTGAGACCAGATGCTCGTAGCCATGGCTCTGCTCTCCTTGGGCAACTTTTGGTCCTACTACAGCACAGCAACAACTACCAGAGCTGAGAGGAGGAGGATGGGGGTGGAGGATAAGTGGTACTATGCACAATTTGGGGGTCATCATAATACCTGAATACAACATAAGCAATCAAAGGCAACCTTTAACTGATTTTTCTGGCAGTCAAGTAATAACTACAATGTTGTTTTAATGTAACGTCAAGTATTTAACTTGAGATTGCTGGCACGCTCGCACAAGGATATGACTGGGAGACAGGATGCACTAATATTTGCCAGTGAGACAGAACAGAAGACAAGAGATAAAGAACAGGATTACGTACAGCACACTACATACTCACACAATAAAGAGCATTATTTCATTGCTCTTGGGACCGTCGTGCAAACTAATTAAAATGGTATTTCAGTATATTGAATTAATGACTCCACTGAGGGCAAGAAAGATCTTATCAACAGGCATTTTGAAACCTTGTTTACTTTAAAAAATGTACCAGATTGGTAATAATCTCAACAGTGAACTGGCAGACTCAAGTAGAAATGCTTGTTTTGTCCAGGTTTGTGTGGGGACGAATGCTGCTGCTTTGTAGCCCCCCAGATGCCATCGGCCAGGAGCAGGGCACAGCAGGACGAGCGCTGAGCATCACTCTGCACTCTGTGCACGGACACCGATCCCTTTATGGGAACTCTTACCTTCTCTTTAGCTTAAGGAAAGGATTTCTGGCTGGAAAGAAAGGCTGCAAGGAGTGTTGCATTTTGCCCAGTTCGCCTCTCCTGGGGGAGATGCTGTGTTGCCTCCTCGCAGCCACATAAACATCACCTATGCAGCTCCTGGCTTACGACCGGGGCTCTGCTTTGGGATGTTTTTCACCCAGTGCAGCTCCTAGACTGAAGATGCTTTGCCTATGACTGATAGGGGCCTCCAGCATCATTTGCTAACGCCAAAAACTATGTCAGATAGTCCTCTTCACAGATACAACCAAGTTCCAGCCCAGAACCAGCCAGGGTTTTGCCCCCCCTTCTCCCACGAGAAGGACATGTGTGACTCATGGCCACGTGCTATGCCAAAGTATGGATTGGTGTGTCTTGAAGAATAAAAAGAGAAATAAAATGCCTTGGCTTCCCTCCCCGCTCCTCCCAAGGCTCCCAGCAGCCTGGATCAGACCCTTGCACGGTGCAGCCCACCACTGGTGACGACACGGGCTTCACTGCCTACATGCTCCGCACACAGCCCAGGGTCTGCAGGGTGAGCGGTGCCTCTAATCAGACATGTCACTGCCCCATCGCAGCCATAAAGTCTTTCCCATGGTCCTAAAGTCAAGTCTCAGAGCAAGAATCAGTGCAAAACCAACAAAGTCCTGGACAGTGTGAACAGATGCCAAAAAGATAGATGGGAAAAACTTGCATCTCCAAGGGCCAGAGAAGACAACGAGACATAACAAAGCTCTTTGTTTGGGAGAGGGTTTTCTTTAGGGAAGAGGGGAGAAGACTGGAAAGGGAGGGGGGGGGGATGATAGTCCATCCCACATCCCATCCAACAGTCAAATAATTCTCATGAAGCCAAAAAATTTTTCACATCCAACCATCACGTTTTGGTGCCAGAGAACTCCCCAGCCAGACAAGTCCCTGAGAAGTGACGTGCCCTGCGTTGGTCTAGCCAGCTTTACCTGTAGCACATAAACCCCAGCACCCTTTGGTTCAGCGGAGGCAGAGCAGAGCTGGCAGCTGGGATATACCGGGTCCATGGTGCACACACACACACCAGCCCCATTTGGGTCTGACGGGGACTGGGATGGGCACAGAGGATCAACGCGGGGCTGAGCATCTGCGCTGCAAGAGAGGACCAGCTGCGCTGAAAAGGCAACGTGTCCTGGGGAGGAGCAGGGAAGTGGGATGAGATGTCATCTCATCTAACATCTGAGAAATTCGAGCTGAACCATGCAGCTGCTGCACACGGGTGTCGCTGCGGGGATGTCAGCGCAGTCAATGCTGCCTCGGGTACTCGGAGATCCCGACCAGCAGCAACACGAAAGCCTGTGTTGGCTTTCAGCAGCTGATTCGGAGTGACTAGGAGCTTAACTGGGAGCCTGACGATGTTGCAGCAGGGCTTCCATAAACCAGCGCAGGCATCTGGGTGTTTTAAAGCAGCTCTCTGTGCTTTCTGGACAGCTGTTGCACATCAAGAAAACACCTGTTACCAGTTAGGATTCAGGTTATGCAAAGGGCTATTTTTAAAAAGTGCCGGAGTGCATGGAAACCTTTGGCTTCTGCTTCCAAAGGTGATACACCTATAACGGCAAACATGTGAAAACCGGAGTACATAGCTTTCTCATGGCAACCTTTTGGATCTCCCACACCGGGGTCTCAAGGCACATGGCTCACCTGTCTGCAGTCAGATCCAACCTTCCCCTCCAGTCCCACAGAGCTGCAGTGCTTTAACTCGGCCAGCAAGCAGAGGGGGTGGCTGCAGGAGCACCCAGGTGGGCACCCACCGTCCCTCCGAGTGGGGCTCAGGATGGTCCTCTGCCCAGCATCAGCTTGGTAGCCCTGGCAGACCAAAGCTGAAGATATGCTCCTGGGTAATGTGAGGTGGAGGATCATAGAATGACAGAATGGTTTGGGTTGGAAGGGACCCTAAAGCCCCCCCAGTTCCACCCCCCCACCACGGGCAGGGACACCTGCCATAGCCCAGGTTGCCCCCAGCCCCGTCCAGCCTGGCCTGGGACACTGCCAGGGATGGGGCACCCACAGCTGCTCCGGGCAGCCTGGGCCAGCGCCTCGCTGCCCTCACGGGGAAGAATTTCTTCCTCATCTCTAATCTAAATCCACCCTCTTCCAGCTCAAAGCCACCCCCCTTGTCCTGTCACCACAGGCCCTTGTACAAAGCCCCTCCCCAGGTTTCCTGGCGGCCCCTGTAGGTGCTGGAAGCTGCTCTAAGGTCTCCCCGGAGCCTCCTCTTCCCCGGGCTGAACCAGCCCAGCTCTCCCAGCCCGTCTCCAGGGGAGCGGTGCTCCAGCCCTCGGATCATCTTCGTGGCCTCCCCTGGGCTCGCTCCAGCAGCTCCATGTCCTTCTGATGTTGGGGGCCCCAGAGCTGGATGCAGCACTGCAGGGGGGGCCTCACCAGAGTGGAGTAGAGGGTGAGAATCCCCCCTGAACCTGCTGGCCCCACTGCTTGAGATGCAGCAGGATGAGGACTTGGAGGCATAAACCCTCACCCTCAGCAGGCTGATGATGCAACTGGCCATAGACACCTGTTTTAGGACATGCCAGGTGCCTTTCCGTGGCTATTAAGGAGGTGAACAGTGCAGGCTTAGTTGTCTGAGCTTTAGATGCCTAAGGTAAGGCAGGTGAATCCACGCTTCATCTGCTCAGGAGTTACCGCTCAGGAGCAAAGACAGGCTGAGCCAGAAAACTCCCTGCCGTGACAGCAAAAAACAAAAAAAAAAAGCCCCTCGAGTGCATTGACCTCCCAGTGAACTGCATGGGGAGAAAAAAATAACCTGTCAGTTCAGAGTAGCTGCTATCTCAGCCGTCATCGCCGTTACCTGCGACGGCGGAGCTGACAGATCTCACCTGACGGTGGGCACAGGGCTGTCACGGGGATTGAAGCGCTTTCCTCTCCCCAGCTGGGCTGGGTTTGAAGGGAGCAGCTACCAGCATTGTAGCAGCAAAAAAACCCACCCCAAACCCACTTGATAAATTAAACTAATAATAATACATAAGAATTAGTAATTATTATCAATATTAGCATAATAAATAGTAGCTGTCACTGGTACCAGGTCCCCTGGGATGGAAGGATGGGAGGCTGCCAGGGAGAGAAGAGCTATGCCAGGGACCCCAAAAAGGAGCAGGGATTCTGGAAAGCAACAGCCACAAGTGCTGGTATTGGAGGTGGTTATAACAGCAGTTCACAAGCACCCTTTTTTTCCAGCCAGAATTTGCCAACAGCCAAGACAGTCTCCAACACGATACTATTTAACACTGAGGCCACTGCTGCCATTGTGCTGACTCACAGAATTCATGGACAAGGCTCCTTGTGGGCTTAAAATAACCTTAATTTAGATGGACTGTTGATTACTGTCTGCCACTTCAGTAAAGCGTAACACCAGAGATCTCCTAAAGCAACCTCCTAAGGCAGCCCAGCACTGCGGCGAGGACCTGGAGCCCACCGATGCTCTCCCCCATCACCCTGGCATTAGGCTTGTTGATAGCAGGTCTCAAGAATGGACGTCCAGCAGCATACAGCATTCCAGACCATAAACCCCGCGGTCATTATGATCTGCTATTCCCTATTGACTCGCTGTTGCGTTGGCATCTTCTCTGGCAAGAACAAGCCCTAGGATTACTAGAATTGATACGGTCAGAGCTGCCCTACTGTGCCCCCTGGATGGATGGACCTGGATCTCAACAAACATAAATGCATTCAGCCTGCCCGTGTCTGTTTCTGGCTCGCTGTGCCCATCCTGAAGCAAGGCGGCACCAGCCTGCTGCTGCCTCCGAGCGCTCACTAAATTAAAAAAAGAAAAAGGCAGCTCTGTTGTAGTTTCTGTGGTGAAAAGCGCATCAGCACGAAGAGGCTCCCCTGCAGCAGAGAGCGGGATATGAGCTGCTGGAAGAGCTTAACCCCCCTGCAAGGCACTGGGGCAAGGCAGCTCCACTGCGCCCGGCCACCAAGCCCTGCCACTGCCACAGTGACCTGCCCTGGTCGCATTGCCCATGCTGCTAGCTCAGGGCTGGTCTCCAGCCCACCGAGGGCACTGCTTCAGCTGCTACGATAACAGGGATCTGTTTTCCACATGTCCCCATTCACACCTGATGTTGAAGGAGTTCGACCTCTCCTTCCTTCCTTCCCCTCCGACAGCTCATTATGGTCAGCAGGAGATGGCAAGGAGAATAAGGTGGCGCGTGCTCCAGCAGAAGGAATTGGAGCCCAGCTTGAAAACACAGCTAATAAACTTGAAAGCCTGAGCCTACCCGAAGCCAGTTCCTTGATTTTTACGATAACCCAAAGCATCGTTTGAGAAAAGCGCAGCCAGGGCTGGCTAGCTGGGGCTCGGCAGATGCAGAAGCATCTTCCTCCGACAGCACCGAGCAGAAGTGCTATGGACACCTCCAAACCCACCAGCTGCACCAGTCTGCTTCAAGCCATCATATACCTCTGCTCCACAACTATGCCGTGCCCTTGCGATGATAAATAATCACCTAACTAGAGGCTGCTGAATCCCATCAGGATCAAGTTCGTTTTCCTAGCATCTTTTATCCTCCCCATTTGTCCAACTGAACTTTGTGCTTCCCCCATAGTGGTAGGAATTTCCTGCTTCCTGAGACAGCAGTAAATACTTAAATATGCTAAATGAGACGCTCTGCTTTTACTCATATTTTGGAGAACGGGTCCTCAGTTTCTGCAAGAGCCGCCCCGCACTGCCCTTGGCTACGGCACCTCTCCCAGCCCACCCCGCCACCGTGCATTTTGAAGTCAAGTTTTGGCAACAAGCAACCAGCATTTTTCTGGTACCAGCAAATATCGCTGTGTTGGAGAGAATTCCCAATTCAGCAAGATTTCACAGAGCTGGAGAACAAAATAACTTTTTTTTTGTTGGGTTTTTTTTTTTTTTTTTAGAAATCTCTCTCCCTGTTGCTGCTCTACTTCTAATTCTTAATTGGACAAGGCAGGTTCTTTCCTATTTCCAATAGGGCTGTACAAAATTACGAGATCCATTAGCTTTGCAAAGAAAAAAAGCCTTCTCAAATGATTTTCAAATTCTTCCTTGGAACACATGTGCTCTGTGGCAGGGTAATTTTGTTTAGGATAATTCACTTGTACTAATTTCCTGTAAGTCTTACAAGATACACGACTATATTTTTTGGTTAGTTTCCACATATATTCAGCATTAATTTCCCTTGGAGCAATATTTACATGCACAAAATATCTCCAGAGACAGTGGAGGGGTTTTTTTGCTTGCAGGAACAGTGGAAATGCCCGGTGGATCAGATCGCCAGCTCGTTCGGTTCAGCATTTATCAGAGCAAGCAGGGAGCTGTTATTCCAAGATACATAAATGCAGCCTCAGACACAGCCCCAACTTTCCCCAAGGTCCTGAGCTCTCAGAACTGTAGTTCTAATTAGTCTGGGTGACTTTATTTCAGTAAATTGCTCATAATCGAAACATGCTGTTTCTGCGAACTGCAAACTATCGGTGAGCAGGTAGAATGGCCAACATTAGGAATTCAGTGGGATAGTTAAAATATATGCTCAAAATAAATAAAATTTGGTGAGGGTGCAGACACTCAGTGCCCGGGAAAGAGAAGGCTTGCCTGGAGGTGCGGAGGCTGGAGCAAAAAAGGTTCAGCCGTGAAGTTCAGAAGAAACCTGTGCCTCGGGAGGGGAGATCCCTTGATTCAAATCCTTGCTCCTGGCCCCAGAAAGCTCCGCGGTCTCCCCATGACAGAAGGAGCAGGGCTGGAGACAGACACCGGGAAAGATGCCGCCTGGTGCCGGAGCATCCCCTCCCCGCAGACGGGTTTCGCACGCTTCCCCAGCGCTTTTCCTTTAAACCATGGATTCGTTTCCTCAATATAACCTCGGTTTCAGGTCGGCACAAGGTAACTCTCTACCCTTTGCTTTTTTGGTTCAGCTGCTGATGTACAAATCCCAGCTGGCCACCGAGCCGCCGTTATAATTTGCTTTCACCTCCAGGTGGAGCGTTTCGGTTGCTGTTGCAGGGCTGAGCCCCGCTCTCCCTCCCACGACTGGACACCACGCAGGAAAGAGAAAAAAACAAAACCAAAAAAACCAACCAAGCAACCAAGCACAAATGCCAAGCGCCACGGCACACTTCGAGTCACCGTTTGCTAAGACAGACAGCCGGTGGCCGAGAGGTGCCTTGCTTTGGTGCGAGGGACCCCCCCTGCCTTGGTGGACGTGCAAGGAGACCCACCACCACCATCCCTCGATGGCAGCAGCAAGGATGTTCTGCAAAGGGCTGGATTTTGGGGGTGTGCCAAAGCAGGGGTTGCGATAAGGGGATGCAGGTCTCCAGCACCTTCCCTGCCACAGCGTCGGCTCCCTCGGCAGCAGAAAGTTTCAGTTTTGCTGGAGAAAGTGTCTTGTTCCAGGGTGGATTTTCACGCTCTGAGAGGAAGAACTGGAAAGCAGGTTGCAAGCCAGGAAGGAAAAATTGCAAAACAGGAGTGGGGAGGAGGGGAGACCTGGATCAAAAACCACCCTCCTCACTTACAGGAAGGCAACTGGGAGAAAGCTTGGTGTGGAAATGAACTTCCCAAAATAAAGGGAATTTAATGCTAACCAAAACACCCAGACACAGATGAACTTAATCATACTGAAGTGAGTGAAGGTCATTAAATAAACAGCAAAAGTCAAAGTGTTGAGATTGGGGATATATTTAGCTATCAGCTCTTAGACAGAAAAAATAAACATCAGGAATTGCACAGCAAAAAGTTATCTGAAGCACTGAGACAAAGAGGAGAAAACAAATACGAGTCTTTGCTGACACATAACGTACATAATGGCTCTTTCAGAAGGACGTAGGCAGGGGTTAAGGGCCGGGTAGGAAGGTAACGCTGCAATGGCAGGGGGATTTCCAAGGCACTTTATATGCATTTGCCTTCTCTGATTTCTTATTCTTCTGCATCGTAGTCCCAACACCACCATAAAAAGATTTTAATGCTGGCTGCGGTTGGTATAACTATCGACGGCCACGGGCTGCACCGCGGCTGCTGGCTGACCCTCGCGTTTTATCTCCCATTATTGCAATTAGTTTCCCCAACTGCGAAGCCCGGTGGCTCGGGCGCACGGGTGTCTTTGTCAACCATTTGCAACTCCGCGGTATAAAAAGGGATATAAATTTTTATACTGCTCCTCGGGTTTTCCTTTCTATCACCTTGGCAAGAGCCTGCATTTTTTAAACAGATGATCCAGGGTTCAGTTCTCGCTAGTGAATTTCACATTCGTTCTGCCATTGCGAGAAAATCCGTACAAAAAGCGCACTACAAAACTTTTCAGCCTCTGCATAAACCCGATGTCCCAGAGAGCAGGTGCCCAGGGACCTTCCCGCTGGGCTCGGCGGTGGCTGCGGTTTGCAGCGCTCACCTGGCAGCCCTCTGCCCACAAAGGTGTCTGTGAGACTTGTGGGACCCACAGAACTGGAACTGGCCCACAAGTCATCTGGAGCTTCTGACCTTGAATCACTCTTCAGTCTCCTGGATAGGGAGCTTCACGGGTTTTAACAGGACACGTGCTGAATAAAGCACTTGAGCCAATCTTTTCTGTTAAACCTGCACTGCAGAAACATCTTTGCAAAGGGGGTAAACAGAAGAGTAATTTTCTCAATATGAACAAGCAAGGGCCCTTTACATCTCCAAACACGGTGTTTAGGAGGGGGGACAGATGCTGAATTGCTATGGAACCCCTGTAGAAAAGAATATTCATGGAGCAATCACTTGGAAATACAAAGGAATAAATTATCCTTCCCAAACTGCAAGTCTATACCAAAGAGATACCTGGGCAGCAAACGCATGTGCTCAGCAAAAGTAAATAAATAAAAATCATAGCTAAAAATCACGGGTAAACCCACCCCAAGAGTCCATGGGGATGTGCGTCTGGCTCCTGTAGATGCTTTTACGAGTATTACCTCGAGCTCTTAATGCCAGCAAAACCTCTGCTGGGCCCTCTAGGTTTTCCTGAGTCATTAGACAGTCAAGGAAACAGCAGGCCACTGGATGCTTGTCAAACTCCAAAGAAGAAACCGATAAAGCCATTTATTCCATACAGGAATCAAACCCAGTGCATACGAACTTCTACTCCCAAAAACATTTCGATGATTAGCTTTGATTAATGGCGCTGCCAGAGGATCATTCATCAGTATTAACTAACAACATCTTTTTCCACATTATTTCCAACTCCCTAGAAGCTGCAAAGTGAAATATGTTTCTCTTTTATGACTTTTTTTTTACCTCGTTCCCATCTATACACTAGTTTTGTGCGGTTTTTTAGGGTTGCCCACAAAACTTGCTCGGACACAAGAGGGTCAGTGAAAACCTTTGCACAGCACACGTGGCTCCTCCACTCCCAGGCTGTGGGCATCTCTCTTCCATTTGTTATTGCAGGGTTGCTTAGGAGCACCCCTTACTAGAAGGCTGCTCAGTGTTGTTGAGCTTCTAGAGCAATTTACACACACACACACACACACACACACACACACACTTATTTTTCCTGCAGGATAGAACTGCCATAAAGTTTGGAATACGGAAACTGGGCCATTGCAGCTGGTTTTGCAAAGATACCCTGTAAGAAAACCACCCGGTCAGATTTTGAGCTGCAACTGTATCTCATCACCACTGAAGACAAAGGGAGGGCAGAAAGCGCGTCCCACACATGCGGGACCTTGAGCTGTGCACTCTCCTGGAGCATCCAGGAACGCAGGGGAACAAAGCAGAGCATCACACACACTCGATGGCCAAGATCCCCGTGCTGCCCGAGGTACTCCCCGCTTCCCGAACGTGGGATTCGAGTGCTGGCTTTCACAGGCTGAATGTTTGCGTTTGTACAGAGAAATTATTTTGGAAGGTGTGGTGTCACCTGGCTCACCCTGACAGTAGCACCATGCCATCAGAACGTACGACCCAGAAGACCAACAGGCTGGGAAGGGATGGTGCAACCCTTCTGGGTGCAGGAACCGGGGAGCAGCCAGCGGTGGCTGGGGTGGCTCACAGCAAACTGGGTGCCTTCCAGCAAACACAACCTCACAAGCAAAGCCCACACGTACGAGACCACGGCACTGAAAATGTTCTGCACTGTGTTAGGCGATTTATCAATTCAGGAAAAAACAAGAAGCTATTTCCTTACCGTCCTTGGCCGGCTCCACGCTCCAGCAGGCAGCAGTGCTGTCTAGGATGGCCTTGGCGTTAAGCCGTGCTCCCTCTCCTGCTCCAGTCCCAGCCCCTCATCTGCTGCCAGACACCTTCAGGATGAAAAAAAACCCAACCCAGCGTTAAGACTTTTGTTAGCAAACAGAAAGGTCTGTGTTACTGCTCCTCTGTTTTTTCACTAGTCACTTTATCAGGGAATATTAGCAATAAAAACAGCAACTAGGCAAAGCACCAAAGACGTTTTAGAAGACAAAGCTGAAAGGCAAGAGCAAACATCACTTGTGATAGCGGTGCTGATGTCTAACATCTGATACCCCCCCGCCAGATACAGGACCTTCTGTCAAGCTACACATCTTCCTCCAGCTGGGGCGATGCTGTGGATGGAGTTAGGGCCTCCTGTAGCCCCCAGAACTTTGGTTCTTTCCCCAAACGCCTTCCAGCCTTTCCAGTTACCAGCCCCTCAGGAGAAGTGGCTCCTCCAGGCTTGGGGGGATGAAGCGGTGGGGACCCAACCTGCTCCTTTCCAATACCATCCTCCCAGTGCTAAATCTGGCCATTTCCAGGAGACCAGAGGAAGCAAGAATAAACCTCAGGGGAAGGCAGGACTCTCCCCCTGCTCCTCTCCAAATGCAAGCGGTGGAGCAACCAGAGCCCAGCCTGACGCAGCTCCCGCAGCAGGGTGTCCCTTTTCCCCAGCCTCCCCCATGGCAGGACTGCCCAGGACGGGGGGCAGAGGGGCTGAGCCGCCCCCCGGCTCCCGCAGCAGCCTGCCGTGGGTCAGCTCCCCAACCCGCTGCAGAGAGCAACCAGCATCCTTCTGACAGCTCGGGGGATGTTTCCAGACCGCGGGACTGGCTTTCTGTCACTGCGGATAGGAAAAAATCTCCAGTCATCCAAAAATGGACTCCAGCGGGCCCTCCAGGTAATTCTTAAACCTTGAGACAGGCCTGGAGAGCGATCATTCCCCTCTTAATCCCCTAAAAACATCCATGGGAATGGCAAGCTGGCTTTCCCCATGTCTGCCCCTTGCCCCGGAGCCCCATCTCTCCCTGTTCGGAGCCGGACAGACAAAGGCTGCCTCCAACCTCGGCTTTCCCAAGAGTTTAGTTTCAGGTCAATGAGCCTATGAAGAATAATTGCATCCAAGGAATGGCACATGCCATCGCCGTGATGTGATGGGGCTAGAGGGGCTTTCCCCAGCTGATGCTGGCTCCTGGGCCATGTTAATTCTGAACCACCTGGATGCTGCTCCATCCTGGAAATGCCAGCACCTCATCCAGGGAGTGGAAGCCCTCAGAGATATGCCCAGCTGGTGACCCTTCACTCTTTTTTTCCACTAATATGCATTTATATTGATGTGTTAACATAATTATATATTTATAGTGTTTATAACCACACTCTACGTGTTTATTTGTTTTGCATTAAGCTGGTATTAATGCAGGTGTCTCAGCTATGTAGTAGGTAGATAGAGGTTGCAATGGTAAGAAAAATAAACCTAGTGACCTACACCTTCCGCATGCACACACAGCTGCTCCAGGCAGGCTCGTATATGCTTCGGGAGCAATTTTCAGCAAACATACATCCCAGAATCAAGTTGCTGGACAAAACCATCTCCTGCCAGGCCACTGGGTAGTATTCTCCACTGAGGTATGCAGGCATGTACGCCCTCCCATGACACCCACTGTCCCTTACTGACAAAACCTGCCAAGACCAAACCAAAAAGGCTGCGGTGCACGTGAAGCAGAGGGACTGCGGCAGACGGGCAAAACTGGGAACGGCTCTTTGTATATGTGCTTTTTTTTTTTGGCTAGAAAATGAGGCCGCCTGTATCCAAATGGCCTCGTTTCACTTCAAGTGTTTCCCATTTTTAAAGCCTGTCTGCAGTTGTGTATATAGCGCTCTATAAATATTTCCCTGAGACCGCAGCGTGAGCCCTTTCCTTCCAGTTCATCCTTCGACACTTCCCTTTCGCTCTTCAGCGATGCTCGAGCAGGAGCTGCCAGGGGCTGTCCCCAAGCTGCCAGACCCCTGCGCCGTGCAGACCGGAGAGGTAGGAGTGATGGTAACAGCTAACGAGATCACGTAATTATAATTTCCAGAGTTAGGATCATCGTGACGCACGTGGTTTTCCGCGGAGAGGCTAGGAACCAAACCGTGAAAGATTTTTTTTTCGCCTTTCTAATCATCAGCTCACTTGAGTAACAGGAAGAAGGCGGCACGATACCCTACCACCTGCCACCAAAAATGGACATGGTGGCGTTTCTAGGGACCGCTGTGTTGGAAGTGAGGATCACAGGATACAAGGAAAGAGAAACCGGGCATCAGCCCTCCTTGAGCATCACCTTAACTCTGCAGATGACTGGCTGGAACAAGTGTAAGTGCCACTTGAAATGTCCCTTCTGCCACTGCACCCGTTAATGGCCACGGAGGAGGAGCAAGGGTTAGCCAATCGAGGTTTCTGCTCCAAAAGCCTTTTTGGTGACCACCACCAAAGACCCACTGGCTATGCTGGGGGTCCCCAACTTTAACGTGGTGCTTTCTGTGCAGAATATTTCCAACCCTTTTTCCTCCATTCCTTACAGACTTTGCTCTTCATTCACATTAATATCACGCGTGCTCCTCCCGGCCCCTTGCTAGGACTAGATCAGTCCTTTGGGAGGTCCAAGCCAGCACTAAGGATCCTGCCCAGTTTGTTTGCACCCAATCCCAAGAAAAAAAACAGTAGGTCCTACATGAATGAAGAAAAGGAAAGGAGGAGAGAAAGCATGACTCCAGCAGTTCTCATGGCATTCGGCAGGGCTGGAAACAGTGATGGCAATAATTGCCTGTAGCCTCCTGAAAACCGCTTGTCACAGATTTTCCGAATGCTGAAAAATACAGAGATATATATATTTGTAAGTAACCACCAGGCTCAATCAGCTCATCTTGACCAAATACTCCACAGTGACATTATTCCACAATGGCATAATCCTTAAGAGAAAAACCACAGCATTCTTGGACCCCAAACAGAAACTCGACACATGTAATACCTAATGCTAGAGTGTACTTTATACCCTGTTTTCCTATGAGTCATTTTCCATCCCACTGTCTGTTGAAAAATGCTTTTTTTGTTTATTTATTAAAGATTCTCTCAATGGCTTTATTGATGACAGAAGAAGGGAGCGAACGAGGCAGAGATTCGGCATCCCAGAGACCTGCCACCGAACTGGCCTAACTAAAGCCATCTGCTCGGGACAGGAGCCGCAGCCACCAGGCTGCTGCCAAAATCAGATTTTAAAGGGACAGTGCTAGAGCTGGCAGGATGCAGATCGGGCTCTGTGTTACCAAAAAAAAAAAAAGACATGCTTTTTAATTTACTGGGAGGGACATGGGATGGGAGGATGAAGTTGTTTTGTTTTGTTTGGACTGTCAAAGCCCAGTTTTCTTGGCACAAATGGAAACACCCTCAGGCCTGTCTGGGAAAAACCCGTGCTGGGCAGCTTTTCAGACGGCACAAGAAAATGAGCAAACGAAACCATGTACCAACCCCAAAAAAGCAAAATTGGCTGGTCTAGCTCAACAGTCAGAAGCAAAGGCTTGATTCAGCCCTTGCCTGTGTTGGCATCTGCACAGTGGGACCCATTCAAAGCCAGCAAGACGCAGCTCAGCATCAGCCCCGTGGGTGCACGGCAAGAGAAAGATAAACCACCCATTTATTTAATAAATACATTTAATTGTACTATTTGATCAAATGCCACGATCTCAACAGCTCGAGCCTGAGCTGTGGGGGTTTATTTTCCAATTTAATCTTGACAAGACCCATTTAAATGTTAAAAGTGAGTAGCAGCATCTTGTGGGGACATTACAGGGAGCTGAAGGGCACTGGATGGAGTTGGGGCTGCCATGAGCTCGTACAAAGCTGGGTGAATGCAGTGGGGGTATCGCAGCACTGACAGCAACAGCTCCCAGCTTTAGTAGATGTTTAACCAACTAAACTTCTTCATTTTGAGTTAGGGCACTCACCTCTGCTGCCCCAGTCTGTTTTGGTAGCAAGCTACCAGGTCACTTGATAAACGGAAAGCTGACCCTTCCTTTCCCTCCAAAAAAGAGCTCCAGGTCTTTGCTTACAGGTTTTGCTGGATGTTAGGACTTTCCAAATGGAAAGAAGACTGACCTACAGACAGAGATCTCAGCTCTGCTCCACCAGTTAGCTGAATCCTGCTGATGGCCATGGAGAAGGACTCATCCTAGCTTGCTCCACCACGCTTGAGCTACATAGGACTGACAGTCACCACCCCACCAGCCGAACAGCCCAAATACCGGCGATGACCAAACAACATGACCCATCCGCACCAGTGACCGACGGAACAAGAAACAACACATTCATGGTCGGGGGGAGACGGGGTTAACCGATGGTCATGATCCACGCAGTAGGTGCCATGAATCACAGGGCCCGCAGCAGACATGCTCGCCTCCCGATGACGGCCGTGCCGCTGCCGTGAAGGAGCACATTGTGTGCAGCTCTCGGCACACGGAGGGACTTGCTGTTCACACTAGAACTAATAATCACAGATCTGAAACGGTAACATTAGGAATACCTTTGCTTCAAAGAGAGGTTCTGTCTTCCCCAGCTTCAGCTAAATACAAAGAATAAAGTCAAATATATGTATTTATATACACATATCATAAATACACGACACAAGCAAGACAGCCAAGTCAGCTCTCCCGAACTACCTGTGGTGCTGACAGGAGATCCCTAGTGCAAATGTTACATATTTGCCTTATATTCATTCTTAAACAAAACGAGCAAAGGTCAAAACTAAGTTCCTGCAGAAGGACACATTTGCTGTCCAGATGGCAATGAAATATGAAGGCCTCTTCTGTGAGCAGAATGGACAAATAGATGCTCTGCAGCCCTAACGTCATGCTGACCTTCATGCTGTACAGTGCACACACGCTTTTTCCCTTGGGCTTATGCATCTGAGATGGGGTTTGGGAGCAGCAAAGCAGAGTGCAGGGAGGGCACCTTACTCGTACGGTACCTGGTCTTGTATCGCACCAAGCCCACCGAAGCTCATCCTAGAGCTGATGCACCTTCGCAAAGCCCTTGGTGCAAAGTTCAACCTCGGGATGAAAGCCCTGCCTGCAGCACATAGGGTTTCGTTTCCAACGTCTGGCACAACCCTGAAGTGGCTCAAGCGTAGTCTCTAAAAGCAGGAGAAAGTCTGCTGGGGAAAGAAAACAGACCCAAGGCTGGGGTCAGCATCAGTTTAACAATATTTTTCAGGACAGCTGGGTTAACTTGCTGGTCTCTAAAAAGCACATACAAAAAAAATTTCATCCATTTGCCTCTCTTGGGAAGAAGCACTGAGGCTCAGTGGAGCACGTCACCTTCAGCAGCAACAGCTTCCCACCCTTCAGCAAGATGCTTTCACTGGGGATCTCTGTTAGGCTGGTGTTGCACAGAGACTAGAGAGCTCATGAAAAGCTTCAAGAGGAGGATCAGGGACCTAGGGAATGGTGCTGCAGTGACTTTTACTGTTTAGCACTGACACCACAGCCATGCCTAAGCCATACCTGGCCATGCAGGAGAAGACATGGAGAGGCACAGCCCTCCGAGCCTCCATCCTGCCATCAGCCAGTGGTTTGATGACTGCGCTCCAGGTCCCATGAGGGGGAAGACGCACATCCCAGCTCCACCCAGACCGCAGAGCAGAACTCCCCCACGGAAAGCACTGTGCAAAATCTCAAAGGGAAAAAACCCCAACCAACAGGGCCATGGCCCCAAGTCAAAGCGCCTGGGTCCTATGGTCCTGGAAGCAATACTGCATACTGAAAGCTGCAATGATTCCCAGTTGTTTCTGTTTTGTTTTCTTGGCCTAATTTCTTTCAGGCTGTCAATAGCTGCATGTCCTCTGCAGAGCCAAGCATAAATCTAGTCAAATCCTGACTTATCCTAGAGGAAAGAAACGTCCTTATTGCTATTCTAGCCAGGAATGCATGCGTTTTTATTGGCCTGAGGAGCGCAATCAGTACCCTCGGAGCAAAGGTACTGCCCACCTGCCACCTCCTCTTTCTCTGTCCCACAGAGATATCAAGCTTCTTACAACCTGGTTTTTCCTAGGCTGAACTCCCAGGTAGGAATGAAGGTCTCCGAGGGCAGGAGAGCCGGCACTCTTCAGCTGCAGCTTTTGTATCTCGCTCCAAACGCTGAACCTAATGCAATCTGAAAACTATTACCCAATCGCAGAGGAAAGCTAATTCTCCAGGACAGTCTGAAACATGCAAATAGAGCCACGATCTTTGCCATTTGCAACACAATGGAAAATTACTAATAAAAGTTCCTATTGTGTCGGGGATGTAATACTAACCTCATGGTATTTCTCTCTCCCTCCCTTCCCCTTTTGCAGCCAGGCAGCTAAAAATGGCTTAAAACTTTCCAGCCCAAATGCTCGGGGTCAGACAGTGATGCTGAAGCACCACAATGAAAGGTCTGAGACCATCTACCACACAGCCTGTCGCTCCCTCCTGGGCTCAGGGGATGCAGCGCTCCTACTCCACGCTCCAAGCCCAGGGGCTGGGTGGAGGGGGACCCCCCCCGAAGCATGGGAGGCTGTAGGACTCCCCTCTAGCCCCCAGTTAATGCCAGCCCATGCTCTCAGCACCCAGCTGTGGGACTGGAGACACAAAATCCAACCGGCCTCCCTGATGTCTCCAAAATGCCACGGCAGCACCATCCTTCCCACCTCATCACTGAGCCTCTGCTCACGTTGCTTCTGACCCATGCAATGGGATAAGAGATCTTTCCCCAGCCTCACGGCTGAGAAGGCACCTTGCTTTGGACACAGTTCTCCCTCCTCCTTCCCCTAAAGGGAAAACGCATGCACACACATACACTGCACTGATGTCTGCCTACACCCTTGTCCCAGCCCCAGGAAAGGAAGCCCAGACACAGGAATTAAAAACTAGGCCAGTATTTTCAAGGCTGGATGCCTAGAGCGGGGCTTCTTGATCCATCTTTCAACGCAGAGACAAACGACCCGATTGCTTTACGAGACATGTGAGCACCGGCAGCCTCCTTCTTAAACAGGGTCAGTACTTGCAGGGATGCCAAAGGAGGGATTGAAAACCCTGCTTTGAGGGCTGTGAGTCTTCCCCAGGGTCTTTCCAACTCACTTCCTTCCTCCCTGGGCTTTTAGGCTCAAGCAACGAAGCGGCAGCAGCAGGACGGGGGTCGAGCAGGCGAGAGGAGGCAAGTGCAGCTCACACCTCTGCCCTGCTTCCTTGGACAGGCACTTGTTTTTCCCACTCTGTGCTTTTCCCCCACAGCATCCTTTCTCCTGCCAACCCCTCGTGCCCCTGAGCATCAGCATCTCTCTTTTGCCCCAGCCTCTCCTCCAGCCCTTCCTCAGCAGAAAAGCGTAGGATTAAACTGTGGCGCACGTGAGATGCAAAACCCAGCGCTGAACCTCAGATCTTGACAGGCTGCAGGAAAAACACCCATTACGGGGCAATCGGGGGCAATTAAGAGATTTCAGCTGAAACCAGTGGCTTCAGCGTTTCACTGAGGCAGCCAAATGGCTTTTTATCTGTGTATTTGTTAATAATCTCATTATTTACAGGACCCATGTGCTCTCTATTACCTTCCATATTCCAATATTGAAAGGACATCTGAGGCTGGTTAGCCTGTTTGTAACGGGTCCATCTTCAGCTTTTTGGTATTTCCTGGCTGGCATGTGACCAAATCAACACACTCCTCTTTCCACTTAAAAATAGAGCCCCTCCGAGGAACTGTACTAAGCAATTACCTTGTTCAGCAATTCCCAAAGCACAAGCTGCCTTGGGACTTTATAGGTTTTAGGAAAAAAAACCCCAAACAACAACAACAACAAAAACCCCAAACCCAAACAACCCCAAAACTCAAAACAAAATGTAAAATCTCTTTGATTCCTGTAGTTGTCCACTGGTGAGTGCAGGCAAGAAAAATAGTTTGGATATTGGGAACATTTCCAATAAGGAGGTATTTCAAGGTTTTGCTTGGGGGGGTGGCGGTGCTGATTTTTAGGAGGATCAGAGATCATTAGCTGCAGATGTCAGCTGTATGTCTGCAAGCTGAGGACACGCTGCCAGCACCTGAACCTCTTCCACTCAGTTTTCCCCTTTAACTTGCAGCTGACAGAGGCTCAGATGGAAGAAGCCACATGAAGCAGCGGCATCCCTTCCTGGATGCTGAAGGCATCTGCTCCAGCTGATTTAAGAAGCAGCAATCAGGAAACTGAGTGGTGTTCGCATCTCTCTCTCCTGCGCCCTGTGAGAATTATCACTCCACAAGGTCCAGTTTTGCTCTCCCTGCTGGCATTCCTACATTTCATGGTACTTGGGTTCAGCAAATCTTTCCTTATAGCATGCTTCTTCTGCCCTGGGAATCTCAGCCTGGGTTCAACAAGCCTGGTACTTTTCAAGGAGATGAAGCCTGGGGAGGGTTTCCAGCCTGTGGGCTTCAGACAGAGCAAGTGACTCACTGAGAGCTTCAGCTCTCGGTGACCCATCCTCAGCCCCCCGAACAGGCACCTTCAGCTTGGCTTCCTCACGCCCACCTCTACCCAGCACAAAACCCAGGCAGAAACGTGCTCCCTTCCCGACTCCACCACCCCCTGAAGCTGGTCCCGCGGTGCAGCCCACTCTACCACCAACCAACCAAGTGGAAATCCTTTGAAAGCAATACAGATGGCTCAGGAGACTTATTTCTGCAAGCCACAGTATGGGACCAACATGCTGATTTCTCTTCTAAACACACACCCACGCGCACCCGTGTGAATGAGCGATACATTTCTGGACAGTTTGCGTACCACAATTATCACCAAAACTAGTAGCATGTAATGAGTCAGATTAAATTCTTCTCCAGGGCAGCTGAAGACGGCCACAGCTGGGATCCAGAGGGTGACATGCTGGGTCTAAACCTCCCCGTTCAGAAGAAGAGAGCCTGCCCTGTCCCCTTGAGAGATGAAACTGTGCTTGCTGCTTCCCACAGGGAGAGGCACGCCACTGGGATGCAGGGCCTGCCAGGAAAGCTTAGTTGCCATTATCATGCTTGGGTCAGAGGAAATTCAAGGGACAATTCCCCGACAGCTGTGACTGGCACCTGCAGAGATGCTAATGCGGATCGCACCCTTTCTCCGCCCCACCACGGGCTCCCAAGAGCAGCTAGAAGCCATGCAGACCCTGACAAGCCTGCCTCTGTCCTTCCCAGATGCCACCTTCAACACCGTCACCTTCTACATCACGGAGGCTATGACCAACTCAGCATGTGCCCATCAGCTGGGAGTGGTGGGGACCATCACAAGCTCCAGCTCATGACCACCTTCACTGCTGCCAATCCAGCTGGCACAGCTAGACAGGCAGATCTGCTGGCATTTCTATCTTCTCTGAGGTTCATGGGTGGCCCAGAGTATGACAAAATATCGAGTTGTTAGCAAAGCAAAGAGATTTGGGCTGGAATTCCTCGGTAAAACTGCCAGATGTGTCACTTTTACTCAGAGCTGAATTGGCAGATCATCGCCGCTGGGGAAAAAGCTGGAGGGGAAGGAAAGGAAATCAAACAATTTCCCAAGTCACCTGTTTTCTTCATGCCAGCGCTGCCAGCTTCATCCTGAAAAGTACAGCCTGCGGATTTAACTTGTGCTAAACCAGATTTCTCCTCCACTCTTCCATTCATTCTCCCACTCCCTCTGCATCCCTTGACTTGAGCCATTCCTAGGCATTTCACGCCTAATTATTTACTATCCCTAATGAATGCTCATCGTGCATTCACTCCTTTCCTCATCTGTAGCTGGTTTTAATCGGGCAGCTCCGTCCTCAGTGGCCAGGAGTTGTGCAATCGTTCGCACACATCTGCCACCAGCCCTGCTCCACCTCAGCTGCTATTAAATTTTAATCCCTAACGAGTCTTGAGGACTTTCTCTGGTCTGTCTGTTCAGGGAGAAGTGTCAGTCACTGCAGAGGGAGAGAGGGACCTCTCCAAGATAATGTTCCAGGCTGATGCTTAATCAACACGATGGCCTCATTAACAGCACAACCCAGATAACGCAATCCTTGCGGCGCTGGCATTCCGCCTTGCTGAGCAGGCACATAATAAATCAAGAGGAGATTTGGTGGGAAAGAAAAGCCCTGCTCTGTTCCCATGTGCTCTGGTGGTACAGCTTTCTGCCCCAAAGGCCTCTAAAACTTCTGCTGGGATGGAGTAACCGGAGACAACCAACCCCTCCTGCAAACACCCCCTGGCTCCCCCCGCGCTGGTCCGCAGCTGCACCCCTCGGGCTCCTGCCAGCGGCAAAGGCAGCGGGGTGACCCTGCAAGGGGCAGCTGGAAATCGGAGGCAGCCACCGGCAGAGATGCTACAAACAAATCAGCCCTTGAAACCCCCCCAGCGTCAGTCGGCTGCTTGGGAAAGCTGTGCTCTGCTTTCCCTTTCTGCTGCTTGGAGCCTCAAACCCCATGCAGGGCAAAGGAGATTTTGGCCCATTTTTTTTTTTTTTTCTCCTCCTTGGGACGCTTTTTGCCTGCCTGTGATCATAATCTGAGCTCCTGCCTGGCAGGAGGCAGACAAACAAACAGGGCTGCTCTGCTCCCAACCCAGCCTGAAACCACAGTGTCCTCGCCCCAGAGAAGCGGCTCCTTGTGAAGCCGGCTCGGCGTGAGCCACGCTCCCGGGAGCGCGTCCACTCACTTGAAAGCTGACATGGAAACCCTTTGAAAACAGCGGGAACAAAAAGAGCACAGATCGCTCCTCGGTCCTGCAGAATGGAGCTCTGCCTGGCAGCCACCCATCCCACAGAGAAAAAAAAAATTATATATTCCACAGTGTCTATTCTCCATTCATCCTTTCTAGGCACCCTGTGCTGTGCGCTCGCCTTGCAAAGGAGCAAGAAGATGAATCCAGGCACATTACGGACAATGTCCCTCATCCCTAAATGCTCGCAGCCTCCTGATGCTGCTGGCATCCACTGAGGGCTGGGAGACGGAGAACTAATCTGAGGCAGAGAACTGTCTTCTCCTCATAGCCCCAGGTCTCCTGGAAATCTCACAGGGAGGGTTACAGGCTGCGAGTAACCCAGCAGAGGTTGCACGCTGGAGAAGTTCAAGGGAGAGGGATGGAGGGAAAGGCCAAGAAGCAATCCAACAGCACAGCAAGTTTTCATTAAGACTGACTTCAGATTTGGCTTTCATGCACTGCTCAGATCCAGGCTGCTTCGCATAAAAGGACAGTTTTTACCCCAGTGAGCATCATGGTTTAGATTTACATCAAGGTTTTTGGTTTGAGGCTGTTTTGCCTGCTGTGGGAATTCATGGGCAACTAATTTTTCCTTGGGAGCTCTCAAGATGATGGAGGCCTGTTCCAAAAAAGCCTGCCGCATACTTGCTGGGTTCTCACCTTGCACTTGGCAGCCGGAGGAATTCGACGACATCTACCTGACATCAGGAAAAAAAAATCCATGTGGTTTGGATTCAGAAGAACAGTTGAGAATTTTGAAAGCGGAGGACACAAAGAGCCCCACAGACAGAAACCACCAACATCCAAACAACCTCATGTCAAACACCTCGGTGCTGCTCTCCCGTCCCCAGCACAGGGCTCGGCGCAGCCTCTCGCGGTGCGAAGGCAGGCAGGGCTCAGCAGAGCAGCCAGCGTGGTTCCCCACCAGACCCAGTCGTTCACAGCTCTCTAATGGGAGACAGGCCTGAGCAAAGCCCCACATCAGAGAGCCTCTAAATCTGTTGGAGGCAGGAAACTTCAAAATCCAAATCCAACCCCCAGTTTTTGGAGAGACCTTGAACTTTTTAACAGGCTTATGTACAAATGCACTGATGGATTTTGGAGGTGTTTGAAATCTGAACCAAATGCTACTTCAGGGCTTGGACCCCTCTCTCCAGTTCATTTTTCAGCTTCCCTTTTACTTGAGAAGCACCAGCCTCCCTCCTGACTTCAGTGTACTTATTTTTCCATTTACCCCAGAAGAACAGAATTCCTTCCCCAAGGGTTACCCTTGCAGGGTACCGGCACCTTGTAGAGAGCATCTTGCCAATGCACAATGAAAATCTTCACGGCAGCTCCAGTGCAAATGCTAAATGTGGTTTGCAGCCCCTGCCTGAAAACAGACTTAGGCAGATCTTCTGGGAACGGGTCCCGACTGTCAGTGAGCTTCACCTCCATTTCCTCCGGGACTCTGGGACCTTCGTCATTCCAAAGCCCTTTTAAAATGTCATCGCTTCAAGAGAGGCAAGTCAGTGCTTGCGCCAGGGCTGGCCTGCTGGGTGACGGAGTGATCAGACTCAAGCTTTGAACTTTGAACAGTCTGGAAAGCCGGGAGAAGCCAGAGCAGGAGCTTACATCACCCTATCTCAGAGGCAAGCAAGCACGGATTCTCCCCAAGCCTGTGCTCCGTAGCCACTGTCGGACAGTTACGGGAAGCCAGGATGATGAACGCATGAGTCACTGCAGCTAGATGCTCTCCTGGGAGGAAGGAGCAAGAGTTTCCTCACAAGAAGTAGCTTTTTTCCACTGTAAATCTCAGCACGGTGATGAGTCTGAAAGGTCACTGGGGCTTGGCACTGGTTTGGCAACTGAGAGCCAGATGGCTTTGATGGGAAAGAGGATAACACTGCCTCCTCCTGAGTGGCTCTCTGCTAACAGGCTTCACCTACAGCTTGTCTGGTTCACTATGGACCAGCTTCCTTCAGCTCCTGCCTGCTCTACGGTAAGCAGTAGCCAAGCACAGGCTTTTGCAGGGCTGGAAATCCTGGTCCTACCTAAGGGAAGGGGAATTTTGTCTTTGGCTTCAACAAGGGGAGGATTTTCAACTAAGATCCCTATTTGTATTTTGAGAAGGGATCTCTAGCGGACAGCAAACTAAATCTGCACGTGTTCTGAGGGGCCTCAGTGGACACTGAGCTCCTCAATTTGCAGCGAAGGTCCCGAACACATAGACCATCAGCGCTTCACCCCCATTCAGACCTCAGCATTGCCATTCAGATCAGCGGGGCTCCTGACAGCAGCGGTTCCACACATATCTGTTATTCACTGAAGTCCCTTTTCTTGGATTTGGGAGAGGAGTGTCAAAATTAAAGGGCACATAGGAAACCCTTCACCTGGAAATGTGGAGATTTGCAGTGCTCCATGCTGGAGCCGACACCGCTCTGGCAGCAGCGGTACCCCAGCAGAAAGCACTCAAACACTGGAGGCTTGATCTTCAGGAGTGCTCTGGAGGGTGGGAGATCAAACCCCATGAAAGCAGCTGTGCACAGCTGTAGTCCATCCAGGACTGACCTCTTCAGAAAGGCTAGTGGTACCACGGGCAGAGGGAAAGCCAGTTAAAAGCAAAGAGGTTGTTGGAGGAAGGGTAAGAAGAAAAGCAAAAGCGGCATGATGAAGATGAGAAAAAGCCCCCCGTGCAATTGTCCCTCAGCGCTTCTAAAACACTAATTAAGAGACATAGGAACAACGTGATGATACCCAATGTAATAACGGCTTTCCAAGGTCCATCTAGCTCAGTATTTTTTCACTAGAAGTGGCCAAAAGCAGATGCTTAGGGAAGGATTTAAGAACATAATAAACATGCTGTGATTCCCCCTGTCCCCGACAATTCTCCCAGCCTCAAAAGAAAAAAAAAAAAAAAAAAAAAAAGGCAGCTCAGGGATTTCCTGAGCTGAAGGAGGTGTTGTCTTTGTATTTAACAGGACTCGTGGGATTTCCCTTCTACAAACATCTCCATTGTCCCTTGGTTAATAACAAAAGAAGACAAAACTTGCAAAAGTAGAAAGAATTGCAAACCACATTGATGATTAGGTGTCAGCCTAAAACACAGGAAAAGAAATGCAAAATAATTCACCTGCACCTAAAAGCCAGGTCAGTGAAAGCTCCGTTTCTTCCTTTGACAACAAAATCTTGGTTCATTAACAAAAGTTTTGCAGTAAAATCTTTCCCCTGACTTAATGGGACTGCTCTAATGTCCTTGGAAGGATTATTTCAACACTACAGGCTGAATCAGCTGGTTCATTAAGCAGCAAAGGTTGAGAAAACCCACAAGGGATTTCTTCATTGAACATTATTATTACCTCTACAAAATGTCTCCCTTGATTTTTCAGCCAGCTGCAAGCGAGTTTTTGCTTTTAAAGCAAATGAATCAGGGAACCATCAGCACCCAAACACATCTGTGTGGAAGTGTTAACTGGCCTTTTGGGGTGAACCTTAGAGCTGGAGAATGGTATTTAAAGGCATTCAGCTAGGAGGGATGGCGGGGGAGATAAGTCCTTCCTCACCACACATCTGGAAGGGGCTGCAGCTGTTCATTCTACCCCTGCACAAAACCACTTTTATAAGGAATTTGCCATTTGCTCTGTGTTGTTTCCAGTGACACACAACCTGGGCAAACACAATCTCACACACAAAGCAATGACCCTTTTGTACATCCCTCCCTGGATGGCATCCAAGGAATGCTGCTAGAGCTTTCTGCTCCGCTGGAGAAATCGGTGAGTGTATTCAGCAGGACAAGTCTGGGCAGAAGACTTGGCCCAGAGGACCTGCCTTAGCCTAATTTCTGAATCAGGAATTTCTGCCTGGCTTAAGCAAAGTTAATTTTCTTTGCCACTCTCGGGAACCATCACAAAAAATTCATCACTCAAGGGAATTTTTTTTTCCTTACTATGTCTTCCTTTCACTGGCTTGACACCGCTTTGTGTTATCCTGCTCACACATCTTGGCCACATACTGACATACCAGAAATCTAAACTCCAGACTAGTTGCAACATCTTCATTGCATATCACAAATACAAGACTCTATTCCATGGTGGGAAACAGACACTATTATGGGATGCACCTCCAACTCACTCCAATACCCACTGATTTTTTAAATTTTTGTGGAGATCTTACCAAAATTGGGCATGAAAGGATTGAGAAAAAAGATATACAGCCTAGCAGCTCCTGGCTGGCGGTCCATGTACCACCGGGATCATGGAAAACAGCTGAAAGAGAAATTATTATAGAATGACAGAATGGTTTGGGTTGGAAGGGACCTTAAAGCCCCCCCAGTTCCACCCCCCCACCACGGGCAGGGACACCTGCCATAGCCCAGGTTGCCCCCAGCCCCGTCCAGCCTGGCCTGGGACACTGCCAGGGACGGGGCACCCACAGCTGCTCCGGGCAGCCTGGGCCAGCGCCTCGCTGCCCTCACGGGGAAGAATTTCTTCCTCATCTCTAATCTAAATCCACCCTCTTTTCATTTAAAAACACACACAGTCACTGTTCCGCTCCTGCAAACAGATCAAATACAGCACAAGGAAAAGAAAACTAAATCAAATACCAAATGAACTTTCAAAATTTAGTTTTGTTTTTGGTGATTCTGAAAAGCAACCACTCTCATGGGCACTGCCTTCTGGCAATTGCTAGTAGGCAAATAAAAAAATCTCAGAACTTTTAATTTTTTTAATGGTCTAACAGTCCTTCAAATAAAAAGTTTGAGAAAGACAGATCTGGGTCCCCCACCTCAAGGTAGGGTGAACTGTACATCATGGCATGTCTGAGAGATGTCTGAATTACTCCTGAAGTCTGAATACTGGCAACACGGGAGATGTGATTGGGTCCAGAGCTGGTGCTGCTGACCTCCCGCCACCGTGAGCAAGCCTGAAGTCCCTTGTAACACCAGCAGGGCAGAAAAACCCCCACCAGTTTCAGCTCTGCTTTAGCAATATGGAAAAGGATAATTATCTTGGGATATGTTTCCCAGTTTACTTCTATGCAGATCCATATTCATGAGGCACCTCCAGATACCAACCACAACAATAGCACTGAGCACACAAAAAAATATTTTCCTGGAAAACAGCAGAAAGAACAGAAGTGACCAGAGAAGAGTGTCTGCCCTGACTCTGGTTTCCACAGATCCTTTAACAATCCAGGGCTGCAGCACCAAGACCTTCGAGGACAACACGGTGTCCATGGAAGAGCGCGTAACCAAAGAGTGATGGGAAGAGGATTTTGGGAAAAGGAGTCGAGCGGCACCGGGTCAACACAGTGGCAGGGCCAATGAAGAGAAGAAGGAAAGAAGCCCTCCATCACACAAAACTGCCAAATTCCTCTTTTCCATGGCGAATACAAATACATCCCGCTATCTCCATGCCTTGGCTTTGTAGCCCACAAGCCCAGGACTTCCACATGGGCTCGACCAGCTAACGATGTGTAAATCATTAGCAGCGCACCCAATTTGTGTCGGGGCTTCCTGCACCCTTGGGCTGCTGGCTTGTTTATGCAGCGGGTATCCCAGGGAGAAGGCCCTGCTCGTCCTTAATGAGGCATTTCAGCACCTACTCAGGATCGTTATTGGTCTCTAATGAGGGAAAAGGTGTTTGTGGTATTTGACCACTTCTCTAATTAGTTTATAGCACAAATGCTCCCTGCTGAGTTGGAGATTTATGAGCTTGAGTTTGTCCTGGAGAACAGTGCTGGGAAGGGAGCCGATGGCTGCAAACGCTCCTAGTTTCTCAAAGCACAGCTCCCACCTACCTGCTTACCCCGCTGCTGAGACATCCCGAACCAGCCGGGCAGCGTTTGGGGAGCAGGACCACCCCACAGGGCACAGCTCGCTGCCCCCACAGATCACGCATGCGGGTCTTCCCCCCCTTGCATCTCTGGGGACATGGACCATAAAGCGGTTTGGGTTGGAAGGGACCTGAAAGCCCACCCAGTTCCATCCTTCTGGACACCTGTCATAGCCCAGGTTGCTTCCAGCCCCGTCCAGCCTGGCCTGGGACACTGCCAGGTTTGCTTTGCAGGTGCTGGAGTTCAACCATCCTGAAGAGCCTCAGGCAAGGTGGTTCTCCCCGTAACACATCCAATGCACAGCAAAACAGGGCCAACTGTTAACATGACACCTCTTCTGACTCAGCCCCTGGCTTGCAGACCCCTTGGCGGCTGCAGCCCACCCTACCAAATGGCTGCTCTGTGGGCAGGAACCCCTGGCCACCACTGGGCTCCCCTTGCTGGCACTGAGTAGCAGGCAAGGGTGAAATCCTGCCCCTGTGTCCGGAGGAGCACGTTCCTGCTGCTAGGTATGGGCGTTGGTGGGCCAACACCGTGAGTTGTACCACTGCAGATGGAGATGGAGACAACCCCTCAGGTCTTCATCCCCCTTCCCAAAGCCACATTTGGGGGATCTACAAACCGGTTTAGCTTCAATTCTGCCTCACGTCCCTGGCAGTGCCAGCAGAGTGTCGCTTGAGGTGGGAACAAACTTAATTCAACCTGGTCTCGCACAACTCCTCACCGCCAACAGCCAGCATCACCATCCAGCAAGGATGATCCCACATCCTCGGTTTTGGTTGTTTCAGAGAGCACGTTGGGTTTCATTGTTAATGGGAGAACAATTGCGGTAGAGCTTCAGAAACTCTTCGCATTAAATGGAAAAAAAGCATCAAAAATTGAGAGCTTTGACTGAATTGCATCTGAAACCTTTGGGATTGGAAATCCCCGATGCAACAGCAGTACCAAAAGAAGAGCTACTATTTGTTGACAACCTCTTGAAATCATACACTCAAAAATGTCCAGTGACTGGAAATCATTTCCCTCAAATTTTTTAGCTAATTAAAAAAATGTTATAAATGCATCTTGGATTGCTAAAAATGGTTTGCTTTGCTTTCAACTATTAGATTCTTTCATATACATTTTTGAGTAAGATTTAGGAGAATTTCCAATGAAGAAACGGTTTCAACTGCTGTAAGAATGCCCCCTCTACAAAACCCCAAAGCCTTAACATCTAAAAAATGCGATATAAATGCAAAAAAGAAACAAACCCAGCATGCACATGCAATCAGCTTCATACACATCCATGTCTTCTGTGCGGGATGAAAAGAACATTTAACACAAAACATGTTGCAGCAGCTCAGCTTTGCCATGGCCGAGCCAGCGACCCCAGGACTGAGCCCACGAGCTGCCCCCGCACCCGGCGCTGTGGTCCCCAAAATGCTCAGCTCCCTGAGGGCTGGCGCTGGCTCCGAGATGCAATCCCCCTTCCAACGACCTCTTTTCTGTTTGCCTCAGCAGGAAGAGTTGTTTGTTTGGTTTTTTCAGTCGCAGCAAATAGCTTAATGCAAAGCAGGAGCAAACAAGCAGCAGGGCTTGCTAGATATACAGCATCTTTCCTGCCTTTCGCCTGTGGCTGTACTGGTTCCCTGTGCATTTTTTGTTCCTGCGAGTGTTCGGGTTAAATTCATAAATCATTTCTGACAGTCCCGGTTGGTAACTGTGACGCCAGCTCATGTAGGGGACTGAGAAACCGGCATCGCTGCTGCTGGGATAAGGCTTAGTCTGACTGGGATAGCAGCGGGCCCCTGAAATAGCCCGGTGCCTCCTTTCCCGCCCTGCTCCCAAAGGATGCTTGCCATGGCAGGGGCACACGGAGTCAGCAAACCCCCAGCTCCTCAAAGTACAGAAATAATGCTAACCCCTCAGCCCCATTTTCCTCCGTTTTCCCCCAATCTCCAGTCCTCAGCAGACACCCGTGCAGGCTGTCCAAAGGCTGCCCAGGGCAGGGGTTCCCAGTGCATCCCCGTTCCCACCCCAGTGCACCCTGCTCCTGCCCCAGTGCCGGAGGTTTGTCAGCACATTGGCTTACAGTGGTTGTGCAACAGCTTGAGGACAAGTGGAAAAATCACATTTCCAAGCAGGAGGTAATGAGATGCAATTCTGTCTGTACAGGACAATAAATCACCTCTTAGACTTTTCCAGGCTTAAAATATGTGGAGTGGAGGGCAAGGATACAACCGACGAAGGAAGACTGGAAGGACTAGGGTTGCTTTTGCCAGAAGGAAAAGATGACAGCTGAAGAAAGATGCAATAGCAGTCTTCAGATCTGCGGCAAAGAGGAAAGGAACAAAATATGCTCCACATCCACAGCGCATAAGACAAGACATGCACCACCACAGCCTAAACGATGAATCATGCTTTGCAGACAACGTCACATTCCTGAAAAGTCTCAATAAACGCACATTTTGGACAACAACAAAGTAGACCCAAGCGAAGTGTGCTCATTTCCCCAGCACCCAGGGCCAACACATCTCACCAAAGCTTCCCAGTACTCTCAGGGGCTTTCAGATATAATTGTTTTATTCTTTAGCCAGAGGTGCTAAATTTGGTGCTTATTAATAGACCAAACAAGACAACACAACAGTGTAGTAGAGGAGAGGAAAACAAAATGTCATCTTTCCTTGAAAATTTAGGGGGGGTTGGCAAGGAGGGAGATCTGCTAGAGTCTGACGAGGGGCGTGTGCCCAAGTCAGCCCGGTACCGGCAGGCTGCCACCCCACCGGGTCATTCAGCTCCACTGCTGGCCCGGTAAGGGATGATCTTGGTCAAGCTGGTCCACTGCTGTCTGCCTCCCCTCTCCTCACCTGCACAATGGGCACGATGCTACTGCACACCTATGCGATGCATAGGGACACGGGGGTAACACATGGCGCTATGGAGAACCACGACATAAACCCCAGGCGGTGGTACTCTGTTTTCAGTCTAACCCACATGGAGGACAGCCCCTTCCTTCTGACTCCTGGTGTGTCAAGTCCTAGCAGAAAGCCCAGTCAAGTCACTTAAATGACGAGGAGCTCAGCATCTCTCTCCTACCAGGCTTTCAATTTAAAAAGCATTACACAGATGTAATTGGATTCAATTGCTACTACACATGCCATCTGGGGCTGCAGCCACCGAGTAATATTCAATATCAAAAAGATTGTGTTTGGCACAGCCCCTAATGAGGGCAGCTGCAGCACACCCCAGCCAAGAAACTGTCAGAAAATGACAATCAAAAATAATTATGGAAGGGAAAAAAACCAACAAAACCAAATCAGTCTAATTGCCACAAAAACAAACGGGCGATACATTTACCTCATATGGCCACAGAGGACAAGCTGGGTGTTTAATATGGTCTGCTTTAAATCAGGAAGACAATAACCGATCGCAGGGGAAAGCAATGCAGAGCAGCTGCTGACAGGCGAGACCCAAAGGTGCAAATTCGACACATGCTTTGCCTCTGCCACTGAAAAGCTACAGAGCAGTGCAGTGCCCCAACCACGCTGGCAGCTTACACAGGGTGCAGCCTTGCCGTGCCGGTACCTGCCCTGCAGTGACAACACCGCATCGCTGCCACACCTCAACAGCTGCCGCTGGGGCTCCAGAAAATCTCCAAATGAGACCTACCCCCCGTTTAACCACCAAGGAGAAGCATCTCAAACATGCAACGCCAGCAGATACTAAAGAGGAGCACCTTCCCCAAAGACCTGGAGTGGTCTGCGCTGTTGGTTCCTCTCTATTTCCAGTTGCCGAGTAACTGCTCAAACTTCTGCTCGGTTTATATCACACGTCCTTTGAGTGTTCTTTTGCCAAGTTAAGAGCTTGCTGCAGCTTCCCGAGGAAAATCTTCAATGCCAATGCATCGAGGAACGCAAGCCACGACCTCTTGTTGAAGCACACTTGCCTGCTTGAATGGGGTTGGGTGGAGACAACAGCTCTCTTCCTATAAAGCACGTTAAAATCCAGCAGGAAAGTCATTTAATAACTGAAGCAAATCTGCACTAAGCTCCAGATTCACACTGGCATCCCATGCTTCCTCTCCAAGCCTTTATGCTGGAGAAACTCCTCCAGGACACGGGTCAGGTTTCAGCCTTTCTGTTGAGGTTGCCGGCACATATACCAGTTACACCACTGGTGATAGCAGGTTTTGCTGCATGGGCGTCTTTTCTGCCATGTCGGCGACTGAGATCCACCACCCTGGTTTCATAAGCTACCAAACCCTCATCAGCCATCAGCGCAATTCGGTCATGGGCTGGATGCTAACCATGAGAGAGGCTCCATACAGCGCAACCCCCCCTGAGCTGCTCCATGTTCCCTGAACCTGGGTATTAACTTCTCTCCTCTCCATCATTTTGTGGTTTGTGGTGCTCTCAGAGGAGCCCAGCTCAGCTGTAACAGCCCTGTGTGTAATCAAACAAGGGGGGAGGCAGAAGAAAGCTATGACTTTTTGGAGGCAGCTCCAGAGAGCACAGATGGACCCAGGGAACAGCATCACCCCCCCAGCCCCCGCCGGCATCGCCTCTGCCTTGCTGTGCAGTCACTTCTTGATGGGGGCTTCCAGAGAGACGGGCATTTCTATTGCACGCCACTGTAGTCCTGCTCAGACCAACTACACGCTGTGATTTTAAAGTGAGTAAATATCAACGCAGAATGGCCGTGACTGGGTGCAGAGTACAGCGTGCCCCCAGTCACGGGGACCCTCATTAATGCCCTCTCTGGTGCTCTACAGCAGGGGGCAAAGCGCACAAAGGGTTAGTTACGTGCCTTTATGGACGCAAAGCCTTGGCTACGTATTCTCGTTATCAATTCACAATTAGCAGTCAAAGAATCCTAACATCCTGCTGGCAGTGCATAATTTAGAGGTAGGAGTCTCTGCTCTCTGTGCTACAGACATAACTTCCACTGACCACAGGGAAAGCTGTGGCATTATACAGAGGAAAGAAGAGAACTAAAAGATTAATTCAAGTTCTCCACTGCTTTGAAAATCAAATGCTGTTTTTGTTTTCAGAGGCTCAGAAGGTAAATATTCAAGATGGGCCCAAACCACAACATTCAGCTCAAAAGCCAAATTTTCCCAAAGTTCAAGGGGGTATGAAGGTCCAAGGTTTTGGGTTCAGCAGTGAAGTCTGGCCTTCAGTTTCTCTCAAGTTCAGGGATCAAACTGCAGTTTCTGGTCCGTCCCTAGGAAGTATCACACCTGCCTGGAGCAAGCAGTGAATCTCACCCAATGAGCCATGCACCAAAATTTTCACGTAGTTGAGAGGCAGGAGACACATAGCTGGATACCTCCATAGCCAAGCGGCACCCTAGATGTTCACCAGGGGTTAAAGAGGTCCAGAGAGGCAAGAAGTTGACCTGGGACTTGGAATCGCTCCTCCATTACCAACCTGCTTTGCTACATCTCCACTCTTCGTCCATAAAATGGCAGCGTCTCCCACCCTGAGAATAGTGACATGAAGGAAGATAAATAAAAGAGCCTGAAGTGCCTGGATACTTGTGTGCTGCAGCAGCTGCAGCTCATCGCACGAAGAACTGAGGACGTCAGAATAAGTAGCACTCTACATACTTGATCTTTTTATCCCCCCTCATTGCCGTTTCCTTACAATGGCTCAAAAGCAACTGGGCTGTGATGTTTCCCATACTTTGTCTAAACTCAGAGAAGGAAAAACATAAACATTCCAGCAACATCTACTGAGCCATTTTACTAATTGGCAGATGAGGTGAAAAAAACCCTCCACCATACTTTCCCCATATGTTTGTGAGTACATCCCGCGTTTACGGCACCAGCCACACCGCTGCATTAACTGCGTTCCTCACAAGATCACTGTGCATAGCTGGAAATCCCAATCCCAATCCTTAGACTGAGAAAGGAGACAAAACGGCGACAATTTAAAAAATAAAGGATTAATAACAGCATCTAGCACCAATGAGCCCTTCCATAATATTTTGCATCTTCCAAGTTTTATGCAAATTAATTATTCCCATAAGCAATATAAACATCACATGATGTACAACTCCCAAAGGATCGCGGGCAGTTCTGAAGCATAAAGAATAACTTTGCAAACCATTTGTGAGCCCAGTCTGTCCGCTTTCCTGTGGAGAAGATGGCAGCCCATCAGGGAAGAGACTCAGAGCTCCACGCACCCCTGTATATCAAAGCAGCCAGGAGCACCAGGGCCACCAGAGCATCATCCAAAGAGACAGCCCGGTGCCAATGCCCCTTCATGACAAAAGGGAACTCTAATTGCATCTGAAACAGGGGTTTTAACAGCTAAAGCCGGATCCATAAATAAACCAAGATTAGGGATCGCAATTTATTTTGCTTTGTATAATAATATCCAGACCCAACCGTAAGAGGGAAATTCTGCACCGCATTAGCATCCTGTGCAGGGCCGGCAGCGCTTGGCTCTGGCTGCCACTTGAGGATGCGCAGATGCTATGCTCCTTGCAGAAACACCCGCCCGCTGCCCGTGCCAGCCCCGCTGCTCTGCCGGGGAGCGTCCTGCTGGGTGACGGCCACCATCACAGCACAGGTATAGGCTGTGCCTACACACAGCCCTACACCAGCCAAAACGGCAGTGCTGAATGGGAAAAGCACCTCCAACCAACCTTCTGTGACCCCAGAGGCAGTAAAGGAAGGACCTGGTGGTGCTCCCAAGCAGGAGTCCGCGTGCACCACTTTTACAGCGAGACTGGCTCCGGTCGGGAGCACCTACATTATCTTAACTATCATAGTTTCTACAAGCAGGTAAGGCCACCTGGATCTCCACTTCACTTCACGTGCTTCAGAAGTGCCTTGAATTTCAGAGTTGCTGAACGGCCACAATTTTTGGTGAAGTCACTGCGGGTACTCACCACCTCCAAAACGCACTTGCCCTTCGAAAAGCCCGATTCAGCAAACACACGACAAGCACTAAAGCACTTGAGCAGATCCGCTGAGGTTACTCAGGCTCATATACTGTATTTCACACCAGCTACTTGCAGGTAGCCCAGAGAAAAACTCTCTCTTCTCCCCAGACTCCCTCCACCAAGTCAGGCCCACGGGGTCCAAAACACGCTGTGAGCTGCTTTTTGTTAAACTGAAACCTCACCCACGAGCTCTGGCAAAAGCCAACCCCCCGTCTGCCTGTCTCGAAGCCAATGATCACAAGGATGATTATTTAATATTTATATTTTGGCGGTACCCAGAAGCTCCAGCGCAGAGCAGGACTCCATCCCGCTACGCTCTGTGTAAACAAAGCGCTCTGAAGGCAATAGCTGCCTCTGCTCCGGGATGCTCCAGGAGCTGCACCAGGCACTCTGGAAACCCAGACAAAAGCTGTAAAACCCAGGCTGCAGGGAAGGACCGGGAAATGGAGAACACGATAGAAGGAATTTCTCCATCTATAACCATCACCACTCCATAAAGTTGTTTAAAACAGGGAACTGAGACTGTTTTCTTTGTGGAAATCCTATGTTTATTATTAGTTATGCCTCTGAGTATAAATAAATATGTAACGGATTGCATATTGGTTAATTCCCTTCATTGTGAACTTAATTGCTTCCTTGTTTGCTTTATACTTTCCACTCTGCTATATCCTCATATTTCAGCATAAGCTCATCTCTTCCACATTTGTTTATTGTGTCTACATTTCCAGAAACCGAAAGGTCAAGAGAAAATATGATTTGTTATGGAACTTCCTAATACTAACATAGCTTTAACATACAGCACAGCTCCCCGCCCTCCCTTGGCACGCAGCTTAGCAGCTGAGCCCGACTTCCCTCCTAGCTCAGACACCCACCAACACCAGGCACGTCAGCTCGGTTCCAGCAAGGAGGCAGCTTCCCTGAAACATCCTCCCCTGTTTTCTTTCCCGGATAGGAGGCTTCTGTTCAACCCTCAGCTCACGTCCCCGAAGAGGGCATTCTCCTAACCCACAGGACAGATGCTGCTTGGGCAGGGATGCTGCCAAAGCAGACGGCATCCTGCCAGCACCTCCTCACCCTGGTTTTGTGAGGCCACCCTTGGCTGAGAAAGGAGTTGTCAGCCCTTTTGGCACCATCTGATGATGGTTCCCAGCAGGGATGGTGGTTTTTGCTACGTGGATGCCCCCCTGCACGAGTCAGAGCCCAGATAGCTGCGTGCTCTGGAGCACAGCAAGCACCCACAGGGTGGGTGTGCTCGGCCAGGGTGCTCCTGGACCTGGAGCAGTGATGTGCTCCATGTTGTTCTGAACGGTGGAGGGGTCATCTAACACCGACAGCTGCTAAATCTGCTCCCCAACCTGCAGGAGGGCATCATCCTGCCTGCGCACATCTCATCACAGGAACCTCTGCAACACAACTTCAAATACACCATCATCTTCATTCCAAAAGGAGGGGGGGGAAGCTGCCACCCTCACTGCACACAACACGCCTGGAGGCTGGAGCCTTCACAGGCAGCTCTGAAAACCTGGGAGGAGGCTTCCATGGGCATTTGTTTCATGGGCAAAGCACTGCGTTTGCTTCGCAGCAGAGACATGGGTGGGAAGTGTGCTCTAGCATATTTCGAAGGTGAATGCATGAGGGAAGTCACTCTGAGTTCATTATTGGAAGTACAGAGAAACACACACTTTTTCCAAAGCAATATTAGATCAGGATGATGTTTGTGTGCGGCGTACAGATGCACCAGCTGCGGGCAGGAAGAAATGCATCCCATAGGATACAGCTGTACAAGTAGGTGTGTTGTGGAGGGTTTCCGTGTTGTCCGAAAGCATCCGGGAGCAGGCAGACCCGGAGGCACTGGTGGGACTGCACAGGGGGATGCCTGGAATTGCACGGAGGCAATTACACCCTCCAGCAACGAGATGCCGGCAGTTGCAGAGGCTGGGTTGCACACAGTCAAACTTAACGTGGCGGGAAGAAAAAGAAAGAAGAAATTTGTCTGAATATCCTGCAACCCTCCCCTTGCACCACGCTTCCAGTGAGCAAACTTCATCCTTCCTACGGGGCTGTCATCCTTCTCCCAGCAAAAAGGCATCCCGTAGATGCTTCCTTGGGCAAGACGAAGGCATTATTTGCTCTCAGGACCAGCAGTGGGTCCTGTTGCAAGAGGTGAATCAGGCCACGTGCAATGTTCTCCTACGCTGCCAGCACCCAGCTAGCACTGGGCTTTATTTATTTCTTTATTTTTTCAAACTTGTCCTTGGACTATGAAGCTGCCCAGAGTTTCCAACAGCCCTGTCAGGACTCCCATCCTCGGTCCTTGTGCTTCTCAGAAAAAATGGGCTGCTTTTGGTAAACAAGCAGAGGTTTTAAATTCCTAACTCAACCTTATAAGAGGTAAGAAGAAAAATATGCAGGGACATGAAGCAAATTCCTGTCTAATTCCTCGGGAGACCCAATCAAATGGAAGACTTCTCCTCTCTGTTTATTTTCTTCCCAGCAGAAGTCCCAGTCTGTCCTCTTCCTCTTCCAAAAAGACCCATCGCGCTCCACACCCAGGAGCCGTGACATCAGAGGATATTTTGGGAAGGCAAATTTGTCCCCAACACAGGTTTGGTCTCGTTCCCTTTCCCTCGCACAACCCCAGCCCAACCCCACAGCTCGCTGCAGAGGAAAGTCAAAGCTGGCTACTGGATGCCAAACCTGGAGGTAAAGTGGGAGTTTAAAAAAGAAGGAATTGTCTTTTCCAGTAATTTCCCTCAGAAGAAATAATATGCTTGGCTTGTCTCTGTGTTGATACAAGGGTGACTCATTAATCCAACAATGTGAGACTGTTTTAAGGTTAATGGCAGGCATCTAGAACTGGCATCGTGTCAGTTGGCAGCTTCCGAGCTCAGCTAAAAAAATGCACTTTTATCGCTGTAGTATATCCGGAATGCAGCCGTACCTAAAGATTTTATTCTCAGACTCATTTTTTAAAGCTATTCTCAGAGCCCATTTCTCCTGGCTCCAAGCTCTGCTTGAAAATTACCCTTGGAAACCGCACTTGTGCCCACCCTTTGTGCCTTTGCAGTACACGAGAGCCTAATCACACCTCTGTGTGTTCTCATTTTACCCAGGTTTGGTCTAACCCGAAACTCTGCGGATGGCTCTGGACCCGGTCAGCTCGCTGCAAGAACTCAGTGCAGGCAGGAGGTTTATGACTCTCTCAACACCCGTTCGGCACCATCCCTCAGAGCATATCTGGGAGCATGCTCCAAAATGTCTCCTGACCTCCACCTGAGAGCTGAAAAAAGCTGTTCTCCCTAAAGTTTACTAGTTTTTCAAGGAGACTTCCAACAAAAACAACCACCGATAGTGGTATTTCTGCTGTGAGAAAAAAGAAAAGAGCTAAAATAACTACTTCCACCCTTCCTACATCATAAAATGAAGGGGGAAAAAAGGCAAGTATAGTCTCTCTTTGCACGTCACCTCTGAATTTTCCTTTAACTCTTAAAAGATGTTTGCTTGGTTGGTTACAGCCATCCTGTGGACAAATGCCTACATCCTTACTCACAAACTGCTCAGGCAGAATTCCCAGGGAAAACAGTGGGCCAAGTCCTAAACCGCTTCATCCAGTCCTACCAAAGCAGGGCTCTGCTGGCCAGGGACATGCAGAGAGCTGGAAACTCAGCCCCCTCAAAGACAGTCGGGCTGCCTTAAAAAAGAGAGGAGAATGGGAAAAATCTTATTTTTCAGCATCAAAAGCATCTCCTCCCTTCTAAGAGGGACGCTGGGGACTCTGCAATGCCCTCCCGCAGCACTGCGGACAAGCAGAAGGATGATGCAAGCTCTACGGACCAGAGCGGCGACACCAGGACCTAAGACCCATCCAAGGAAGGATTTGTTTCCAGTGGTGGCTAAGAGCCATGGGAAGAGTATAAAGCCCAGAGGCATAAAGTGATGCTCCCCCCATGACACTCTATCAGCCTCCAGCTTTTTTGCATCACTGAGAAGTACCATGCCAGGTACTCTGTCTTTGTAGTTATCAACGCTTGGCTCACGCTCCTGCCAAGGTCCCTGTGGGGCAAGTTCTCTGTTGGGCTTCCAAATCCCATAACCGTGTGTAGCTTCGAGGCACAGCACAACCACGCTTGCAAAAGTGGTCTGATGAGTTTAGTATTAGTCAGGTTAGGCCTCATTAAACATCTGCTTAGTGTTTGCAGGACCATGGCTCAATGCTTAGGGTTGTTTTGTTCCAAAGATAATGATCCTTTTTCCGTCAGATTCCTAGCGACAGCACAATACATCATTCTAACCATGGGCAAGGCTCTCAAAATGCAAACCTGCTGCTGCAACCCTTTCAGAAATGTGCGCAATAATCAGTCTTATAATAGCAAACTTACACACCTATAAAGCAGAACAGACAAGTCCCAGAGGTTCAGGATTAGAAAACACATCTGCTGTTAGACTCTTGAAAAACTACCCTCTATGTACTAGATACATGGAAGTTAGAAAACGTAAATAAGCCAAATAAGTTATCTTTGCTTTCTATTTTACGAAATCTTCGAGCATTATTTGTTTGGAGCAGACAACATCATATTCCTGAAATCGTCACGCTGTGACATTTGCTCATGGGCTATACGCCTTTACCTTCTTTTCCTGTACCTGCACCTATTTTCCTGAACCCCCATAATAACAGGTCACTCATCAACAGCCCATCTCCACAGTTCTCCACCCACCCACAGCAGCCCGAGGACCCCACCACAAACTCCCACCCTTGCAAGAAACCTCTCCCACCAACACAGCACAACCCTCACTTTCCAAAGAAAAGTAATTATAACAGTGAAAATGGGGAAAGACATTGGAAAGAGCCTGGAATTGCTGCATCTCCAAGGGGTCACAGTCTGAGAAGGGACATCATCACATGCCCACTTAGCCGTGCTTTGCGTTCTCCTTTGCAAGGAGATGGTGGTCTCCCTTCACACCACGCAGCAAGAGCAGAAGCTGGGAGGGTACCAGCAGCATAGCTGGGTCCCTGCCTAAGGGATGTCAAAAGCCCGCGTGTAGGAGATGGTGCCAAGGAGGCAGAGGGGGCCTCCAAACCACAGCAGAAAATGCTGTGGCTCTCAGAGCTTGGCACTTACTCCTTGGTTAGGCAACGTGCACCTGAACATCACAGAATCACAGAACGGTCAGGGTTGGAAGGGACCTCTGGAGACCATCTAGTCCAACCCCCCTGCCATGGGCAGGGACACCTTCCACTAGGTACCTCTTCCATTCTTGAAGCTCCATCATCCTCTCCCTGCCTTTTCTCTGGGTCAATACCTAAACCACTGATGCTCAACCAGAACTCTTGGGCATATCTGCAAGCGAATCAAGCATTGACAACTACACAGCTACTCCACTATGTGGGGAAGAACAGGGTAATTCCAGTAACACCTCCATCATATCATAGGATGGTTTGGGCTGGAAGGGACCTTAAAGCCCCCCAGTTCCACCCCCCTGCCAGGGGCAGGGACACCTGCCATAGCCCAGGCTGCCCCCAGCCCCGTCCAGCCTGGCCTGGGACACTGCCAGGGATGGGGCACCCACAGCTGCTCCGGGCAGCCTGGGCCAGCGCCTCGCTGCCCTCACGGGGAAGAATTTCTTCCTCATCTCTAATCTAAATCCACCCTCTTCCAGCTCAAAGCCACCCCCCTTGTCCTGTCACCACAGGCCCTTGTACAAAGCCCCTCCCCAGGTTTAATCACACAAGAGCAGACCATGTACTGCTGCAGCTCATGTGGTGAAGCATGTGAGAGCAGCACAGGCCCATGCTGTCCATCGGTTGTCACGTTGAAAAGATCGCATTAGCAACCTGGCAATGGTGCCGTGTGTTTTCAGGTTCCACCATGCTGGGAACCTGTCCATCCTTGCTCAGGCAGGATGGCTGCTCTCACTTGTTAAACGTGTGACCCATTTGGAAGGCAACAGCACCGACCCTCGTGGCAGAGCCACGCAAACTTGTGAACACGTCACCTCTCCCTGCATGCAAAGGCCACTTCAGATTTGCTGTATGATTAAATTGGGAAGTGACACGGAAGCTGCCGAGCCTCCAAGGGCAGAGTGGGCTGGCGGCAACAGAGGGCAGTGGTTAATTACTGCTGGCTGATTTGTCACCCTGTCACCATGAAAACATAAGACATGTTCCTAATGACTCTCCCCATAAACTACGGCCACGTACAGTCTCAGCTGAAAGGTTGACTCTGGGAAATCTAAGGCAGCAGGTGAAGGGAGAGTGCAGGCACCACGCGCTGCGTCAGGACCCTCAAGGCAACGATGCGAACCCAAGGAAGCAACAGGGATCGCCCACCACCCCGCAGGGACGGAGGTCGCTGCTGGGAGATCCTCCCTTGCTGTTAAGGTGCCCACCCTTCAGCCCAGGCAAAACCAGACAGACCAACCAACCAACCCTAACCCCCCACTCCGCTCCAGGAACAAGACATGTTTTTATGTGCTTCAAAAATGTGGTTTTTTTTTCTAATCAGAAGCAATTTTCAAGTAAAACAGACACTTTCTGTTTCACCCAAACATCCCGGCCATTGACAGCCCCGATCTCCTTTGCAATCGCTCTTAATAAATCTTAATTAGGGTAGGAGATCCAGAAGCTTCAAAACTTGCTTGAGCATCTCTCAGAGAGAGGGAATCCCGGCAAAAAGCCTCAGCACCAACCCACTGGTCTGCTGTAGGAGCACACCGGCAGCTCCCCTCAGCCATCCTCCTCCTCTTGCACATACAAGGCTGAGGTTATACAGCCATGTCCCTCTCATTTCATGAATAGCTTTTATTTTTTAATGCAATTTTCTCCCCAGGCCAGAGAGTTCTAAGAGGAACAGAAGCAGAAAAGAGACAATTAAAAGCTTTTTAACAGCTTTGGAAAGCCAGGCCACCGACTACGCTAACTGCTAACAGCTTTCGTTACCAGCCCTCTCCTCCGTTGCGCTGCACGTGAGGCTGCCGCGCTGCAGCAAAGGGCTGACGTGCAGGGGAGGGGCAGGCCGAGCAGGACCAGCTGCTCTGCCGGGTGTCCCACGCCGCCCTGCGACGTGCTCCAGATCCATCATCCTCACGCTCCCCCAGCCCAGCAGCTCACATCCATGCTGCCCAGTTCTCGGCAAAGCCCAGACCTCCCACATCCAGCCACCTGGCCACGCGTGGCTCCCGCAGCCCCCTGCCCCACGTCCCCACACACGCAAGCCCTGACCCAGCCATTCCCCACCCACCCCCAGCCTCTGCTCCCCCATGTCACCCTGACATTTGAAGCTTCAGCTCCTCAGCAGACATCTCAGCCTTGGCCTGTGGCACCCCGCGGATAAAGAACAGCTGTAAAACACTTCAGCCCAGACAACAAACCATTTTCTAGAATTTAAAAGGTCAGGAACTAAATTCATCTTATTGCACGGTGCGCAGCTTTTCGCCACGACGTGAGGCCTGACCCCTCCGCTGCTGGCGTTCCTACAGCGTTACAGGAATGCTGCTGAGCAAGACACCGCTCCTGAGGGATGCTCGAGACCTTTCGGAGGATGTTGACCCCGGTACCACACATCCTACGTTCGCAGAGTTCACCTCAGTGTGCGCGCAGGCTTTCCCTTTCACAGTCTGGCCCCCTTCCCTGCTGGCTGCATGCCTGTAGCTGGCAGTTCCAGCATCCCAGCAGATCCATAAATAATTCAACAGCTTGCTAAAAAAAGTGATCAATCATGTTTATGGTTCTGAAACATGCAGAAAACGTAGGCAGAGTCTGAGACCCGGAGTACCAGGAATAAGTCAGGAGAAGTCAGAGGGGGATACTGTAAGGCAAAGCGTCAGGAAAGCCAGCTGCAATAGAGGGGGGGGAAGACTCTTCATTATATCTTCAACAAAATAAAATAATAAACCCACCAACTTTTCCATTTCCAGACAAGAATACTTTAGGGCATAAACAGCCGTAAGAGAAGTTCCAGCTAGAGTAAGCCTTTTTACACATCTTCCAGTAGCATATGCTTTAAAAATCACACCAGAGAAAAGCATGCGTTTCTTTGGCTATTTGTGCCTATTTATTTCCCGGCTCTAGGAGCAAAGCATGCCACAGAGACAAATTTCATCCATCCTTACAGCTACTGCTCCGCTGCTGATATGCAAATATCATGCATTCATTCATGCTCTTTTTGAAGTTTATTAGCCCACTTCCCACATCACTGTTATTTTAGTAACACCATCCGAACCAGAAATCATGATTCCATATCCTGTATTGTGCAGATATTGGTGTAAAATTAAAAAAGACTTTTCTTCTACAAAGATCTCCAAATCATTCTGGCAGGGAGAATGTCTGACAACCGACTGGGCTCCAGCCCATGCTGCTGAGTGCTGTTTTCAGTTTTCCTTTCTTTGGCTGTTGTGCTGGATGTAGTGAAAAAAGACAGACTCTTTTTTTTTTTTATTATTTATGTCTCTCGTCTATATGTAAAAGCAGGGTCTTACGTTAGCAGGAGGAGCACACCAGCATTCCAGACCCCACTGGTCATGCACACGGGAGAGGTCCTCCCTAAGCACTGCTCGCAGAACGACACACTGCCCAGATTTTCTGCAGCATTTTCACTCTAGAAAGAGTGCCACACCAAAATCCCGGGGTAGAGTCAAACATTCATTTTCCTCCTTGTTCAGCAAGAAACACGGGATGCGGAGCTGACCTTCCAGCCTCCAGCTGCCCTGAGAGCAGCCTTGGGAGCAGGATCGGGGGGACAGGCTTAGGTGCCATATGCACCCACCTCCTGCTTTCTGCAGTCTCCCACCACTGGATTAAATGATGTTAAAGAGGAGAATAAAGGCAACAAAGGACTTTGGAATAGGAAAGATTGCCTTATTTAAGTGTCGCAATGCAGGTATGTTCACAGTGAAGTATCAAATACAGTTTTCAACGGCTGGAGCAGGAGAATGCCTGCTGCTCTGTTGGGAAGGCTACGCTAGACCTCCAAAAAACCCTCCCTGTAATAAAACATGGTACCAAACCTCCTAGAAGAGGTTGAAGGCTGAAGTACCTAATACAACCCCGCCGCTCACCTACGCTGCAAATCAGAGATGGTCCTCGGTCCTTTTCTGTCCCATCCTCATGCGACTGCTCTCCTTATGGCTGTGGAGTAGAAGAGCAGCTCCAGAGCAAAACCACCAGGAACATCCAGAGCTTCTTATGCAAAATCTCTTCCCTCTGAAGCAAACAATCCTAATCTGAAGTCAAAATAGCAAGGGAGGGTGCAGCTGCTTGCAAACTTATTAGGTTTTACTTATTTTCATGGAAGCAGGTGGAGAGCTGAGAGGAGCAGGACCAGTACTGTGGACATTTTGGATTACTGGCCCAAGCAAAGGGAGATCCTGACAGATTTCCAAACCATTGCAAAAGGCTGAATTGACATTGCATGTCCCATGTCATTTATCTTTCAATAATGCACTCAAATCCAGCTTTTTACAAAGCCACAGGTGCATGCATGCTTTGAAAAGCTCTTATAAACACAGAGAAACTTCCAGAAGACCAGCCGGAGGGGGACACCTCCCTTCCCAGCCCTCCATCCAGGCATTCTGCCCATGGAGTGGGACACTGCCCTGCACACCTGGCACTGCCCACAGGACTCCAGCTCTCCCTGCCGGCTCCCAGGCCAGGGAAAGCAAGCTGCTCCTGCCTTTCCTTCCCATCTTCCTCCTCACACACAGCACAGACTCCCTTTAGTCTGGCTGAAAACAAGTAGAAATTGTTCCTCCAAAAAACCCTCCCGTTTTTTTCCACTCCTCGTGCCACCTTTCCCACTCGATGCCTGCAACAAGCCTTTCTGATGGAACTCCGCCATGCCCCACCGAAGCCTGGCCTGCAGCTATTGCAATAATAAAGTCATTTCCTGGTTTAATCACAGATTCGATAAAAGGCACAGCAAGACTCTGCTTACAACTGCTGACTGCCCAAGATGCATGGCTTTACGTGGGTGCACGGAAAGAAAAGATTTACACCAAGATGCAATTGCTTTTTAGCACACTGGTTTGCTGTGTCCTCAAACGTCACCCTGTAGCCAGCACGCCCCAGCAGCAAGGACCTGCTGGATTTGCATCCAACCAGGAACACAGTGCTCCACGATGGCCCTTCATGGGACACTGGGTCAGCTATGATCCCAGAATTAGCTCACAGCCAAAAAAACACCCCAACAAACCTACAGGTGTATGTGCAAACAGAAAACCTCAGCCTTCATTGCAGCACTAGTGAGATGAATACAAGGCAGACAAAAGGAGGAAGAAGTCAGGTGCCCCTTGTGCAGCTCCCCGCAGGCTTCGTGCATCATCTTCCTTAGGCTCTTCAGAATAAAGGCTTTTGGGGAACTGCTTTGCTGCTCAGGGAGGTTTTCCACATCACCAGAAACAGATATAGAGGATTAGAGGAACTCAGTTCCCCTTGTGTCCAGTCCTACCTATGGAAGAAGAGCTACCAAAGCACACTGACATTCTGGGGCAAGAACCATAACGGTACCTTTGGGGTGAAACCTAAAACAACCACATGCCCTTATCCCACAAGGAACAGGACTGGCTTATAGGTCTGGCAAAAGGAAATGAAAAGAAGAAAAGAAGGAAGGAGAGGAAAAACAGCTGTGCTGGGGGAGACACAGTGGCTGCACCCAGCGCCTTGTGCCTGGGAGGTGCGTGGTGGCTGAAGCAACAAAAGCACATAGCAGGAGGTGGTGTCAAACCCATCTAACAGTGTGTCTTCCTGGCCACGGGGAGGGTGCAGGCTGCAAGCCTTTGAGTGAAAAGCTGTTTCCAACATGTAATGGCCTCTGGCACCTTCTGCGGGACAGATGGGTGTTCAGAGGGTGCCTGTAATTCTATTGCCTCTGAAGGATGAAAGAGGCTTTTTTCCTCCCTCTAAAAAAACCCAACAAAAACCACCAACAAAAAACCCCAAAACCAAAAAAGACAAGAAAAGAAAAAAAAGAGAAAAGCAGAAAAGCATCCAGGTAACAGTTTCCTTTGGGAACAGAGTCCTCCAAAACGTAGGTGGTAGGACAAATACATTTCTGGAGAAACTATATTGAGAACTTGGCCATGGTGAGCTTCTATCCCAAACATGCCTTATTGCTGTTGGGCTAGGAGGCTAATTGCAAGTCCAAAAAAAAGAAAAAAAACACTCAATGGAACTGAGCTTTAAAGACAGTAACTTCCAAATGCTATTTGGACACTGGCAAGCACATGCTTCATTTCAAACTTGAGGAGAAGAGAAAACAAACATGCCACTACTGGGAATGCACTGGAGGTCTGTAGCTGGGGCTGTGGAGAGGAAGCTCCCTCGCTGGCCCACACAACCACACACACGCAGGCTCACGCAGTTGGATCAGTTGCTCAGAACAGAAGGAAACATTAATTGCTTTTGGAGGCAGACGCTAGCCTGGTGTCTCCAGCGACCTGCCCCATCACATATCCTACAGCTATTCCAGGGCACAGGAATTGCCATCCAGGAGAGCCAGCGAGCAGGTTCCCTGCCAGGGAGGAGCTACAGCACCTCTGCAAGCTGAACATCATCATCGTGGGGTGTTTGCATCAGACTTTGTGCATCTGCTCCCAGACGGTGGCAAGCATCCAAGTAACGTCGTATTTCAGGTACGGCTGAGGAAGCTGCACTTCACCTACCCGCGGTGTAAACGAGGCATTACTGACATTCAATACGTTTTAGAAACCTACAAAGTACTCAGAAAATCCCACCACAATCCGAGATGAGCGGAATAAAGGAAGAGACTGGTGAAATGGACCTGCTTTCATTTAGCTTGGTTTGAGAAAACCAAGAGCTAGAGGAACTGACAGCAAGCCTGGATTTCTGCAGGGACATAAGGGACCAGCACTGCCAACCATTCGGCCTTGAGCTACGTCCAAGGCGTTTCCTGCTCCGTGCTAACCATCAGCCGGAGCTTGAGCTTTGCAGAAAATCTCTTCCATCCTTCCTGCCACCCTGCCAGGTCCCACCACTGCATCCCTCTCTGCAAAGGGCATAACTGGACCACCCTTACGGCAGGACTCGGCACCCCTTGGTCTCTCCCAAGGGTGGGTTTTGGGTGAAGAATGGCAGGTTGGGGGCTGGACTCAATGGTGGTATATGGGGCAAGAGCTCCTTCAAAGGGACATCCTTGATCCGTCAGCAGGATTTGGTAGGAGGCTGACCGCCTCTGCTGACTGCCTGCATGTAATTAAACCTGTGAGTGCACCTCTGGCAGGTCATTTTATTTCCCTCCTCCTCATATGTTTTTTATATCCCCACTGGCAAAGCACTTGACAGCTTCACAACCTTGAGTGTATTCAGCTGTGAGAGGGAGAGCAGAGCTGGCATCTCTATTTCACCACAGGGGCAGAGGGAAAGGAGGAAAGTCGCTGGGAAAACATGGGCCAAAACAGAAAATGGACTTGGATCCCCCTAAACCTAAAAAGCCACTCTGCTAAACCAAGGGATAATCTCCCTCTGAAGGCCAGCTACCATCACCAGCAATTAAACATCTCAAGTTTGTGTTTTGCAAGGCTCTGGCACACAGAAGCCATGAAAAATGCTGTGTGGTGGCAGTGGTACCTCTGTAGGCCACAGTGTGCAAGCTGGAGGATGGCTCTCCACACATACACCAGTGGTCACCAGTGCCTTGACCCAGTCAACAGTTGTTCCTCCCAAGCCCAACTTCATCTTCAGCTGTTTTCAGTGGGTTTTGGTTTCTTTTCCATAAGCATTGCAACACCACTGATAACGTCGCTGCTGCTTTGCAGGGCACCCAGCGTGGAGCCTTTGTGAGCACACTCAGGGGTACCGCATGATGTCAACAGAGAAACAAAAGGCAAAAGTACCATTTCTGGATGCTTTAACTCCTATAGATGCTCAGTTCCCACAATATCCCTAAAGAAAAAAGCCTTTCATTACTTCCTCTTGACAGCAGCAGATGTGGAAAGCCAGTGCTTGGCACTGGTGAGCAGACAGGCAACTCATCCACTGCGAAGGGGATGGGGAACAAGGTAGAAGAAGGTAAAAGACCCTTGAAAGTCAACAGCATCAGTGACTTGAGTACAGGGATGGGTGGGAACCCTGGATCCTCGCCTCTGCCACACTCCCTGGGCCAAGCACAGTCCTCCACAACTTCACTGCAGACTGGGAGGGTCTTTGCCCTTTCCTTTGGAGGTCTCCTTTGGAGACACCACCCTCTGCCCCTACCACCTCTCCAGAGGATGGACCGATAAGCCATGGCTGTTTCAACAAATTTGTTCACCTGAAGGCTACGCTGGACTGTGGCATTCCAAATAAAACCAGAGTGCGCTTCCAGGGACCGGCCATGCTTATGCAGAGATGGAAAGGGAGGACTGACAGGTTGCGAGGGCAGAATAAATTCAGAAATAATAATTAAGCATTGCCATGCACGGCATGCATGCTCCAAGACATGTGATGGAAAGCAGCAATTTCCTCTTTGCCCACCACCTCTCAGCATCAGCGCCGGGTCCAGCTCCTGCGTACAGGACACTTCCCACTCGCCTGCTCAAGGGGAACACAGATGTGAAGCTGCTGAACTAAACCAAAATAAAATGGTAGATGACTGTCTGATCCTGCCTGTAATACAAATGACTTGCTAGAGACCAGCGAGAGATTTTATTTCCTAAAAGCATTCACAGCCATCCTAGGAAGGGTAACTCCCATTCGTCAGCTTGAGTTTTTCCTGGCAGTACCTTCTAATCTCTTGGCACCCGTCTGCAAGTTAAAGCAAACAGATGTGTACATTTGCAAATCTAACCCGTGCACACAAGTCAGGTGTGAGAGATGATCAAAAGCCCCTCTAACAAGTGTCAGGACCGTATTTTGATGACAAATTAAGTTTTAATTAATTCTTTTAAGTGATCCATTTCCCCAGAAGATATCAACCATTCATCAAAAATTTAGGAACAAATTTGTCTAGGTTTTGCTCTGTCACATTTTGTTCTCTCCAGAAGAAAAATCCAAGTTTTCCCTTGGGCAAAACCCTTTTTCTTTCAGCTCCAGCACAGCATCATCTGCATATGCCATCAGTGAACTGTGCTCTACAAAGTTAGAGGGATCATAACAAATCCAACAGAAGCAGCAGCATAAAGCTGGGGTGTTTTTTTTTTGTTTTTTTTTTTTTTTTTGTTTTTGTTTTTTTTTTTAAATCACCTCTTCTTCCTGAGCACTCCCACAAACGTTTTTTATTAACCTTATAACAACATATCCACCTTAAGAACAAAGCTTGTGTGCGACATAACGTGTTGCTTCAGCGACCGCCAGCTATCCCGGGAGAACTTCCCACTCCATCCGGCCCCGTGGCAGCGGCCCTGCTGCACTCGGCCGTAGCCTGATGGATGGGGCGAGGACAGGTCTAGGTGCGTGTCCCCGCTGCCAGCCCAGCCCAGCACCAGCTGATTTACGGGAGCTGGAGCTCCCCATGCTACTCCATGTAGCATGGCTCTGCCCCATCGTGCTCACGCACCGGTGAGCACGTGGTGCTGCGAGTTTCCCTCCCCGCAGCACCTCTGGTACAAGCTACAGGACCAAGACTACGTCAGGTATGGATGATGGGGGTGGCACGGTGTCACCCATCCACACAGACTGGATGGGACGTAGTGCTCCATAAGGTCCTGCCCCCCAACACCTCCCAGGACTAGGGACACGCCACAGCGTGCACACAAAGCCCTTCTCCTCGCTAACATCGCTATTTTCTCCTCCTTACAGCCCAGCCAAGTGCAGTTCTCTGTGCTGGGGGAGGAGGGTGTTGTGTAAAGCCCACGGCCCCAGGGGAGCCTCCGAATTCCCTATCAGCAGCCAAGTCCTTCGGACAAGCTTCTCCGCACGCAAAGCTGCTGGGACAACCAAGGGCGTTTGTCAGCAGGATTTCCCTCCCTGTAATTTAAGGCAGGCGGGTGCCGAGAGAGGCTGCAGCCTGTTTTCCTGCAGCACAAATCCCATCGTAACTCTCCAACAACTGGCCAACTTGTTAACACCCAGGTACAGGGGGGTTACACAAGCAGTCACATCTTCAGGCAGTACAAAACAGTTGCTAAACCCTGGACAAAACAAAAAAAACCCAAAACACCAACACTAAAAGAGACAACCAGAGAGTTTGGGAGAGCAAGGGGTGAGCTGCTGCTAGTCCTGCTGCTTCCCATCTCCTGGCTCCCTCCTCCTGGGGCTGTCGACAGCGAGAGGCAGGAGCCAGATACCGTGCCTGGAAGGAGGATCCTCTCACCCTCCTGCCCTGAGAAATGATGCTTTAAAGGAAGCACCAAGCAGGCTGCGAACCTGCCCGGGCAGTGGGGAGCCCTCAGGCCGAGCTCCTCGTTCTAGCTGTCACCGTCACCCGCAGCCTGCCACTGCCGATGCGGCCCTAATGGAGGCACAGACTCGTAGCTTCAGTGACAATTGTGGCAGGAGATGCCCTCATTTGTCCACATGGTTTTTTTCAGTAAATAGTTGGGGGACCATGTTTGTTGCCTTGCAAGTGTCGCCTTGCCGCAAAAACAACAAGCTCAAAAATGACTCCTCGGTCCCACAGCTTGATGGCCTTCATCTCCGGGCTGTGGAAACCCCTCCAGGGCTTCAACGATATTTGGAAGGGTCGACCCTCCAAGACATAACTTTTAGATGGTGTGTGTGTGTAACATGCCAGGTCTGTATCTTCTACCCCATAACAGAAACCAATAGCTGGTTTACCCAAGGTATTTTATTTTATTTGCTTAAAGACATCCCTAGAAAAATAAATAAATCTGTTAAATGAGTGATTTTGCATCACCTGGTCTGGCAAGCAGCAAGGTACGCAACACTCTGGACCTCAGTTTATCTTTCTACATCAAGGCAAAACTTGATAGTACAAAACTTGAATGTAAAAAGCAATGGGACCACTTCAGAAATACCAGCAAACGGTAACGTCCCTCGTCCCCAAGCTTCGCACCCTCCACACATCCATCTCGTGGAGGCTTCGGAGCCAGAGGGGTAGCAGTGAAAAAATGGAAGAGTAAGACAGATCTGTATTTCAACCAGACTTACCCACCACTGAACAAACCCTGACGCCTGTGAAAAGACGTAAGTTCTTGCCTGAATGGGGACTTCAGGATTTGGCCAAAGTTGCTTTTTTTGAGAATACCAGAGGAATTGGGTCTTTAGGAAAGCTGGGCAGTTCCCCCCTTAAATCAGTTATCACTGCAATCCAGAAACAGCTGAGACATGCAAGTCTAGTCACAACTGACATCCTAATGACTCAACACTCAATTAAAAAAAAAAAATAAAAAAAATTCAGTCAGCTAAGTTTTACCAGGCCAGGTGATGGAAATAGTTTAGTCAAGAGGAAAACAGAAAAAGTCTTCTGATCAGCTACAAGCCTGTGTAGGCAGCATCACACATCCTGACACCAGAAAGGCAAGCAAGGTTGGAAAAGGGAATCTAGAAGGCCCACAGACCAAATGTATTTATAGGATAAACCTATGCCTTGCTGATAGGGAAGGAATGCACTCACAATCACAGTATTTTTATAGGCAGGGACTTGTCTAAAGCAGAATCAAAGGAACCCACAGAGATAGCTGTCCTTCCTTTTCCTTTACTATTATTTAGAATACTGAAACCCAGATAACAACACTTACTGCTAGCGTAGAGAACGACTGCAGTTTTACAGCTTTTTTGCTGGTGCTGTTACAGCCTGGAAATGTTTCTCTACAAAAAAGATCTAGGGAGCCATGAAACATCTAGTGTGGGATCATTTTCAAGGCAGCACCTTAGAAGGACCAGCATGTAGAAGAGCCTCCGCTAACATTCAAATTCCTCTTGCCTTTCTGCTGAAAGACATGGACAGTCAGCTGCGACCACCAAACCATCGCTGGCTGAAGATACACGGGCTCCGCGTGCACCCAGCACCGGTGGGTACAGACCTGGGGGTGCATTTAAAGCTGTCATCTGATGTCAGCCAGGACAGCGGCACCCCAGAAACCCAGCCCGGGGGGTGTTCTCAGCTCTGTTGCGTGCTTTCCACGTGCCAGGGGAAGTCAGACCGGAGCATTCCAATGCAGCAAGGTGTTTTTGAAAACCCACTGGTTGTCTGGCTGCACTTCGAAGTGCCTTTGGAAACTGCTGCACTGGCTCCTCCATGCTTCACCCCCCAAGAATGGGGGAAATCTGTGCTCCGGTGAAGGAAGGACACGCCACTGGAAATGGCTCTAAAACCTCTGATGACGCTCAGATACTGCCAAAACGGAGCCTCTTCTATTACTCACAGCTGGTGAGAACCAGGACCACCGTCACCTCTCCCTGGCTCTGCTTCTGTCTGAGACAAGATGCTTCCCTCTGCCTGCTCCCCTCCAGAGTGTCTGTCATCCCGTTTAGACTATGATCACTCTCACCCTTCATGCAGTGAGACCCCCAGGTGCTGCTGACACATACAAAGTGGATGGGAGCAATCCTGTGGTCAGAGCCCAGCAACAGCCGAATTACGAGCCTGGAACTCTTGGCACAGGACTGCAAAAGCATCAGGTATCACAGTGTTTGCAATACAGCAGGACCCCTGGCATTCAGCTGGGCATTCATCATACGCCCTACAGATACTTATAACCATATAATCACCCGGACTGTTAGCGAGGGCAGGGCAGAGGTCCACGAGGCGCTGTTCCAAGTGGTTATGCTGTTTGGATGGGAGGCAATGAGAAATCCCCCAGAGATTTGCAAGAACGCTCATTGTGCTCCTAAGATTTATTCCATGCACGCAACTGTGGTGCTTAAAATGAAACATTCTTTGTGTGATTATCCAAAGAAGGTAGAAGGGAGAATATTAATTACAGGAAGAGGCTACGTTTTACTTTAAATCCAGTAAAAGTGCAATCTAGGCAATTGATTTACTTCATTTCTCCTCTATTCTTTGGAAGGACAAGTAAGACGGTTTGGCTGGATGTGAACTGCAGCCTCTAACGCTCCCAAAGCTCAAGGTGAGGAACAACTCTTCGGTCACATCCACCCTGATGCTCTGTGCTAGCACCAGCTCCAAAACTTCCCTTCAACTGCCCCAAGCATCGGACCCTCTGTGTGGCATCGTTCAGAGGGACATCTCATGGAAGCTACCAGGAGAGGGAAAATCTCCCCGCCCGATAGAGACAGAGCAGTGCAGAGCTGAGCACGCGCCCCCAGGACTGCTTTCTGCCAGGGCTCTGCTGCCTGCAAACAGCCTCAGATCCCTGCTGTCCATGCCCAGGGTTGCAATCTCTACCCTACTGCAAGGTGAGGATAAATTCGACCCCACAACAAGCACTTGTACCCTGACTCCTACCCCAGGTTGTCCTTTCAAAGCCAACAGCATCACTGCATCCTTGCTCTCTGCAACAGATGCTCAGCAGAGTTGACACAGGGCTCACCTTGAGCTGCACTAACAGACGAGCAGCTGGCGTCCTGTGCGGTACGGTGGAGCCTCCTAGCAGTGAGTTTTAGAGCCTGGTTTCTTCATCCTTTTATTTACAACCCAAGTCAATTATCAGCAGCACAAAACACCTCCCTCCCTCCTTGACAAGAGTTGGTGGTGCCCCTGCTTCTACGGGGAAAGAGCCCCTGCTCAGCACCTGCCCCATAAGCCCGTCCCTTTCAAAGCATCCTCACCAGACACTCCTCCTCCTCCTCCCAGGTGAGAAAGTTTTTTCAGATCTGTCAGCTAGAAACCTCTGGGCTGATTCTCAGCATTTCTGTAACTGTGTGATGAGGCCAGCTGTTTTTTAAGGTGTTTAAAGGGCTGCACACTCTGTCACACCCTGTCATCGTGCACAATGTGGCACCTGGGTCAGCTCATACTGGAGGACCACAGGGAAAGCAGACATGCCAGGCTGCACTAGGAACCCACGCAGATGCAGACTGCCTCACCAGGTCCCAAAATTTAGTTGCTTTTGGCCATCGTAAACTTGCAGACATGGGAACACCAGGACTTGCACTTTCCAGCCTGTGCCAGATCCATCCCCTGGGGACTCGGTACGGGTTTGGCAAACGCAGTCAAAATGTTGCAAGAAGCTATGGAAGAGGTGATGACTTTGCCGGAAGAACAAGTACGTCCTGGCTGCTGCTGGCTGCGGCTGGCTGCCCAGCATCTCCCAGTACTGCCTCATCCCACGTATTTCAAATTCCTTTTAAAGGTCTTGACTACAGAGCCAGTTTTATGAGATGCTGGGAATCTCCACCACCACCAAGTCAGGAAGAACCACAAACTGGTCATACCTAAACCAGACTTGCTCCTAAAGCATTTCTCCAGCATGAGCATGGATTATCCTCAGACAAAATCAACAGGACAGAGCAATGTTGACAGAAACAGGGCAGACAAAACGTATCAGGACTTGCAATGAACAGGATCACACCGTGGAGTCACTGGCAGGTTCAGGAATTACCTTCCCGTGTCCCTTTGCTGAAGGGACTCCTCGTGCTCTTTGCCAGCGAACAACAAAGCATGCATGCAAGGGAAGGAGATCTGAGGAACGCAGCAACGGCTTGTTTGTGTTTCTGCTCGACTGCAGCTGGATGTTGCTCAGAGGCAAAGTTGATGGGGACTTGATTTATTTATTGGATGATGTACGCAATTCAAAAATATGGCACTGAACCCGGAGTTCTGCAGCATCTGTTTAAAGGCAAACATAAATCAAAAAGCACGGCGGAAAACCCACGATCTGTGCTCTCACCGCACGCCACCTTTACCTGTTACCTTTTCATTTGCCCCAAACCCATTCAGAGCTGCGGTCGTCCCACTTCTCAAATTCCTCCTGCCTCGAGCTGCTGCTGGGGCTCAGCCCTCGCACGTCCATTCCCACGCACCGGTGGGCTCCTCCTCCTGCAGCACTTGCACATCCCCGTGTTTGCACAGCGCTACATATGAAACAGCCTGACTCACCCCCCCAGCACTGCAGACATCAAGGAAAATGGGAACCAATACAGTCAGTCTTTTTTTTTTTTTTTTTTTTTCCTAAGGATAATTTCCCACATTGGCTTTTGGCTCCTGTGCACGGCGGAGGAGCAGTGGGTTCTGCTTAGGCTCACCCCATCGGGTGCGTTAGACCAGGGGAAGGAAAAGTCCCTTCAGAAGCTTTACTGCTGATGTCTATTTATACTTTACATCAACAAATCTCTTCAATTTTAATAACATTGTCATCTCACCTATGTAAAATATGTACTAAAACCCATGAAGTGTGGGTCTGTCACTGCAGGTTAAGTAAACATGACTTCACAATTTGCCGTTAGTCCTATAGCAAACACTCAAATTGTTCACGTTATTCAGCCAACCTATTTTTTATTAATAAAAAAAGAGAACATACAGCAGAATACTACAATTCATGCTCAGAATACGTGACTGTGCCATAAGCTTTCCTCACTCAGAAGGGACAACACAGAATATTGCACGCCTCTCCCAACAAATCCATGCTGCAGAATTATAAACAACTTGGATGCAACATCGAGCCTGTTGCAGCAGGGATTTCACCTGGAAAGGGGTGGCCTGGCTCTGGATATCTGCCAGTTTGTTGCCAAGAAATATAAGGAACCCAGAGCCCCAAACTAAGTTTGTCCTAGCTGGTCAGAAGATACAATCCTGCAAAGCAATTGCACACCTGGAGCGGGCTCTGAAGCAGGCGAAGGATGTGCTGAAAGATCCAGTTCGCCTGTCCCGCTCAGCCACGCACGCTGACCAGCCCCGATGACTTTGTTGGCTGCAAGAGGCTGCTCAGAAGAGCAGGCACACGGGAGCACCTTGGCACACCACCACAGGCCTGCAGGATTTGGACTCGGCTGCCTCTCTATTCTGAAACAACCATAACATGAGTGATGATGATCTGGGGCAGGATTGTGGCAGCGTTACATGGAAAGGGCAGCAGGAAGGTTATAAGATCAAACACCTCTTAATTGCAATGCACACATACGAGCGGGAGCCTTTCCAAGGGGAAGCACTGCTTCCAGCTGCTTACCTGCGATGGAGGGGAGAGTCCCTCTCCTCCCGCCAAGGCTGAAATTTAAGACTAATCATGGATTAAGCTACAGAAGGAAATTCTTTGTTCCTGCAATGTTTAAATCTGTATGAACCTACAGTGGTTCCACGACAGCATAAAAGCAAGCCTCGTCCATAATTTCCTTCCAGAGAAAGCCCAAAGGAGCGAGTCAAGTCTCGCTCCCCATAAATGTGCTGGGAACATAATAAATATTATTAAATTCCATTAAACACTACAAATGTGAAAGCCTTGTCTGGGGGAGGGGGTAATTTCTGACATAGGGATGATTGATTTCCAGTAGAGCTAGGAATGTGATGCGTGCTTAATACAAGTAAAATACATGTATTTAAGTCTTCCTCCTCACCAGGAAACTGCAATGCACATGGCTCTGTCTCGGTGCAGTGTCTGTCGTGACAATGAATTAGGGCTCCTTGGTGGTAAGGTAATAAGTAGGTCCTGACCTGTGCTGCTCACAGCTAAGTGCACAGCACCGCCACGTGACAGGTGAGCCCTGGCAATCGCACACCTCCAAAAAGGGGAGCAGAAAAAAAAGCACACAAAAATACGCCATGTGTAACGATGCTGCCATTATGCCAAGGGACCTTACTTTGTGTCATGCCTATGCTCGTGCTGAAAAACATATGCGCGTGCCTGCACTGAGGCAGGATCTCATACTTAGATATTCTTTAGGGCTTTCGCATGATTGCCTGGATGCTTAGGCAGTCATCACTGGAAAAGCTCCATGGACAGCAAAGATAACATCAGGAGTGGGGTGCCAAGTTATGCCCAAGAAATGGGTGTTGGGGGATCGCAATCCCTGCCGCTCCAGTGCCGCCGCACATGGTTGACTCGGCATCCTCTGCTACGTTTTGTCCTTATCTTGCTCCTCCTTGGCTGGTTCTCCCTGACAGCAGTGCCGAGAGTGCAGATCCCTCTCTGAGGATGAACCTGGTGAAGTTCCATAACCGAACATGACACCAGGACTCCCACGCGCTCCCCAGAGGCCAGCTGAGCCCAACCCTTCCAGCCTGGCCACTTCCATGCGCCGCTTCCACGAGTCTAAGGTTTCTAAGAACTGGCCCCAGATGCTTGGAAGCTCAGGATGCAGCTAAATCAGCTCGCGTGGCCTTTAGCCTGGAAGGGTTGAGAAGGACAGGAGAAACCAAGCTGGGGTCATTTAACATCAAGCCCACGAGCCTCCCACTTGAGCTGAGCTTGGGGAATGCAGCTGTAGGGAAGCAACACGGGGGTTAACGCCCCTTCCCTGCAGTGAAGCTCTGGGAAGGGAGATAACAAACATGAAAAGCCTGGTGGTACCGGCTTCCAGAGCCAGCCCCTGCGGCCAGGGGTTAGAGCCAGGGACAGTGTTGCTAACTAAGGTCCCGTTTTCTACTTGGCCAAGGATCTACTGTGCATCCTTAGTCAACAAAGTGCTCCATCTCATCTGAGGAACAGAGATAACAGAGATGAAAGATACTGCACACATGCAAATAACAAGCTGGCAGGAGGAACCGCAGGTCCTACCCTTGGCAGGGCAGAGGGCAGGCGCATATAGCCTGCCCTGCTCTATTTTTTTTGGTCTGTAATCGTACTCTGCTGTCATTAATACCGTACATCCAATCTGAGGCTTTCCTGATGTTTGGAGCCCAGCCACAGCCTCCTTCCTCCTTGTGTACACGAGGTTTCCCCGCTGCTCTCGATGGCTCAGCCAACTGAGCTGCCTGTCCTGGCAGCATGTTACTCTCTGGGGAGAGAGATTCATCTGGTATTAAATTGCAAACGAAAAACCTAGTCGTATTTGCAGGTTTGGTTGTTAGAACACTAAATGGAGGCTGCTACAAACGCTTCTTGAGAGATGCTTGCAAAGAAAGGGAGAAAGGATGGGGTGCTGAGCCAAACGAGCACGTTACACCAGAGCCAGGCGGAGGGGAGCTGCAAACCACATGCCCATGACCTGCCTTTAAATCAGTTTTAAGCATCAGGTCTTAGAGGGCACAGCAGGCATTACCCAAGTCAGCTCCATCAGGAGCTTTCTGCTTTCCCTGGACTATAACTGATCAAACCTGGGTACATGCCATTGCTCCCACCCCTGAGCTGGGCAACATTTGGTTTTATTTTTTTATAAAATGGTTTCACCATTTCAGGGTTCAGAGCTCACTCACAAACACAGAAAATAGCCATGTTCATTGACAGTGCCTTTGCCTAAATGAATAAATCCACTCCCAAACACCTGAGAAGAAAAGAGCAGAATACTGTCAGAACTCACACAGCTCTTAAAAACACACACGAACAGTCCCTACTGCAGTACATCCCCACAGGTCCATCACATGGACCTTTGGAGTTGGGTTTCCCTTGGTCCAGCAAGATAAGCTCCTCCAGGAGCCCCGTTGCCCTTTGCAGTTAGGTGGTAGTTCGGGATGGAGCTCCCCCAGACAAGCCAGCCTAGCTATTTCCAGTCTTCTAACAGGCACCAGAAAAATATCGGGTGAACAGACCCGAGAGACAAACACCTCCCAGGCATCCTAAGCTGCGGCACATGTGCCACCATAGACACACATACCAAGGTTGGAGTCCTCGTTAGAGCCACACAGAGCTTTGTGGAACATCCAAACATCTCTGGTGCAGGAGCATCAAACAGCAGCAGGTAGAGGTGGAGAAATTAAATGACCCAGAAACAGACGTTTGTCTGGGTTTTCTTCTAGGAACAAGGCTAGGGGCACACATACACATGCTCACGCCCCCAGATTAATATATCTAGACTTTGATTAAACGGATCCCAGGTAATCACAGCATTTCAGCTACCATCTCCTTTGGAAAGCACAGCAATCTTTCTTTCTAGCTTTCCTCCACTGGCCCAGCAGCAGGTTGCTGTTAGCTTGTCCTGGGCTAAATCAGCAGAGGCTAAAAATAATTACCCTTAAAGGAAATCCAAACACTGCAATCTCCTCTTTCACTCACTACCTAATTAATAGTTTCCAGGTCACCCCGGCTTTCTGAGAACATCTGTTTGTTTTCACTACATTCAAGGGAAGTCAAAGCTGGCCTGAAAGGGGAATATGAAAGCGCGTTTAATATTTGCACAGTCTCCCTTCTGCAGACGTATCCACACGTTGGGGCCTTTGAGCAAAAAAGTGCATCCACAAATGCAGATCCATGACCTCAGTTCTACAGCGCATGTGCCTGCTGTTCAGGGGCAGCTATAGATCTCCGCAGCACTAGGAACAGATCACCCGCAGGTTCTTTTAGGAGCATTTTTGCAAAAATGTAGAAACAAATGCAATTATGGAAAAAGACGCCAACAAGTCACCTTAAAGCCTTCGGTGGCATCGCATGAGGAAGTTGCACTCAAGCAGATTTTTGGCATTTGGTTTCTACACGTGGGTGAGAATTGAGTCAGCACATGCCTATACAGGAAGGGTCCTTTCTTTCTGTTTAAGTAAGGTTTGCACCTATCCAGCCCTCACATTTATGGCTGGACAGGGCACATTCATCTTGCTTTGTAGGGACTTGGCAAGACGCAGAACACCAGGCGGCTCCAAGTTTGCCATGCAGGCTGGTGGCACTGCTCCCACACAGAAACATTGCTGTGAGAGCACCCCAGCTTCCCTCTGCTCCCCATCCACAGGTCACCACGGCCCACCACAGCCTGTCCCAGCCCACCACAGACCACCACAGCCTGTCCCAGCCCACCACAGCCCACCACACCCCACCACGTGTGAAGCAGAGGGATACAGCTCCAGCAAGAGTACTGGAGGTACGTGGTGAGAAAGACACCGGCACAGGACAGTGGATGTACTGATAATAAAGATGGAAAATCACGGACAAACTGCTCCAGGCAGCAAGGGCTGGAGAAGTCAACAGCATGAGGATGAGCAGAAGCATGGGGAGATACAGTCTCTAAAGGCACTTTCTGAACGAAGAGCAATGGGTAATAAAATGAATGGTGGCAGGGAAAGAGCTGGAAGATGGAGGAGATACGAGTGTTCTGGCTTTCCATACATCCAGGGACAGAACCCGGCACCAGGAGCTCTCCCGGAGTCTGTCAGCACCTTCAACCGAGTCATCACTTCACAGCACAGCCCTGATGCAACTCCCAAGCTGTAACACAAACAACACGGCTCTGCGGCTCAGATCCCGGCTCATCCCCAGCCGCAGCCAAGGATGTGCATTCCTGCGCGCTGCGTGCCAGAAGGCAGCGCACTGGCTGGGTTGGGAGGCGCTGACAGAAATTAAGCAATCACTCATTATTCTTTGGTGTCAGAGCACTGTTCCACCCAAGAACACCAAGTCCTTGGGTGACAGGCACTGGAGGGACCTTTGGTAGCTTCTCAAGTAACATCAGCTGTGCAAACGCTCACAGAGAAGCAGAAATGACCAAGCCCTGCACGCCTGCCACACCTTGCACCTGCACGCTCCGGGGAGGATGGGGTTTGCCCACCTTCTCTCTGCGTCAGGGTAAAGCCAGCATCGCAGTTCAGTCCGTTACCGGCACCCACTTAGGCTAAATCATTCCCTCCTCCCTGCAGAAACTTTTTCAAGCAATAGGAGCAAAAAGACAAAAGCAAGACATAAGGCCAACCATGCAGCTTTGCTGTTTCTCCAGAGCTGCTGAGCTCTGCTTGTAGGTCAACATGTGGGTCAACCCATCTTTCCCTGTCCCACAGCTTCCCTTGCACTGGGATGGCGGGGGAGTTTGAAGAATAGACCTGGGGTTGCAAGAATCATCCTGCTTAAGCTCCTGGGATGGGATATTGCAAGGGGTAGGTGCATCTCAGAAGTAGTTAGCAGGGCACCTTCCATAAGGCTGGAAATTAATTTTAACATAATTATCTTTTTACTTCATTAAGTAGGCAGCACCACCAAGACTTGTATTTTTCTTTTATCCTCAGTTTTATGCTTTAACACACACCCCTAGACACCCCAGTGCCTGGCTCCGATTTTTCTGCCCCGCTGCTCAAGACATGGGAAAACAAGCGCGGTATCACACAGAGCGGTGTCAGCGCTATTTGCTTCATTTCAAGAGAAGCTATATTTAAAAGCCAAACCCAACGTGCCATTCTGTTTACCATGGGCAGATGGAATAACACGCGATGCCTGGAGCTGCCCGGGCTGTGGGACAGCACGTGTGGCAGATGCATGGAGGCAGGCTTGTACGATGGATGCTGTGCACTGCAGTGGAACTTGAATGCTGGTTAGCTATGGAGCCGTTTACTTGGCTGTACTCATTTTTCCATAGATTTTTTTCTCAAGTATTGGATAACGTCAATCAACAATGCAGCAACCCACCAAACCAGTGAAACCTTCATTTAACGGTTTTCCCTGGTGAGACCACAGCTGAGCCTTATGCTTTGCATTCCAGACCAGCGCGTACAGTCAGGATCAGTGTCACAGAGCAAGAGCCCTTGCATCCTAACCACACCGCCCAAACCGCAGCAGGGATCCTCTTCAACCACAAGGAATACTTTAATCCTGGAAAATAAGCAAATCTTGTGGACACGTTCAAACAGCTTAAACTGTTGTCCTAAAGTGCAATGAGTTGGATGGTTCACAAAAGCACATTCTGACCTTCATCCACTCACCACTGGCTCACACCAGTGGGATCCCGGTCTGCTCTTCTTCCATTCGAAGGGCAGCTAACCTGTGTGCGCTCAAGTTGAGAGCAAAGTGACCATGGACCTCAATTCGCAAAGGATGGGGTCTTGTCCCCATCAGCGGCAACTGCTCTTGAGAACAGCCACAAAGGAACGAGCATCCGGGAAGTGTCACTTCCCAAGATCAAAGTGGTAATTAAATACTAATTTGTTCTCATGATGAGAAGCTATGGCTGAGAAAGCACCCATGATGCGGAGATTGGCACTGAGACTCAGTCACACAAATAACACAACCAGATTCGCCAGCTTATTCAAGGGGTGAAAGAAGGTTATATTTTCACTAGGAATGAAAAGATTTTCAGTTGTTTTCCCCCTTCAGCAAAGGAAAAACAAAAATAGTCCTTTATGTTCAGGTCAACCAAAACGCATGACCAATCGCTTTGATTTGGTAGTCTGCATAATTTTTCCTTTCTGCGAAAAAGATTGCAAGTTATGAAACAAAATGTTACTCCGAAATGGAAGAACTTGAATATTTAGCTCTGAAAATGTTGAAACAAAACATAGCTGCCCTTTACAAAAAGATTAGCTACCGGTGCCAATTCAGTAAACAGTTTCAGTCAACCCCAAAATTGCATTTCTCGGCAAATAAACTATTCAAGGTTGCCCAGATCTACGCAGGCTCCAAAAACAAAGCGCTCCACTATTTGAGCTCAGAGCAAATCTCCATCACCGCAACCATGCTAATGACTTGGATCCTCTCCGAACATTCCCAAGCCACTACATGGAAATGGAGTTTTAAGAACTTTGATAAAAGCGATTTGTTGGTGCTAAGCTTTGTTCTTAGGAGGAAAACCGGAGAAGTAATGGTATTTTGCTCCTTTATTCAGGAAAAAAAGGGGGTGGGAGATGGGAATTTTGCCAGGCAACCATACCAGGCACTTGAACAGGTTAAATGATCCATGTAAGCAGATACACCAGTTCTGAAAACACATGACCCCATTACCTGGCCGTTAATATTTCTAATATTGTCATCTGCTTTGCCTGACCATTTTGTGGGCTTTCATAGTGGAAAGAACTGAGGGATTTTTATAGTGGTGGCTCCACAGAAACAAGCCCCAGTAGAGGCTAATGGCAGAACCGTAGTCCCACTTGGGTTTGGTTTGTTATGGGTTTTTTAATAGTGCTGACAGCAAAATCCTTTCATCTTCTGGGAAAACAGCAAATAGCCTCTAATAAAAGAGCAAAGCCATGACCCTGCCAATTAAAGTTCTCCAAACCAGGCATCTCAGCTCCCTGAAAATCGAGACTTTTCCTCTGTTCCCAGCACCGCTTCTGCTCTGGCAGAGCCCAAGAAGAGAGGAACGAGCACCCAAAATTCACTCGCTACCTAGCAAAATAAACACGCACATCCATACCTGGCAAAGGCCTGCTTCTACGTGAAGACAGATCTCAAGAGATGACACATGCAGACATCAGCAGTAACGGGGACTAGTCTTGACCCTTCATGAGGTTAAATAACATCCAAAAATTAAAGCCAGCAGAAGCATCACAACTCTAAGTTCATGTCACCTAAAGATGGACTTGACCTGCACAGATCCAGCAAGTTTTTTTTACAGAAATACTGCCCAGAAGAAACACAAGAAACAAAATACTCACCCAACCCCCCTAAGGTTTGAAAACCTAATGATTAAACGGGAGCTGAAAAAGTTTATACCTGAGGCTTAGGTCTTCTGTCTGTCAAGGAAACTGAACTAGATGTTACTGTTCCAGATTGGAAAATCTGCACAGTGAAGCTTAAATTGCACACAGAGCCAGCTCACGACTGCGGCAGCAAGAACCTCTCTATCTGAGCAGCCGTACACATCTTCCATTTACCCTAGTTCAGTCATCAGAGCTCAACCATCTGCGCACATCTCGAAAGAGAGGACTCCGAGGTGGCAGAAGACAAGACTTCTCTTTTGCCAGTGCCCCAGCCCTCCAGAGAAAAGTTTTCTCAAGAAAAGCTGTTTGCTTCACAAAAAATGTCTTGTCCCTGAGGAGGGATCCCCATGTGCACTGCCCAAGCTGCTGAGACCTTCTCCCTATCCTTTTTTCTCCCTCTTTTCCCTCCCACAAGACTTTCCCACTCTTCATCACTACCATCAGCTTTCCCAACAAACTAAGAGGGCTGAGGCTAGAACAAAAATAGCCAGCATTTGACATCACATTCCCCAACAATGTGTCTCGGTAATCAGGACAAATCCAGTCTCAGCTCCTGGCAAAGCTCCTCCTGGAAGAAGATGACCTCTCAGACTAGGTCAGCATGAGATGGGAGCTCACTTGCTCCTCAAAACAGAAATGTGAAGGAATAATAATAATAATAGAAAAAGTACCTAGGGTCTTATTCTGTTCACATTTACAACCGGCTCCACACTGGGGAAATCCAGCTGATTTCCTTGGAGCTGCTCACAGTTGACATCACCATGAGCACCAGAAGAGTCAGGCCATTCACTGTGCGTGCTTCACAGCACTGGCTCGAGGCCATAATGATCTGATCTCAATCTACATTTTCATTAAGCTTGTGGGTGGTTCAGAGAGAGGGTTTTATTGGGCTCAGAGACAATAGGGTGCAGCTGTGAAGTTTGCATCCGGATCTGAACTTGCAAAGAGTTCAAATCCAGGGTTTTGGGTCAGATCCATCTCAAGCATTAGTTTTCTAGATATCAAAATACCACCCTTGGGACTTGCAAAAGCAAAGCCAATTCTGGCGCACAACGGTGTAACAGCATTGCCCTCCATGGAGTCTGTCCTGATTTACACTAGGGAGAGATCAAAATTCATGCCAGGGCAGCAGGGAAGTTGTGCTTTATGTTCATTGCCATGATTCCAGTGGACACAATAACATCTGCTTGCTCCAAACCAGGAAAATATCCTAATGTGCTTCCCATCCATTGGTTATTATTGCCAGAAGAACTCTAAGTGCATTTTGAGCTACTATTTTCGTTTCGGGAAGACATGCACAACTCCTCTGCTTTCACATCCAAATGGTCTTTTTCATCCTCCTCCCCTTCTCCCTGGCAGCTGCTCGTGCTGCATCTGTGCCTGCTGTGCGAACCGTGCGAGCGGTGTGTTTTTATAGCTGGGAACTGGCAGTCGGTGTCCTGGTACCTGCTGTGCTCTGGCTGCTGCTTCGCTGCAGCTCCGCGCAGGTTTCACCACGCTTCGCAGGACTCCCAGCGCCACACAGGGCTGTGCTTTCGGGAAGGGTGTTACTAAAGCTTCAGGATCAGGGACCGAAAATCCGGCAGGGAGGAAGCACAACCTCAAGCTCACGTACAACTCTGCGTTGAGCGTGTCTTTGCCAAACTCAAGGGCGCACGAGCTGGGGATGGCTTTCCAGAGACACCCCATGGTGAGGCCACGGGGGTAACCAAAGCCCAGGAAAGCTCCCAAGGACCCAGCGGCTCTGACCCAGCTCCCAAAGCGATCGAGATATGCAGAGCCACAAGCCTTTGGAACCAAAGGAGAGGGAGTTACTCCAAGAACAAGCACAGGGCTGCTCAGCAGCAACAGCCCGTGCTCACACCATCAGCCCTTTGCAGAAGGGAGGTAAACGGAACGAGCATTAAAGTAGATTTAAGCGGCTCCGGAGCTCTCGTGTTTGCCATGAGCAAAGCTGGACAGTTGCCAACAAGCAAGTGATGGACAGTAACTAGTTGCCTTGCCAGACCAGACTTTCAAAGGCTTTAGCACAGTAAGATGCAGGGTGGCTCCTTGCAGCCATCTCAGCGGACTTTTCTGGGACTCAGATGTTCGCCCAAGAATTATTTTCTTTAAAATCACGGTAAGCGCACATGGGCATCGTTAAATGCTAATAATACTTTTGAAGATCAGCAATATGACAGCATTGAAACCTCTAATTCACCTCTATCAGTATATCAGGTGATCCTAATTCTCTCCGTTCACAAGGTTTTTGCAGCCCCGAGGCACCTGGTGCAATGCCTGGCTGCCCGTCCTGCCGCCCTCCCAGGGGCAGCCAGGCATCGCTTCACACTCCCACCCTTCGAGAGCCTGACGCCCTGACAGCTAAGCGTATTTGGGTTTTGGCTTGGGAAAAGCCAAAAATTAAATATCTCAGCTCACAAACCTGCCAGTTGCTCACTATTTGAGGCAGAGCTATGAAAAGCAGCTGCAAAATCTCTGCTCAGCTAAGTGAAACTGGTCTCACCTCAGGAGGTATAAGCAAAACAACAGCTCCTTTTCCTGCAGGCGTGCCAGCTTCAAAGCACCGATCCTCATTTAGCAGCAGAGTACACAGATTCAGTCATTTCCAAAGAAGAGTTTTGTTTGAGAACGATTAGGCAGGATTCTCGCTTCAAGATATACTTATTAGAAAAATTAGAAAATACACAAGCACCTCTCGTAAGAAATATTAGAAAAATACGCAAGCCCTTCTCATAAGCAAGATGCTAAGATTTTGAGAGGTGGGGGCTTACCACCAGGGTTTCAGCTGGAAAACCAGACCTCTATAGAGGCTAACGGATGCTACAAGCGGACTCCTCCCTGCACAGGAGAGAAAAGGGAGCTCCAACACTCTGCCCCATGGGAAGTCTGACCCGACAACTTCATGGTATAGAAATCCAGAGGCAGGCAGAGGCTTCCAGGCAGTTTCCTGAGGATGAAGGACCAAGGAGCATCAGAGCCACCAGCATCCCTGTATGGCCGGCACGCTGGAGCTTAAGAAACACATTTAAAATTAACAACTACTTGTGCGAAGCCATTAACATCACATTTAGCATTGAAGCATCTGTTATCTTTGAAAGAAACCTCCCAGCAAAATCACAGGAGGATTGCTGATGAGAACTGTTATCTTTCTTGTGTGGCGGGATTAACATCGCTAGTGACCACCTCTCAGTGCACGTCAGCCCTCGCTGCCCCCAGCAGTGTCCTCTGGCTCGGGCAGACTCGGTGACATCCCTGGGTGCTGGCAGGGAGCTCCAGCACCAGGGCTGCACGGGGAATTTGGCCCAGTATGTTTAAGTACGTTCAGTTTAAAAGGTCAGGTTGAGAAATGTTTGCACGCTCTTTATGTCTGGAAATAGGAGGTAAGCGCAGCCATTAAGCATGGCTAAAATACATTTTAGTAAGAGATTCTTGGAAAGTCTAATGGTCTCCAGTGTCTTCACCTTTGGCCAAGAGCAAAGAAAGACTCGCTCCCACTTAGTCCATCTCAATCACAAACAGGGGGCCTTCTACAGCTGCATAAAACTGATGCTGGTGGGAATTAATACATACAAAAATTCCTACGGAAAGCCAGTCCATCCCCTCCTTACCGCAGGGAAAACAGTGATGATTTTTTTTTTTTTTTAATTATTTTTTTTCTTCTTTTAACTACCAGATACAGGTTCCAGAGTTGGGAGCAGCAGCACTGCTGCCCCTACCACTGAGCTAGCAGGTGACCAGAGACAACCCCCTGCCCGCCCTCCAGCTCCTCTCTCAGCATCACCAACAACTGGAACCGTCTCTTCCTCTCCCAGCACATTGCTGAGGACGGTGAAACACCAGTTTGCTGTAAACGTTTCTCATGCTGCCTGATTAGCACTATTTAATGAGGTAGCAGAAAAATATGAAATGAGGCCAGATGAGATTATGCACCTTGTCTGTACCGCAAAATGCCCCTGTGATTTCTAATCAAATTACTTGGGAACTGCGTAATAGACAGCGATGTACAGAAAATTTTTGTTAATCAATTATCCTGACAACTTAAAAGACAGAAAAATGCACATTCACCAAATAGATTACGTTACTGTGACTTTTCTATTAAAGTCAGATTTGTTTTAGGTGACACTTGCTAGCAAGGATAGCGAGGGGACACTGCAAAGCAAAGAAACCTCCACAGAACTGAAGAGTAGGAGAATTCAAAGCATTTCTCCACGTATCTAAGCAAAATAAAATAAAATAAAAAAAATAAAACCCAAACGTCCTACAGATCTCACTGCTACAGGATCTCATAGAGGCCAAGAGGTAGCAGGATTCAAAAGCATCACATATAAAGATGTAAAGCAAGAATATTGGGAGTTCTAATATGAAGTGTTGAAAAAAACCCCAGGAGCTTGGACAAGCTGTACAGCCCCTCTTGCTCCAGAGCTTTTGGTAAAATATAACCACCAAGAGTCAAACGCCAGTCGCCCCTTCAGCAACGAGCCCAGCGCTGGTGCCCTCAGAGCAGGTGTCCAAGGGACATCGCTGCTGGGGCGGGCTGAGGGCAGGATTAGTGCTCTGGGGGTGCCCGGCAGGAAAGCCTCAGCTCCGCCAGCCTTCTGCAGGTCTGCACAGCCCACGGGTCCTGAAGGAGAAATAAATAACAGAAATAAAAAGGGAAAAGTCACCCAAGTGGAAAAAGCAGAACCAAACCGGGCAGGAATTCCTTCCTCTCACTTGCCCTTACAGAACAGCAGCCGGCAAGCCCACAGCTGCCCGCTTCAACCCCGACGACCCTGGCAACCTCCCTCTCTGGCCACAAACCTTAAATCCCGTGGCAGGGGTGTCACGCCAGCTTTCAAAACTGGAGCAAGAAGCAGAGCCAGCCCTAACGCGGCAGCTGCTCCAGCACAGTCCCAGGTAGGCAGAAAGTTAAGAGCACACACCTGGCGCCCAGCCAGCCCAGCGCCGCCAACATCTGGCTTCACTTTATGCTTTCTGTTGGCGCTGTGCATCAGGATACGGAGCACCCACATCTTCCTCTGCAGTTATATCCTCTCAGGATCCTCGCTACAGCCCCTTGCTTTCAGCTGTTGTGTTTTATTTGGTTTGCGCTAAAAAGTGTTCTTTAATTAAACAGTCATTTTTTTTCTGGGTATGTTTCTGATTGTATCATATTTAAACCAGACCCCTGAGTCCAGATCAACATCTCTGACACAAACCAGAAAGCTCTCCATAGAACAGTTTCCCAAACCTTAATTACTATTTTTTTAAATATGTTACTGCTTTTCTACTTTAGAGGCCAATACAGGGTCTTGGGACAGAAAGCTTGAAGCTGCATCTTGAAATTGCCCACAAATTCAGGACGGCAGCGATGCCAGGTTCCTGCCCTATTACTCGGGCAGGTGCTGTTAGGAAACCGCTGGTATCTCACATCCAGTTTGGTCCCTGACTCTCGAGCTCGGGTGATAAACAGGGCTGTACGGACTCTTTCACAATGTGGAGAAACACTCAAGATCCCTTGCAGCAACTTCACAGAAACCCTCTGTTCTTTCTCCCATCGCTTGTGTTTTTACTCTTAGGTTACCACCTCCCCTTGAATATTTGAATCTATCCAGAACTTTTCCAGGGCAGCTAGCAGGTGCAGAGCTGGGGGATTTTACAGTCTGGGTTTTGGAAATCCTAGCTGCAAAATGCATCAGACTGGAGGGCGCTGCTTTGCTTGCCTCAAGGCGTTTCCAGAAGAAATAGCCAAGCAAATGGTAAGGAGGCACCACGGCAGCTGAGCTGCGGAAGCCAGCCCTGCAATGCAATTAAACAGACAGCCTTCCAAAGCCCTCGTTAATTGTCTGCAGGCAAAGGGAAGCGCTGTCCGGCGAAGGAAGTTGGATCAGGGAAAAGCTCAGGGAGTTCAGCAGGCTGCTGATGAGCGGATTATGTTACTGTTAGTTCTTAGACTTCCTTCCATAGGGACACTTACATATATTGAAGCCCGCATGAAAAAGCCACGCGCTCTCCAGACTAGCCAGCATTTAAACCATAGATCTAAACCTTCGGATAACGAATAGAAAGGCAGATACAAAGCCTCATTCAGCATCACTGCATATGAGCTAATAAATCCTTCTTGGAGTTTCCAGGAACCCAGTGCACCTCGATTGCATACCAGTGCTTTTCTTTCCAATACACATTGTCAACACAATGACATAAGCTAGCACATACATCCCAATACGTGCACCTCTTGTCCAGCTCTTCGTTTCACTTGACTCACCATAAACATGCTACTCCCACTCTCTTTTGACTTCAACTGTCATTAATCTTTCTTCTTGGGAAAGTTTCAGCCATCAGTTAGCCTAAACCTACAGCAATGAAGTCATGCTCGCGGGGCTGTCGGGGGAACTGACTCAGAGGGGCAGTGACTCACCCGCCTGAGACAAACTTGCAAATCTCCATACGCTCATTCCTGGATTGAGCCGGTCCGGAGGGCTGTTTTAAGACACTGGCCACTAAAATCTTTTGGGAAGAGTTTAGCACAGATGCATCGGGAACACTGGAGAATTAAGCGGTGGTGCACGTGAACGTGAGCGCACGCGTAGGTGAACACCAGTCTCCGTGCTTGCAGCTCCCTGCTGATGTGCCTCAAGATGAGAGGCGAAGATGCGAGCCGTGTCTTTGCGGCAATCTGGGAAGACTTAGCTTTTGCTCCCATTCCCATGCTTCTGTCACACATTGAGGCTAAAGTTAGGAGGAAATCTAGACCGGAGAGGAACTTCCAGAACTGCTCTTTGGCAGAGCTACCCAGGAGCAGACACGCTGTAAGGACAGTTTTGTTTGGCAGCTTGCTTGTAGGAATATATATGTATATATTTTGATACCTTTGGCAAATAAAGGATCATAAAAAGAAAAGTTGGTTGGCCTTCCTGGCTGGGCAAAGCACATACTTTAGGTTAAAAAATAGACTCCGAATTGAACAGGATGAAGCAAGAAAAGAAACGCTTTACCTGCCTCCAAACCTGCCTTATGTATCACTGATGCCCCAAATCGGTGTCAGGGTGAGGAGAACACATTACCACAGACAGGGGTTGGCCAGCAAAACACAGGCGTGCCACACCTTTAGGGAAACACGTTAGAGACTAGTATTTTTTCAGTCGGGTCCAGAAAAACATTTATTAATCTGCTCTCATAATCTGGAATGAATTTCACCCGCTGTAAATCACCGGGCTGACAATGCAAATGAGGCAAAAGAGCAACCACATGTTTCACTGTGGAGTTGTTCTCTTTTCCTTTTAATTGCCTGACATGAATCCCAAAGCCCGCAGGCCTTCCCTTGCTGCACACCACCCCCCCCCAGTTTCTCACTAGCCTTGGGACTGTATCAGCACCTTGACAATTAATGTGATTTTTTTTCACATGGAGAAGGAAACTGCTCGATGCAGGTCTTCTCTGAAGCACTAAGACAACTCCTAAGCATTGCCTCAAAAAGTGCATGCTTTTTGCACATGCCTAAAAAGCCCACTTCAGCACGATAGATGCATAACATAAGTTGCAGACTAATAAAATGGTGTCACTTCTGTGTAAAATGCCCATAAAGGTAATTGGCCTGCCCCCTACATCATCTGCATTGCTTCAAGAGCGCTCCAGGACACCAGTGCTTGGCCAATGCATGGCAGTCCAAGAAAGAACAGCAACCCACATGTGTAAAGGATGTTTACGAACAAGATCCTAGCAGAAAACATCTACAAGCACGCAGCCATCCAGAGGAACTAAGTTATGGTGGGCTCCACCAAGCCAGCCTGCTCTTTTGGGGATGTGACACTTGGTTGCAATGCTGCACGTGGTGAAAGCCCATGACACTTTTGTGAGAGCAGGACTGGTGCTGCAGGGCTGGCCCAGTGAACCGTGAGTTACAGGGAATGAGCCCACTGATGACACTGGGTTTTACACCAGACACTGCACAGGATCTGGAAAGACACTTGGGAGATTCCTGCTCTTAGGCATCCATACGCTCTCTGGCATCCTACGAGGAGCCTGCCTGTGAGGTTTTGTTGAGCTATAATACTTCAGAAATCTAGTCCTAAACACATAAAGTAATAACGAAGTTATTAGCACAAAGAACTGATGGTGTTTTGCAGAGATTCCCACAGATGTTACTAGAATGTTGTCATTTACCTTGCAAAACAGCTGTACATGAAAAGCATTTGCTAAGCAAACAACACATCCACACACTCATGGTGGCATTTTAATACTGGTGACAAAGTGCGTGCAAATGGCACCAAAATTTGCCTTTATCACGTTTGCAAGGTGTTGGCGCCTGGTACTGCAAAACCCAGACCCTCCACCCAAAGGCAGAGGCAGGTGAGCTGCTGCCTGTTCATTACCAGTTCTGTACCATAAAAGAAATGCCTGCAATGCTTTACAGCGTGTGAAGCATACTACCCGAACCACAAAAATCTCTGCCTTGGGCAGCTTAAAATATTAAACAACCACGGTTAGGTACAGCTGGTGAGACAGAGGAGGATATAGGTGCTTTTGCTGCTGTGACAAGGCAAAGCTGGAAAGCAAACTGCAGTGAGCAGCTGTGCTTGACCCCAAGGGACCTCTAGACAGATGTGGAGCAAATCAACCTTAAATTAAACGACCTCTACTGAAAAAAAACCCAGCATATGGGTAGAAGGACCAAAAGAGATACAGGTGGAGTACCAAGATCCTGGTTGAATACTTGAGCCACTAACCACATAGACACAAGCTCAACCGCGCTGTGTCCAGCTCTGGGGCCCCCAACATCAGAAGGACATGGAGCTGCTGGAGCGAGCCCAGGGGAGGCCACGAAGATGATCCGAGGGCTGGAGCACCGCTCCCCTGGAGACGGGCTGGGAGAGCTGGGCTGGTTCAGCCCGGGGAAGAGGAGGCTCCGGGGAGACCTTAGAGCAGCTTCCAGCACCTACAGGGGCCGCCAGGAAACCTGGGGAGGGGCTTTGTACAAGGGCCTGTGGTGACAGGACAAGGGGGGTGGCTTTGAGCTGGAAGAGGGTGGATTTAGATTAGAGATGAGGAAGAAATTCTTCCCCGTGAGGGCAGCGAGGCGCTGGCCCAGGCTGCCCGGAGCAGCTGTGGGTGCCCCATCCCTGGCAGTGTCCCAGGCCAGGCTGGACGGGGCTGGGGGCAGCCTGGGCTATGGCAGGTGTCCCTGCCTGTGGTGGGGGGGTGGAACTGGATGCGATTTAAGGTCCCTTCCAACCTGAACTGTTCTGTGATTCTATGACAAATGGACAAGTCAAGAGAAAAAGTGCTTAGACAAGGGAGAGCTCTATGCCTTCAAGCTCTCCTTTGGACAGTAGCACATCAGAGGACAAAGGATCACTTCAAGCCAGTCAGCTGAATCTTACTTATTTGCAAGCTGTGAAATCCATGCCGACAGAAAATAGTGGTGTTTTCGCATTTTGAGCTAAATTTTACCAAGAAATTCCACAGGAAGTTATGTTAAGAAAAGTTCATTCGTTGTCTTTTTTTTTTTTTTAATCATTCCTCAAATAGAAGCCATATTAAAAGTATAAATATACAGAGTATTTCAGAGTTTCCCTATCCTAACTAGCAACATCACCACCAAAAAAAAAAGAAAATAAAATTAGAAAACACAGAACTGTTTTCAGTGAAAAACAAATTCACTTCCCTAATCTTCTTCCCTAGGCTGGGACAGCCACCCTGTGAGACAGCATTACCCTTCTCAGGGGTGGTGAAGGATCAATAAACCTTTATAAACCTGACCTTCCAAATCAGAGGATTCCTGTGTTATGGGAACAGCTACAGGGTTAGGCAGTTTATACTTAGTTTTTGATTTTCATGCTTTGCTGGTCATAAGTGGAGAGCTCTGCGTTGGCTCCTCAGCCTTCCCCTGTCCCATCATCCATCCTTGGCAGACGCGGCCAAGAACAGATTCGAGATGCTTCCAGCCCACAGGGAAACGCTGAGCGCTCACAGCACCATCCCTGGAGCCTCCAAAGTCTTGGCATGGGGGGTCCGGCATGTGTTAAAGAGACTTCTCAAGCCAGTTGCAATGCTTTCATGCTTTAATACCTCTCCACCCAAGCCTCAAAACCACCACAAAAATGAGAAACAATGTCAAAACCCATGAGAAACCAAGCAGAAATCGCAGCTCCCCCCCCCTCGGCGGCTCACCCATCCAGGCATGCACACAAGTGGCCAATCTGCCGCAGTGCTGCGTCAGCGCAGAAACGTTTGCTCCCCATTAACTGACTCATAAGTTGGAAATCCACAAGCCATCACAAGAGCCTTGACGCATTTGTTGAGCTGATGGTCAGGAACATTATATTCTGATAAACACAGGACCTAAGAGGGAGTGCCTAAATCTCACTTGAAAATAACGTTTTCTGCCAGTGTGGGAAAGAAGCGCCCTGGTCTTCCCTCCTCAGAGGGACACCCCACCATGCCCACAAGCTCCCAAGATGCTTTCCAGGCCTGCTGATGACTCTTGCTCCCAGTGTACTGCAGAGAGAAGTGGGGTGTGTTCATATGCTGCGGTGCTCTGATGGGAAAAGAGAGATGAGCTACCTCTGGAACAGAGAATAAAATATCTAACCGGGCTTCTAACATCCAGCCCAGCATCTCTGCATGCTGCACAACAACCACCACGAACACAGCACCGCTCCGAGCGCCCCAGGAACCTCAGCCTGATGGCCAAGCAAGGTAGGCATGCCCCACAGCCCCCCTTTCCAGCTACATCTCTTAATCCCATGCATACTGGTTTTGGTGCTCGATAACACAATAGAAAACCCACCTAAAAATTGAGAGGGAAATCTGCTGCCCAAGCGAGTGTGTGTGGCAGGCCACAGCTGTAGCTTCCATCGACAGCTGAATTATTCCCTATTTTTAAGGTTGCATGGCTCTCCTTTGAAACATCGCCTTCAGCATTTGGATGCCCAAATATTACTAAACCAGTGACTCCAAATCCCACAAGGCAGCTTTGCAAACTAGCTCCATAAATGTCATAAAGATATTCCTGGGAACTGGTTCTATCCAGAGACAAACATGCATCCAGCAAGAAGAACTGAGCCCAAGCTGTTGTGCTAAGCAGCAAAAAAAAAAAAAAACCCAACCCCAAACCCAAAAAACCCAAATCTCTTCTCTAGTCAACAGCCTTTCAAAACCAATTACAAAGCCTCACAGGCCTGGGGATGCGACCTGAACTGGCAAGTCTGGCAATTCTCTGTCTGTCAGAACAAAACACTGCGAGGGCTGCTGTTGTTGGGAATTTTGCCACTTAAAAATAAAAAAATAACCACCAAAACAAAATTAAAAAAAAAAACAACCCCCACCACTTTTAGAACTTTGTCATCTTGCCGTCTGTTAGAAGTGAGATTGTGGTTGTTTGCATAAGCTTCTGGCACAGACCCAGCTCTCCGCAGCGTAAATACAGCCGCAGAACATCAGGCTTTTCAGAAGTTGTTTCTTCCGAGTGTGTTAATGTGGCTTTTCAGGCGGTGGGAGATGGAGAAAGACTATCTTCAAGGAATCCTATGTTCGTCTGCTTTATATAAAACAGCACCAAACAGCAGCCAAGTTGTCTCAATTTCCGACTCCGACGTAAATGTTTACCAATCTCATTGAGAACCCATTGCCTGACATTCTGACAACGGGGGTTGTTGAAATTAGAGATGCTCGGGTCTTTCAGGGAGCTTTGCAGGGTCAGGTTCCCAAAGCTTGCTTTGCAGCCGTCCTCCGGAGCCTGGCCTGGCCATTCTCCCGAACACCGCGTGCCTCCAGGCTAGCACCAAACTGCACGGATGTTTCCAAGGGAGATGGGTCTAAACCAGAGGATCAGATCCAAATAGCCTTAAAGTAGATATGAAAACCAAACCAAAAAATTTAAGCTTCAGACTTGTCCATCTTTCCTCTTACAGGATGAGAAGAAACTCCACCTTCCCACACCTCCAAAAGTGAAGTACTTTAACGTCGAGGTCTGTCTGCTGCAGGCATCCAAGCCAGTATGTTAGAGATTTACCGTCTGAAAAGAATCAACCACGTTGCTAAGGATCTGGACTGGGACCCAGGAGGCTTGCGGTCAGTTCCATACAGCTATCCAGCCTTCATCTCTCTCACAGAGCAGTGTATGCCCACGTCAAGCCCAAATCTTGGAACAGAGACATTCTTACACAGCAAACAGCCCACCCCCAAGGGGGCGAACAGAGAGACCTGCTCTGCAGATGCAGTTGAGACAGGCCACAGACCAAACAAAGGTTTGGAAACCTGAAAGCTTTTTGTCAGGCAGGCACGTTCAGGTTTGGATCTAAAGTCAACGACTTCAGCTGACCCATAAAACCCACCCCAACTCGCAAGCACAAGAAGCTGACGTGTGTGTCAGCTCTGCATAATGGCAGACCAGCCTCTGACGGTTTGCCCGTCGATCCCTTTTAATGCTTCGTAATAAGCGAGCTCAGTCGTTTCAAAGCCATTCTGTTTGCAACAAAGGAATCCATCCCATTCACCCTACCAAATGTTTCAGTTTGCAGAACAGCAGTTGAAACGAAGTGGCCAGGTTCCACCTGCAAACCTGCGGCTGAAGAGCGAGCTCTAGCTCTCCTCCAGTGGCACACACGCGTCTGCCTGAGGGCTCCTTGATGAGCACAAGATGATCATTGCGAAGACATGATGCTGACACCGTTTTATCAACCACCATCTACCTGGATGCTCTTCGGTTTAATTATCTATACACACACGTGTGTATATGTACATATAATTTCTTTGAAGGTTTGGGCCAGCCCTAGCAGAGCGCAGAAGGGAAGCGCTGCCTGGTCAGCTCACAGCAGAGCAGCTCCCAAAGGTCAAATCAAGGGAACCCAAAGTGCACGTGCCATGGCACAGCCTCAGGTTTTAACATATCTTTCACCTCGAAGGCCGACCAAGCCAAGCGCCTCCCGAGCTCTGCCTTGGCAGCTTCCATGGGACTCACGGCCGTGGGTCACAGCTACACCTTCCCCACCAGGGCTGTGCAGCCGTCGGCATTGAAGGGGCCGGGAAGCGGCTCCCGGAGCAGGACTTGTGTGTAGTGCCTTAAAGCACCCCGAGATGGTCCCTGACCTGGGGAGATTGCTGATTAAATAAAGAGACAACGCGGGACTAAAGGAAGCTACGAAACTGTCCTGGGCAATTCGTTTGACACTGCCCTAAACCCGACCGCAGCCTGGCAATCAGAACAAGGAAGATGAAACGGCTTCAAAAGTGTTCGCAGATATTTTACCCCAAGCTTGAGATGCAGCAACAGGAAAGGCTGGGGGTGGGGGTGGGGAATGAACCAAAAAGCCAGAAGGGAATAAAGAAAATCTCCAGAGAAGGAAGAAGCCCTGAGAAAGTTTGGAGAAGCAACAAGAGCCAGAGGATGGTGGCACAGATATTGATGAAGGATGAAGCTGCCAGAAGACAAGCACGGCCACAGCAGGGTCCTAAGGTCAGGGACAGATCCTGATGACACATCGTTTACAACCACACACAAGAGTAGCCAAACAAGGTAAGAGTCTAGAGATGGAACCAGTGGAAACTCAAGCAGCATCTCAGGTGAAGGGCATCTTCCGTGAGCTTGGAGTTGCAGAAAGGGTGGGAGACCACATGGGAACCAGGTAGGGGGCTTAAGGGCAGCAAACAAAGCATTTACAATGAAGTAGAACAATATCTGTTCCGGGGAGAGCGCCATGGGGAGCGAGACCAAGGAAGGAAGGGTTTATGAGTTTTCCCTTGGAAAAAGCTTGTGCAGAAAGGGCAGCAGGGGCTGGAGAGGGTGAGCACGGGGAGCCAGAGCAGTTCAGCCACAGCAGGATTCGACCCCTGCCAACAGCATCGCTGAGGCCATGCTCAAAAGCGCCCTGCAAACCACATGTGAAGCACACTCACCTCCGAGGGCACCCGTCCTGGGAGGGACACCCAGACCCCTCGCTATCCAGCCCTGAAACACCAAGGTGGATGTCAAACAATGGATTTTCCTTCCTACCATGTGGAGCCAATATGGAAAGCCAGGTGGAAAGTGGTTTACAATTGCAAGTCAGGAGGCTTCTCATCATGCCAGCTCTACAAATGACATCACTTCTCAGCAAACTGGCTGGAATTAATGCACAGAAACGCCCAGTTTAGCCGTTACAACATTCTGCAGCGCATTCTAGTTTAGATGTATGCGATGCTTCCAGTAACAGACAACACCACGCTCCTCACAAGGATCTCTTAAATTCTATCAATGCAATAAAATCATGGTTCAGGGGGAGCTCTACAAGGTTCAAAAGCACAGGCTTCAGCAGGAGCCACCATGCAAGCCCCTCTTCAATAATAAGCTTTTTCCATACATCTGCAATATACACACTCACAAGCTCGTAGCACTTTCTGCTCTCCCTCCCTGGCAAGGTGCACGATTGCACCCTAAGGGATGGACCGTCTTTAACCAGACAATAACTGCCCCAAAGTCCCCAAGACCGAGTCACGAAGCTTCCTTTAATTTGAGATTGGCTCAACCACAGGCAAAGCCAGAGGCTTCACTACATTAAAGCCGTGCTGTTGTCCTCCTCTCCAAACTTGGGGCTCAGCTGCATTGAGAAAGCAGCAGCAGTTCATGGGTGCCATACCCTGGAAAGGCATTTCCCAGCATCTGTCCCAAAGCGGGCATGGAGAAAACGCCGTAGGAAATCGAAGTTAAAAGAATTCAGTGGGAAAGGCAAAGCTGGTCTGGTGTCTTCCCTGTGGTATGGCAGGGTGTAGAGCGCAGGGGCATGGCTAGCTGCCACTGTGACAGACATCCATCCCCCTTCCTCACTGCCTCACTCCCAGTAAATCCCCAGCTGAATCAACACTCAGGCCAGGTATGGATCACTGTCCAAAACAGCCATTTCTGATCATTTCAAAGTGTACACAAAGGTTTCCTAGAAGCAGACACAACGAACAAGCCAGGGAGCATCTTTTCAACTTTCAGAAGCATCCTGTTCTTTTACCTCCATTTCTCTCCCCATATTTTCTAAAGAAACACGTATTTCTCACGGATGTCCAGTGGTTTTCTCTCTTTTCCCTCCCCCAGGGAAGCCCACTGAGAAGACCCTGTCCATCACAGAATCTGCCACCAGGCTTCCAGCATGACACCACACCACGCTGTGCTGCCGAGCGGAGCTGCTCCAGCCCCGGGCTCTGCTCCAGCCCCAGCCTGCACCTGAGCAATGCCCACACAAAGTCTCACATGCTCCCACATTTCTTGCTGTTCTTCTCATTTCCTGGAGAGCAAAAGGCAGGCACCACCGAGAAAGCTGTGAGCAGCCTCGGCTGGGGTCACGTTGGTACATGGAGTTGGGTGAAATGACCCAGCAAGCATCAATAATAATAAAGAAAAATATTAAAGTTGAGTAGCCCTGCTTTAAAGTACAAGAAACTCAACTGCCTATAAATAATCCTGCTACTTTTATTGCAAAGAAAAACATTTTTAAAAGTATAGAGCCCTTTCATTTATGTACATACAGCAGAGATCAAATTTATGTTTCTCTTGCAACTATTAATACGAGCAACTACACCAGCAGAGGCATCCAGGATCCTCACAGCGTTTTAGAAACCCAGAAATATTTATGATCAGGCTTTGGGCCTCTTAATATCTAAAAGGAGTATTGGAGGGAATGACTGGAGAATGCACTTTAGAAGATTTACTTCCCTCCCACTGGGAATTCAGTGTCTGAACCAGGAACAAATTCTGAAATGACATAATATTCCATAAAAGAAAAATATGGCGCAAATATTTTGTTTGTACATAAAAATCATAGTTTTAATTAAAAGAAAAAACATATAGCGGTCTTATCAGGGCTTTTGGCAAGAAATAAGTGATACGTTCAGTGTTATACAACCAAAAACTACTGGATTTTTTTTTTTTTTTTTACTTCATTTTTATCTATCCCGAGACACATTTCACAAGCAGAGTTATCGGAAGGCTCTTATTCTGGTTTTGCTTAAAAGAATAAAATGGATAATCGTGTTCACTAAGCACATTTTAATTGTGTCACTGCAGATCAGTCCCTTCAAGGTCACTGTCCTGACTCCTTCCCGGAGGCAAGCCACCTCGCAGAACTACTCCAGCCCACCCCTCCATAGCTTGGCTCCTTCTCCAATTTTTGGCATTTGCCTAGTACCTTTGTCCAGTTTTGGTTTGCATCAACTGCAGTTCCAACCAATTTCTCTTGGAACCAAACTCAGTGACTCAAACATAACGCAGTCCAAGGCATCAGCTTCTGCCTGGTTTTTGGTGGAAATCAGATGACATTTTCCCTTCTACGGCCTTTCGTGTGGTTCCCACCCGCAAGTGTGAAATGACCTGAGCTCCTTCAAAGCACCAACCCTGGATGGGTCACGCTCCATTTAGACCCGTATTTGTTCTGTTTAGGCCAAATCCTTTCTCAAGCCAAAAGCAGCACACAGTCTGTGCACCAAAGCTCTCAGAGATGCCTCTGTGTCTCGGTGAAAGCTCACGGAGAGCATCGCATCAAGCGGGCACACTCATCCCTGCCCTGTCCCATCGCTTAATGTTCCCATTATTGCCCAGTGGAGTTCAAGCCTCACTGGCCCATTGCACAATTCCCTGCAAAACCATCATGTTTTTGTTATCCTGGTTCGCTTTGGCCATTCCAGCAGCCACCACCACCACCAGCATCTCCGGAGAAGGTGGGAGGCCACACGTATTGCCCATGGCTCTGCAAGGCAGCGGTTCCAGCTGCAAAAACCAACAGCTGAAATCACAGAGGAAGGCCAGTGCTCTGTGCTGGTATCCTGATAATACCCCCTGATGCTCCAGCCACCGAATCAAAGCGCATTCAAGCAAGGCTGAGTCACCCCCCCAGTTATTCCGCAGCAGGACCTTCCATGCCCTGCTGTGCCCCTCACGGCAAAGCTCAGCAGGGATCTGCTGGCCAAGCCCCACAGAGCAGGACAGAGCCACAGAGCTCCAAAGATGACTCATGTCACACACATCAGTCTGGGCTTCTGGATTTTATTTTTACTTCAGCAAAATATTCAGCTTGCCCTGGAGCAAACCTATTAGTCACGCTCGCTTCTGGGAACGGTCAGAGTCCAAAAGGGATGAAGAGTTATATGTGGTTTCCTTCTTTTTCATTTGATTATTATTCATCAAGAGTGAAATTCCTTCCTATGCACAAGCCCCATCTATCATGCATCCTTTGGACGGAATATAGGTCACCTAATTCCACCCCTGAAGAAACAAACATTTGCTGAGAAAAATCCCTTTCAGATTCCTGAGAAACTTTTTGGAACAGAAGAAACCCTTGCTCCTTGGCCTCAACACCCGACACCATCTCATTTTAAGTCAGAAATGCTTGAGTTAAAGCATGCAGTCTCCATCCTTTCAGAGAAGATATTCCCAAGGAAAACAGAGACTATCCAAAATAGCAAGTCATATGAACATGGAGGTAGAATAAGACCCAGACAATGATTAAAGGTTTTAGTAGGACCCTCGGGACATTCTACATGCACAAATTACTTGTTGTGTTTATTGCAATAGTGCTCCATGATTCAACAAAGATAAACCCATCTGCTATAACTTACAGCTATAACTCAGATATAACATGAACCTCCAAGCAAAGACACACAGTCCTAGGGATGCTCTGCAGAATGCGGTGACTAATCACTCCAAGCTCAGACAGTGTACCACAGCATCTCCCCAGGCAAAGGGTCTCCAGGTCTCCTGCCAAACACGGAGAAGACCTGTCTCTCAGCTCTGCTTCTCCACACGCAGAACAGGCATTTAAGCACTAGACATAGCAAAAAGTAGATGCTTTTCTCATCCTTTCATAGAACAACTTGTCCTAGGGGAGAGGGGTGGGGTGTTCTGATTAATAAGCAAAGTTAAAAGAAGATAAATTCAACTCCAACCCACTTCCAGCCATGGGTGCTTGTAGGGAACCTCCCTCCAAACTGCTCATCCCACATGCTACGCTCATCTCTCTAAAGACCTTTCCTGTTTCCTCTCCATCCAGGTGGGCAGTAAATCACTGGCCATCAGGTCAGCAGCTCTCCCTTAACTGTTTCCCAGCAGAGTCTGCAACTACAGACAGGACAGATGTTTCATGCAAACACCAACAGCTCTTTGCGGTATTTTATAGTGGAAAAATTGCCATTTAAGAAAAAGCCCATTAAACCCAGCACTGTTTTGCAGAAATTACTTTCACTGGGATGTAAAGAACGTGAAACATTTTGTTTCAGCTGGACCGAAAGTACCTTTGCACTAGAAATATAAATAGCAACTTAATCCAAGCCAGACCTTTTCCCAAAGAGAGAGAATCCCTCAGATTTCCTCCAACCCATCCAGATTTTATCTGACTCGCTGCTAATCCAGCTAACTTCTTCTAAGTTACCAGCAACAGCGAGACAAAAAAAGAAAATCACCGTGGGAAAACAACAACTTGTTTTAAAATGACTTAACACAGAGTCACTGTCTTCAGACACAACATCCACTAGCAAGATGATGGCATTTATCACTTCCAGTGGCTCTTCTTGTCAGGGTAGCAGGGAAACAGGGCTTGTGAAATTGGGAGAACGTGACTGTGTCTCTAAGGGATTCAGCAGAATCGCATCTTTGCTGTGTCTGCTTCTCAGCATCCTGTGAGTACCTCTCGGCACAGGACACGCTGGTGCCATGTGAACTGCTGCTGAGCCTCCCATCACTCACCCCCGCATCAATCCGCTCCCTATCGCTTTGTTTTCTTTTTTAACCCTGGTTGACACTCCCAATTTCCCAGTTCCAGCCAGTACCTCTCAGCACAGACTACAGTTGTCTCCAGTTCAGAGGCAGCATTGGAGGACAAGGAGATCAAGTGACTTGCATGGAGTCCTGCAAGCTGATCACCCGATGAATTACAGTTCCTGCCCTGGCTTATAACCGTGCTGGGCTGCAATCACCTGGGCTACAAAATAAACTACACTAAACTATTTCACCAGATTTACAGGTTTTATTAAGTTTCCCCCTACTAATATGTTTTAAAGCCAAGACAGGTGCAATAATACATCAGAGGACAAAATCCAGCTCTTGTTTTCCCTAAGCTGTAATGAATGTTAAAGCTCATTACAGCCATACTGATATTGCACATGTGCTTACCTCCGCTACAGACATCTTTGAAGCGTGCAGCCACATGATACCAGACAATATAAGGGACATGAAAAATGTAAAGAGTAGTAAAAACAACAACAAAAATATAATCCAACCAAGGATTTTGAGTAGACTCATTTAGTGCAGAAAAACGTTATTAACAAAGCAGGCATCCTCTCATAAAGCACACGCAGAATCCCACAGGTCTCTCAAAGACTCGAGAGGTTACCACTCAGCCTGTGAGATGCAATCCAGGGTAGGACACAGCTACAGTGTGGGACACCAGAAGAAACTGAGGAGGAAAGTGCTGTAATACATTCTGAGAGGAAAGACACACACAGTTTAGTGGTTTGATCTGTTTTAAAGCACTTCCAGAAGTCTGCCTTTTCTTGATATTGAGCAATAACTATATATCTAATTAGAATACACTTTGTTACAGCACCAAATAGATATTATATCTAAAGAAATGAAACAGCAAATCAGAGGCTTTTTTTGTTTGGTTTTTTTTTTTTTTTTTTTTTTTAAAAAGCTTCAACTAGATTTGCAAAGCATGCACATGTTTGCATTTCACAGCAGGGCTGAGGAGCACAAAGGTGCTTTGATTCCACAACTCTTCCAAAATACAACCACCCCCCCCCCCCCCCAGACCTCTAGGCAAAGCTCCAGCTGGAAACAGAGAAAAACCATTAAGACCAAACAAACAAACACACACACACCCCCACCCAGAATAAAAATAACCCAGCCAGAAAACTGCCCAAACCATCCCAACTCCCCCTCACTGTTCCCTTCAGGAACAGGCTCACAGATCCTGCTGGCTGATAGGAAAAGGGCCAAGCCCCGGCCAGCTCTCCCTCCCACCTATTCGGGAGGAGCAGGTGGGACATGGGACGGGGAGAGCAGGGGACAGGGCAGACCCCCTGTTGCCCCAGGGCAGACCCCGTGATGTACCCTCCCAGGAGCACAGGGCTCGCTCTGACCTTCCTCCTCAGCCTGTGGTCCCAACGGCGGGGACTTCACGCTGCCACCCACGTGGCAGTGCTTGGTGGTCTCAAGAACCTCAACCATGAAGGTCAGCGCCTCCACGTTTCCTTGTGTTTGCCTCCAGGCAATGGGATCCCATGGGATACTCCTGGTTATCTTTCCCAGATTCCTCTCCAGGAGCACAGCAGTGATGCACCTTTGCTTTCAGCTGCAGATCCCAAGGCTACATTCACTATTTATTACGGCATCTCTGCTCCTGGTTCCCCACTTACTCACCAAACAGCGTCTCCGCAGCCAGTTGACGCAAGCGGTGGGTGATGCGGAAGCCAGCTCCCGCCCCTGGGGACTACTCCGTCCTGCCTACTCATCCTTGCTGCAGAGAAGTGGCTGTGGCCACTGGCAAGAGTGGGGACGTCCAGCTACATCTGCCGGAAGATGCATCGTTTTCTGTGTGGTCCTCAGAGGGAGCCCAACGCTGCTGACAACATCTCCACTCCCCCACCTTCCAGCCCAGGCCAGCTTGCCCCGATGCACAGCCTAGACCATCCTGAACTTTAGCATCTATAAAATTTCTAAGTGCGGTCATTAACTGTGTCATCATACAAACACTCCCTGGCAGCGAAGTGCTTTCCTGTTCGTTACATTCCCAAAGCCTGCAAAGAAGAACAGCAGCGTGGAGGGATGCAGAAGCTGCTGGAAGGTTCTGCCCAAGAGATGAGAAAGGAGAAGGAAAGGCAAGCCAGGCTAACACAGCTTGCTGCTCCTCTTCTGAGCTCCTCCAGCGCTCAGCGCCATTCTGACAGCACCACCAGGCCAGCCATGGCTGCAATACTGTCGTGCCACATCAAACGGTGGCTCAATGAACAGGCATCAACGGCGGCTTTGGGGCGATGCTTTGTACCAGTCACGTGCCGTGCAGCAGATACTTCCAAACAGAGTCTGGAAGCCTACACACCGCATCACCCAGTTACCCTGCTCTTTCTCACCCTAAAAAGCTGATTAAATACATTATTCTTGAGGGCAGCGGGCCCAATCCCACCGGGAGAAGAGGGGCTGTTCCCAACCCCAGGGGGCTGTGCAGGGAGGGCCCCGGAGAGCCGCTCCCCCCAGCCGAGGAAGATGGTGCGAAGGCAAGCCGCAGGCTCCCCTCGGGATCAGCCCCAGCCTCACCCCATAACTTGACTTTAATTCCAAACTCCTCTGCATGCTCCACTCCCTTTCCCCACACCTGGATGCTCAGAGGTGTATCCCACCCTCCCCATCTGGCTCCCCTGCCTGGGGCTCCTAGAGGGCACAGGGACGGGCTGCAGCTCCCTGGCCCTGGGCTCTGCTAGCTGCACCTTGCAAACTGCCTTCCTGGTCGGGGCAAGGAGAGCCTGTGCTCCATGCCAACCCCCCACCCCAATTCCTGACCCGGTATGACGGGAGCTCATGCCTCACTGCAGCCCCGCATGGGTTGTGATGCCTTTGGTGAACACGAGATGAACAGAGTGACTACTCGCTAAGCCTAAAAACTGAAAGGTTGGGGATTCCCCCCCCATCTCTGAATTGCTCCACAGAGCAGCAACCACAAAGCAAACAATTGCCATCTGCAGAGGCAGTGCTCTCCTTGCAGGAAGGCGAGGGGGTGTGGAAAGCACCCTCGGGAGAGGGCTCAGCTGCTGAGCAGGATGTTCTGATGAAAGACAATTAAATCAGAGCTGGTTAAAAGAAGGCAGGTGGGGTTTTTTCTGCTCCCCCCCCCCCCCCCCCCCCCCTTTTTTCTCCCTCCACACACACCAGCGTTTGCTCCTGGGGACAGCCCCCCGCTTGCCTGCACGCCCCACAGCCGTCCTGCCAGCAAGAAGCCCCCCACCTTGGGCTCTCCCTACCCCCCGGCCAGGGGTGGCAGTGGGGACACACTCTGCACCCAAAAGAGTCACCACCTGTGCTTTGTGGGAGGGAAAGCAGCATGGCAAGGGGGAACAACATGCCCAGGGCCACACAGCAGGACTGAAAATAAGTATCCGTAGGTCCACTTCCCACCTTCTGGCTGTAATCAAAAGACCATTTTTTCCTCCCGAGGCCATTTCCCCCTCCACTCCTCCCCAAACACGCATAAAGGTAAGGAAAGCTCATACAGCAGAGAGGAGGGATCAGATGTTTTATCCTGACTCATTACTATGCACTTCATTCTGCATTGCTCAGCTATTAAAGTTTGATGACAGCGCAGAAGACACCAGGAAATACCTCATTTTCACAAGCGTGCAGAAGACTGTACGCAGCAAAGCTGTAATCTTAGCTACGTCATCATTGTCTTCAACCCACCTTTTCCCCTATCAATTCGTATTAGGCTTAATGTTCTCTGAGCAATAAAAAGCAGGAAATTGGAAGTTTCAATGTGATTCTCAGACGCACTGAATCCCTGGGTCAGAAACTTCTTTGCCCTTTTTGTGAGTTGAAGTTTGGAAGTCTGACTAAAGGGATTTTTCCTTTTCACTTTAACAAAGATAGCTGAAATCCTGCAAGGCATTCAGCAGAAATTTAGTATAATTTAGCATGCGTCCACCACAGCATAAATACATTAAAGACATTAACATTACAATGAATTTAATCCAAATCTATATTATAATAGGGCCAGATGTTTGCTCTGACAACGAGCTCAGAGGAAACTTATACGCTCATTTACACCAGCTGGAAATTTGGCAGAATAGAAGGGGAACATCTGAGTTTTGCAGAGTACCATAAAGATGTGCTAAAAGAGATTTGCAGCAGAGGCGTTAGAGGAGCGCTCTCGTTTCAGATATTGCCTCAAATCCAGATCAGGACAGTAACTCATCCAAGTGCTGTTTGCACAGGACTCAACTCGTGACTTGCCCGATGGACAGTGATGGCCCACGCCTCTGAGAGGTGGTGGCAACCCTAAGATCCTTTGCTGCAATATTTAACGTGGGAGTGAGAGCCCAGTCCTGGCAGGTTCATCTCTCCACACTTTCCCAATATTATCACCAGCCTTTGCACCAACAGCCGAGGACCACTATGGAAAAGTTATAAACCTACACGTTATTGTTCAGTTTCAAGCAAAGACAGAGAGACATGAAAACCCTAGGCACTTTTTTATTCTCCCACCTACATACCATTCATTCTTCACTCAAAAAACTAGAACATTTTCAAAAAAATACCGAATTATCCTTAAAAAAAGACGTCATGCACAAAGGAGATGGCTGGCACCTGTGAAAACGTGTTTCCCAACTAATTCCAGTGAAAAAAAACCAGCCCTCACCCAAAGCAAATCTGAAAGCATCCCTAAAAAATGACACTGGAGAATGTTACACAGCGATTGATAACAGCACACCGTGTTATTTGGTACCCAGTAGGTTTTCATTATGCAGGATTTCTAATAACACTCCCGCAGCAGAGTTCAGACATTTGTATTTCGCTTGCAATGGCTCGCTACAGATACAAAAAGAATTTTGGAGCAGGCTTCACCTACCATATGATTAAACCAAACTTCAGTACCAAAGGATACATTATTTTTTCTTGCTGGTTTACACTGAAACACCTATCCTCAAGATCTGTTTGTAGGGAGTCTTTCCCCAACAGGAGCAAGCAGAGATTTTTTCAGGTCTCTTCAGGCACATGTCTGGTCTCCACCACACCGCACACTTTGGGTATCACTAACACAAAGGTGATGAGACCATCACAGCCCCTCAAACGGGGCTCACACACTGCACAGCTCCTCTGACAACACACCTGCCCAAACGTGCCTCCCCTCCGCTCCCCACGGCAGGCACAGATGTAATTCTGCATCAGACCCAGACTTACGTGACAGCAAAACCACGCCAAAAACCGAGCACGGCCAACTGCTGCCAGGCTCGGAGCTGCACCGCGCTCAGCCCTGCAGCTGAGCCACCATCACAGCTCTTCCCAGGGATGCCTGCACCCGTCATTATGGATGATTTGGAAAATCACCTGTGCCCACGAACAGGTTGCCGAGATGCCACTGAACCAGGAGTAGTTTTATTAGAAATAGGCAGATCAAAGATTCATTTGTTCAAATGCTGAGCTGTTCACAACATCTGCTGGGTTGTTATTCTTTAGAAATACTGGGGAACTCAGCACAAACATATCAGCTGGGAGAGCAACAACGCATCTCCCTGCTTGGTTCTTCACAAGATACATTCTTTTTTATTGCTCAAAACAAGGCACTTCTACTTGAACACAGCTTGTTAGGATGAGCAGACAGTTCAGAAAAATAAGAAGTGGCCCACGCCCTGAAAATCTTTTATCGCCAGCATTCAACTGAAGACAGACATTTTTTGGAGGTTAGAAAACCCATTTTCCTTCTGAGCATGTAAATTTCTACCCCTCTCTGGGAATCCAGAAAATTAGAAAATACTCTACAGAAAGAGGTTTTCTGGGGAGCATGATCCAGTCTGGAAATAGGAGGAGGCTCCCTGCATCGCCCAGGTTTGGGACACGGGCGTACCCTGGGTTCGGGATGTGTCTAACATCGACGCAGACTCCAGCCCAAGCCATCCCCAGCCTCCTGCTCCCTGACAGGCTGCCGGGTTTGAAAAATCCCAGTCCCCCGGCACTCTGCTCCAGGGCTATTTTTGTGTGTGCACACATGCACATAAAACCAATGGGGTCACGTTGCAAAAAGCAAGATCTGCCATCTGAAAGCACTTCAGAGATGGGGTGTTCGCCGCGCGCAGCGCAGTATAAATGTCAATACAAAGCAGCACACATGTAAACTTTTAGATTTAAGTTTTATGAGGACGGGGAAGTAAACATCAGCAAAGCGCTGGAGGTCTGCAGCGAGAGCACTAGCTCTTAGCCGACGGGTGCCTGAGAGGTTTCGTGGATCAGCACAATAGCTTTGTGTTTTCCAGAGGACCGGTCCAGCGCTTCCTTTGAATTCCTCGTCAAGCCGTTAGTACTTACACACATGGTCGCAACCACAGAAGGTTCCACAGCGTAAAGCTTTACAAGAAGTCCTGAGAACAGACAGAGCCCTGCCTGTGCAAGAGGATTAAGCAAAAGCGTAGGAAAGTATCGCACAATTTACCATGAGTACCCTTTTTACCTGCAAATAGCAGTTCATGTGTCCTATGGGCAAAAACCACTGTGACCACAAGTCTTCTAAATTTGAATTATTGTATGAAAAGGTCCTGTTACAAGCCACGGAGGTCTATCATGGGGTTATAGTAGCAGACATTTTATAGCCTTCCTGTTGTTCAGGCAGTTGACTTCACAGTAGAAGAGAGATCTCAGGCAAGTCTGCAAGAGAAAGATATTCTTATACAGCCTATAAATACCATTGACCCAAACTGCGAGGTGCTTACGCTGGCAAACTTTCACGACACTATGTAAAGAAACCAGATCCCCCTACCCGTGATCGAAGCCGCTCTTGGTGGGGAGCTTGCTAAATAAGACAAAACAGGAGCCTGCTTCCAAACATAGCCAGCTCAACCTAAATCTTGAACTACTAGTTTATTGCTGATGGGAAGACAAAGTATATAAAAAAAACCAACCAGCCACCACCCAAAACTGGGTGGTAGTATTGCGGTCGTAGACCAGATGAAGAGAAGACTGAAGAAGCGAAGGACCAGTAACAAGAAGGAAATTTTTCCTACACTAACGTTACCTAGACTTCGTAACATTTTACTAGAAGGGTTTATGGATACCCTTTACAGAAGAAACAAAGCTTTTCAACAGAGATGTCCACTGAAAAGCTGTGAGTTTGTTCTGTGGGGGGGGGTTTCTTCTTTTTTTTTTTTATTTCTTGTGGAAACACGTCAATATTAATTAAAAGTTCATTGGAGAAATTTCACAGCAGCTAGAAGCATTCTGTTGCATCCTTCCTTTGCGTAATTATTAGCTACTTACTATACAGCCAAAAGTTAGCGTTTAGATTTCTGACATTATCAAAATTGAAAACTGCCCCTTTTTCAGTAATATTCTTGACAGACACCGCTCCACATAAATTTCCTCAACTGCACTGCTATTCAGCCCAGATAGAACCTTTTTTCATAAGATATAGAAACTTTCCAAGGAGAATAATTTTGTTTTTCAGCTAATTGCAGTCATCATCCAATTATGAGACAGTATCACAGAGTATCTGGCTCCCAAGAAACAAGGACTCACCTAGGATCTTCTTTAGAAGGTTTTTCTTTTATGCTCAGAGGATGCATTCGGCATTATTAAAAATGATAAATAGGGTTTGGAAAACGTCCTGTTTCTAATCAAAGATAGAGAGGAAAAAGGATGCAATTTGGAAAGGATGCAGCTGAACAGAGGAAAAAAGCTGAAGAAGAGTAACTGGCAGTGACCTACTTCTTTTATCACTTTCCAATCTGTTCTCACACTTTGCCCACTCTGAAAAAGGACATAGATTCTGTGCAAACAGAAGAAGGGGGCGGGGGTGGTGTGGGGGATGAGGAGAAAAAGAAAAAAGGAAAAGGTTTGCTTCTGTCAAGTGAGATTAAATTTCCGCAGTGGGAAGGCAGGGCAGGATGATGTCATCCCATCTCCTGCTTTCCATCAATTAGACACATTGAACGTGTATCACTAGTTACAGGGGAAAACCCAGAGTAGCCATGTATCACAGTCAGGTTAAAGACAGGAAATAAGCTAACTTCCTATTCAAATACAAAGCATTATGTTCCTTTTGTATTCAGGTACCATTCTGTTAGTCCTCACAACCCTTGTGAAGAAGTAGTGATGAATCATCAAATCGATATTTTCCAGGCAAGGAACCTAAGCCAAAAAAAGAGCTCAAAGCCAAAGTCAAAATCTAAATTAATCCTCAAGGCTTCCTGATGGCCCATCCCACAGAACCTACTCCTCTGGAGCTGGATCCATGCTTGAACATGCTCTGCATCTGAGAGTCAACTTCCTTAAGGAAATGTGTTCCTTCCTTTCCTCTACCTTTTTGCTGATGACAGCTGATCTGGTGGTTTGAAAGGCTGGAAACAGGACGCTGAAGCCTTTGAAGACGTCTACTGTGTAGCATTTGCTGTTAGTGCTTAATTTCCTGGAGCCTGTGCCACGCCTCTAACAAAAGCATCCTCAAATTAATTTGAGGAAAGATGTACAGGAGAGCAGGAAAATTACTTGCCCTAAGGCGAGCATCAACGCCGGGCAAGCCCCGGGCTCGAGGCAGCACCGCTTTGCAAGGTGACTCACCGTAGGAAGAATTTGGTGTTTTTCCAGGCTCCAGGAACTGGTAACGGTAGACGGAGCTAACAGCCCGTTCAAACCAACCCACATCAATAGAGCCCAAAGGGGCCATGCTTTGAGGGGTTACGAGAAACGAGCTGGCGAGCCTCTGGGCAGCGTGTTTGGCAGGTCCCCATCCCCGGAAAGGGCCACCAACGCTGGCATCCCTCCCCAGCCACTCTTGGCTGCCGCGGTGAGGGCTCTTGCTAGCTGCAAGACCACCCGAGAGACCGGGACGCAGGCGTTTCAGCAAACACGACATTTGCACCGAGGTGGTTTTTGGGGACACCTGCGCTCAGCAGACAGAGCCCACCCCAGCATTTGCCACCGGGCTCTGTGCCCGGCGGCGCCGCGGACGAGCACCACGGAGCCACGAGCCATCCTGCGCCCAGCTGCTCCCACGCTGCCGAGCACATCTGGGAGCCCAGCCACCAGGAACAAAACAACTGAAAACAGCTGGATCAGGAAATTAAGGGGGAGGATGGGGATCAAAATGCCACACTGGAGTGCTCCATCAGGCTCGATTTGCAGAACGCAAATAAAAACTGAAATAACTGTTTGCTACGATTCGGAGACAAAACACGCCTAACCTTATCTGAAAGGATCGTGACAAACCCAAAGCAGAGGCCGTGCTTTCCCAAGCAAACAGAGGAGACCAAGAAAACAGAACCAGAGACAGTTCATCTCAGTATTAGCTTTTCACAATTAAATCCGCGTGTGTGTTTGCGCAGAGGGGCTTGCTGAAATTTAAGCAAATAGCAGCAAACCTCAAAGAACAGGAGAAATCTCACTGCATCCCCAAAGTATGCAGCAGTGGAGATGTTGCAAAGATGCCAACTGGCAGGAAATGAGGAGGGAACACAGTATTCCTAAGAAGCCTCCTCATTTTTCCCATTGATGATCTGAGCCAATCTAAAGGAGCAAGGGGGGGGGGGGGGGGAGCCAAACCTTTCCCCTAAAGCAGGGCAAGAGGGAAAGAAAACACTGTAATTTCAAAATGAGCGGACCACACAGTAAAAGAGAAATAAAAATAGTAACAGAGAAAGTAAGCTCATTTTGCCTTAGTCTCTCCTTACGAGAGACTTAACTATTTTGTCCTTAACTATTCGCTCAGGACTAACCAAGAGGTACCACGTTCAAAGCGTGTATCAGTTCTTTGCCCACAGTCCATCCGTAAGGGCTGCAGTCCTCAGCACTCGCCCCAGGCCAGCCTCGCATGATGCTTCACAGCCAACACCAAGCGAGAGTGACAGAGGACAAGACACACGTAGGGATGGTGAGGGCAGCCTGGCTGCAAGGAAACCTCGCCTTTTAAGAAAAAGGTTGAGCAGAAAACAAAAATGCAATAGGGTGGTCTGCTGCTCGTGGCAGAAAGGAGAGCGTAGCCACTGAGGTATATCAGAAGTGTATAAAACTTCAAGAAAACCAGTTACATTGTCTTCCATATAAAGAAAAAGCATGTGTGATGTTTTCTCAAAGGCAGCCCCTGGGCAGGCTGCCCTGAGCCCCGTGGTGCTTTAGGGTAAGCCATGGTCCTGCTAGCAACCCAAGCCTGCTGTCATCAGCAAGTCTTCTGCCCTCACAGAATTAAGTGGGAAAACACTTATTTAGCTATGGTTTGCAAAGAGAGAGGCATGACCGAGGAGGAATTAGCTGGAGCTGCAGCACCAGATAGAGGAACTAAACTCCCACAGAGATCAGAGGCGCCCAGAAGGTCCTGAAGAAGGGAACAAGGGTTGAAGTGCCAAATCTGCAGCCGAAATCTTCGGGAGGACTCACTTGGAGGACATGGTAAGGTGCTGGGTCACCAGAGAGACAGGACAGGCAGATTTCTTCCAAAACCACCAAAGATTCAGCCACCCCAGCAAACCAGCAGAACAGCAGCTCTTAGGGACAACACCCCTCCTGGGCACAATAGGTGGAGACAGCTAAAGCCAAACAACCACAAGAACATAGTGCTGCCCCTCAGCAACCAAAAGGCTGGTTTGGATCACAAGGAGCCACGAGGCTTGGTGCTTTTTTCAGCATTCCCCATCCCCCACTGGAGGGGTTCCACAAGCTTGTGGTGTCATTCGGCATGGGGGAAGGCCATTGCTACAGCAAGGCGGTGCTGGTGGAGGTCAGAGATCTGCTGGAAAGCACCAGCCTTCCCCACAGGGTGCTACAGAGAGCTCAATCCAGAGCATGACTCCTGCAAAACCCATTTCACAAAAGGATATTCCTCAAAACCCACCGCGCAGCCAAGCAACTCCAGACAGCTTCCACTAGGGCAGCAGCTGGTCCATGCCGCCTGCTCCGAGAAGCGGCTGGAAAATCGCCTCAGGTCCAGGCAAAACAGCTTCACTAAAGCAAGAACAGCTCCAACAGCTTTCTCAGGGGAGCCTGGTCCTCACCCCGAGCAATACAGCCCTGCACGCTGGGCCAGGCTTTTTACTGAGGTAGCTGCCGTGGTGGATGGTGGTTTCACCTCCAGCTGTGCGTTACCATCTCCCCAGCTGCATCCCACTAGCAGATCCACAAGCGCTGCTCACCAGCTGCGGTGCTGACTCAGCTAGAGTGGCTTAATGCTCATCAGAGGCACTTATAGCTCATTTGCACCCCCAGCTCAGCTCAGGGACCAGTAACCTGCCACCAGCCAGCCAAGAACACCAGCACCTTAAACACCCGCTGCTGCTCCTGCAGCGAGCATCCATCTGTGCCCTGTTCCAACGCTCACCTTGGTACCACAGGCAATTTCTCCTCCTGAATTCCTGGCATGTTTCATCCCTGCCAAAAAAATTAGTCAACTAATTTCAGAGCTGTAAAGTCATTTTAAAAACTAAAATCCACACTGCAAGCTAACTAGGAAGTATTTATATTGCAGCAACCCCTGTGACTTGCAGCCTGCGCACCAAGCCCGGCATTACTGGAGCTGTCAGAGGCAGTCCCAGAACAGCTTGCTTGTTTGTTCTGGTGCTACTAGTGCCGATTTCAGAGGGCAGGGGGGGAAAATAAAACAAAAAGGGGGGGGGGGGGGGGGGGGGGGGGGGAAGAAAACAAAAAAAAAGTGTTTGTATACAAAAATGTTGCAAAGATGAACGTGTGCTGGGCAGCTTTCCTGACACACAGCTCTTGTTCTCACCACCCTCCGTACGCGCTGACCCATCCACGAGCCAGGATCCAGGCTGGCGTGTGCCCCAGAAGCAGCTATCACGGTGCATCTGACCACAGGGACTGTCACCGCTGCTGATAGCAGGGGCTGGAGGCACAGAAGGATTCTCATCTCCCAAAGGGAAGTTTTGGTCTGAATGGTTAGGGAAAAAAATAATCCTTTTTTCCACTCCAGTATTTTACGGGGAACAGCTCAAGCCAAAGCTCTGGACGCAGCATTAAGTTGAGCAATTGGGCTGGGTGGTGAGGGACACCCCCCCACCCCCCCCAGCTCAGCAGGGGCTCCCTGCAGGGCCCCGAAGCTGCCATGGGGGGCCTCTGAGCTCCTCCAGGTGCAAGGGGGTGCAGTGGCCCTGCACAGATCCACCGCAGAAGTGGCTTTAGCAAGTACAACCCAGAGCCTGCACAAACCGTTTGTAGCTGAACTGGGGCAGCTCTGCTAACCAGTACCACCAGCAGCTGTGGGAATTTCATTCTGCAGGATGGATATGGTGGCAGATACAATCCCAGCCTCTATGTAGAAGCCACGGTCTCACGCCCAGCAGCTCTGCAAGCCGTTGCTTTCGAGAAGTCGCCCATCCCAATTCACCCACCTCCCTAGCAATGCTTGCTCCAGCCCATGGGATCCTGAAGGAGAAGCTGGCTGCTTTCTCTGTCTGCTCGGCTGTCTCGAGCTTCAGGACTACCAAGCAGTGCTGCCCAGGGAGCCACCGCAGCTCCCTCTAACCCTGCAGGGGAGAGAGGCCAAGTGGCCACATCCTCCTGATGCATCACCCAGAGCCGGCACAATATTCCTCTTCTCTGAGCTGGCAGCAGCCACATGTACACCTGGAAAACTCCGCCACGGACATGGCTCCTCTGCCAAGGAGCTAAATCCATTTTCTGGGGTCTGCTCCCCCCTCAGCAGAGCCCCCAGCCTGCTGCAGCTGGTAGGCTTGCCCACCTGCAGCATCCTTTCCATAGCTGCTTGCTGCTCCTATCAAAGGGAGGCGTGAGGCGTGATGTGGTCCAAGAGGGAAAAATGCTCAAAGAATCCATTCTGCAGGAACACAGGCCCCTTGTAGACAAACAAATTGTTAATGGATAGATTCCCCTTCGCTTCATAATGTTCATGAGTCCCTTGACCTCCATGTACATAAGTGGTCTGAAAATTTCCCCAAGTCCTTTATTTGCAGCTGCAAACCACCACTTCCCATCTCACTTAAAGTGTCGGAGCACGGCCAGCAACATGTCGTTTTGATATTCCCTAAGACTGAAACATTTCTTGGGTGTCAGGAATATCACAGGCACCAGACGGTGCCGAGTTGAGACTAGCCGGAAGGACATGTCCTTTCCACAGCTGCAGCAGTTGTGGGACATCAGAGAAGCACGGTGTTGGACACCCTGAGCAGTGCTTTCTTCTGTGATTGCGCCTACTCTTCCCGTGCCCTTGCCTCCCTTCCTCTCACGCTGTAGCTCTCCTTTACCTCACTTGCACTTTCCTCCGCTTACACTCAGTTTCTTGTTCTGCCTGGGCACCACACTCAGCATGACAGATCCCAGCCACGGCCCTCCAGGCACTTCCGTGATAGCACTAAATAATGCTTTTAATAATACAGAGATCATCCAAAGAGCCTTCGCAGGAAGCTGTAGCCCTCCATCTCCAAACCGTTTTCCCCACCGCTACCTAACTCGTACAGTGCCGGAGCAACCTGAAGATGCCTTACTGAGATTCAGAATGAAAGTTTTCTTCTTAAGCTTCTAACGTTCGCGTGGAAAGCCCTTGCTGGCTAAAACCTTCGCGCTTATTCTTAGCTCCTAAGGGATGCAGGTACCTGGGAAGTCTGGAGGAAGGTGGACAAGCCTGCACCAGCAGCAGATCAAACCCAGACCCCCTGCCCCAGCCCTCCTCCCAAACACTCGGGCAAAGGAAAGGGACTTTCAAATCACACCCAGACCACGCGATCGTGCATCTCATTTTGCTCACCTCTGTAATTTCAAGGGCTCCATTTGGCTACAGCTGAACTCCTTTCTGACCAAATTAGGCAGAGCACAAGCTCCCTCTCCTCGCTTTAAGCTATTCCTGCCAGATTCAGCCAGCTGTTGTAGCAGTTCTGACCACAGCTGTGTTCAAGCTTCTGCACCTACCTGCACAGATGGGCACGGGCACACGCACAAGGATTAACCCACCGAATGGCCCGCGGTCCTCCCCTCCTTCCACGAGGGGAACGTGTTCTTTCTTACACCTGCTTACATGCCACAGCCCTGGGCCACCTTTCCAACAGGAGCTGCCAGATGAGCTCAACCCCTTGATACGACAGCAGGGTAAGAGCAGGCACACGCACACATGTATTTGCATTGCCCAAACACCCAACGTACATCACCCTTGCACATGGGAGAGCCGAGCTGTCAAACCGGGCGCGTGCAGGCACACGGCCCTGCTGCTTATTGAGTACGCATATGCACTTCACAGTGAAAAATTAGCCCCTGGAAATCCCTCACTGCAGGGAATTCAGCTGGAAACATTCTCTGACATGAGATATTCTGCAAGCCCGATGCTCAGCACTCCCGCAGACAGGATGCAGCGAGTACCTCTTCCCTCTCTCCTCCTCCGAGGATCTGGCTGCCTATTCTGGCTTTCGCTACAACACCTTTACCACCCCGCCGTCCTTTCCCAGACAGCAGCGTTTCCTCGTGTCCCAGCTCAGACCACAGCACATTAACATGATGGAACAGTCTGCAAAGGTCAACGTGATTATTTGATGCTCTCAAATGTCTGGATTCCTTCAGGATTTCCCTTGCTTTTTCCCTCGCTATGAGGAGAAAAAAAAAAGAAAAAAAGGAAAAAAAAAAAAAAAAAAAAGGTGGAATGAAAGGGGGAACCAGCCCCAGGTGCAGCCCACCACAACCCCTTCCCAGCCAGCTGAGCTTCCCTACGGGTATCTGCTACAACCCCTAATAACAAGCAGGAGCTATCAGGTGGTCATGAGACATCGAACTGCTGTCAGGAAATTTCTCCACCATGGTTTGAGGTTGTGTCTTTCACAATATTATTTTCCTCAATCTCCCTTTTCTTTTCTTGAAAATAATCAGTTTGTTCAGATTCTTGCGGTGAAAAGCTTCCAGTAAGTTCCAGCATGGAATCTAGGCAGAGGGACAGATTATCTGCCTGCAGTAGGACACCTCACTTAGCGCAGCCTAATAACATAAAAATGATATATTTTAAGTCCTGCTCCCTCAATAATACCTTTTAACGTACTCAACTTATTTTAACATTATAAATAAAAGTGCTGGCACACACTGAGGTTTCTTTTGGAAGGGGGAGCAGCATGCTCTCCAGCTCTTTAGCCTCTCTGAGGTTTGGTTGCCAACCTCAGAGCTGGAACTCCAAGTTACTTTAATAAGCAAAATATTCCATTTTCCATGTATTGTTGCTCTTCAGAATGGATCCAGTTCTTGGGAGTGACGATGAAAAGCTGCAGATTTCTTCAGAGCAAAAGGCAAACCTCATCAAAACCACATTACAGACCGTTACGATAGGGCTCCAACTGTCGCCTGGACATGCAACTTCATTCTTCTCCAGGAGGAGAGGACCGGCTCCGACTTGCCGCGCTGGTGTCTCATCCCCATCAGCTCCCAGGTCCCTCCTGCTGCTGAAGGTTTGGTCACTCTTACCATGCTAGTCTCCGTGCAACAGAAGCCAAAAGATTATTTCAAGCTCACATCCCTCTGTTGCTCCGAGTCCCAAAAGAGTGGAAAACTGCAAACCCAGACCCAAAACTTGGTACTTTGAGATCATCTTTTAATGTGGGAGGTTGGAAATAGCCATGAAAAGATATTATCAGTGGTGTTTTCCATAGTTTCATGAACAAAACTTTCTCTATTTTTTGTTTTTAATAATTCCAGTGTAAATTGGAAGCTCCAGGGGATTTTTCCACATGTGCTAACACATCGCCTACAACCCCTTGGATGCAGGTCCGTTACTGTAGGGATGGCTAATGTGTTGCTGACAGTACTAAGCACCTCGTTCTCCAGGAAAGAAGAGCAGAAAGCCTTTTGCTGAGGGCAGGGAGAGAAAATAAAAAAAAAAAGAGAGAGAGAAATGAAGTTTGGCAACTTCAAGCTGATCGCAGGGGGGATGAGGCAGTATCACCAGCACCCGCATTCACAGATGGCCGAGAATACAAATACCTACTGACAGCACAGCCCCAGAGGTATCAGAAACTCACTGTTGCCTCCCGGCCTTCTGGAGGCAGGTGGGTTCCTGGATAAATGGTTTTGTTTCTCCTAATGACTTCATCATGAAGAAGGGTGGCCACTGGGCTTGGGGGGATTGCTGGCAGCCACGCAGAGCCGCCCTCCAATACTCCCTGGCTCAGTCGCCTCCCCCAGCACCATTATCTCCAGTCATGCACAGAGCTCATCTCACCGCTCCATGTAGATTCCCCAGGCACCGGCTTCCATACGATAGGTTTTTCTTTTGCCAAAAAAACACTGAACAACATTGACCTCCACGTTTTGGCATCACCGCTACTCATGGAACACGCGTCTGCTTTCACATCCAACTAGGATAACTGAGGTTGTTTTTGTTGTAATTCTGATACAGCTGCATGACTGAAGAGTCATAGATGGAGCTGTTGTGGAGTAATTGACCTGGTCTGCTGCTCCCCAGAACGATGATCGCAAGCAGACCAGCTGAAGAGTGGGTGTGGAACTGGCGCAGCTAAACCAAGGGGTCCCCACCCCATCAACTTCTCCTTTCCCCAAGGGTCTTGTATTAATAAGAAAGGGTGTGTCAACATTACGCCAAGAAACCAGAGCGGCGTTGCAGTTGCATAAAGCGGGCAAGCTGCTCTCGTCCTTGCAGAGGCTCGGGGTCGGATCCCAACGAGGGCAATGGAAAGACACCCTGGGATGAAGCTCTTCCAACATCTGCCCAGCAATGTCGTTTCTAACAAGCCTGATCAGGTATGTCCACTCACACCAAGCCTTGCGGTGGGAACGCCCTTGCTTCCTCCAGCTAGGCTAGGCACCCAAAGGGGTCCCACAGCGTCAAGACCCCGAGTCCCTGGCTGCAGAGAGGCACACAGCATACCCACCACTGAAGGAGTAGAGCCCACGATCAGCATTTGTTGGTGTAACCATAATACAAAAGCTACTCATGATTTGTAGCGTCCACCCCTGGAGCTAAAACCAGAGACTTTTGGAACGGACTCGGAGCAGCCGTCTGAGCGGGTGCAGCTGCGAACCTTTACGGGCTTCCCACCGGTGCCAGCAGCAGCCAGCTGTGGCTGGGTCCAAGCTGAAGCTCAGCACTGTAGAGAAGGCAAGGTCCATCTCCACAGACGTTCAGGTTTTGAACCGTGGTTTTATTCCAGATCAGAGGAAAATAAATTGAAAATCTTGAGCTTTCTGCAAAGCAGCAGCAAAGTCCAGGGGGGAGGGGAAAAAAACCCCAACCAACAACCCAAAAAACTCTTCGTTTCAGGTGAACTGAAACGTTCCATCTCACTTTACAGCCAGAGTATGTGCTTATACATGTCAGAGCTGGGTACGTTAGTTACGCACACCACTAGAACGTCCCAAATCGCTTCTGTGACATGTAACGCTTTACCCTGAAAGCACACCTCAAACCAAGAAGTCTCTCCTCATTTTCAGGCCCTTCTTCCCCCACAGCCACGCTTAGAAAACAGCGGATTCAACCTCCCACTTCACACTGAGGGCGAGTTACAACTGCTCTATCTCAGCCAGCCCTCCCTGCTAACAAATACATCCTGATCCTATCAATCCTTGCAAAACTTCTGGAATGGCTTTTGTTTATAAAGGCAAGACCTACAGCAGGACACTCAAAATATTTCATATTATGCTATGCTACAGTGCCTTCTTGACTGGCATGTTCAAAAACACTTGGAATAGATATGACCGGGGTCAGAGCTCCCAAGCCTTTTGCCTGGTTTTGGGAATTTACATGCAAAGCCAGTAGCGATAAGAAAAGGCAGGATGATGAAGGGAAGATATTCTCATAAAAGTCATTGGTGTTGTCCAGAAACCAGTAAACCTCCCTGTGGGAACCATATCCCATTTCATCCCTACGTCTGAATTTAACACCTCACTGAAATCTCTTTGTAGAAGCACCGAGTGCTACAGCAGAACAACCATTGACATCAAAGGTTAACGCCAAGTGTCCTTGGGGGGGTGGGGGGAAGTCACCAAAATTTCTCCTGAATTCTGCTCTCCATTCATCCCCACAGACAAAACCAAATCCACTTTGATGGCACAAGCGTCTTCCCTGACAAAAATGCAAGGAGAACACCGGTGACTGCATTTCATCAGCAGTAGTTTTTATAGGGTTTTTTTACTGGTTTTACAGTATTTCCTTCTGTGCAACTTTTCTCGTGTTTATGCTGCTCTTACCAGCCAAGAATCTCCCACATCAACCTTCCAGCATGAAACTGCCTGTTGTTTTCACACTCGGCCAACGAGCGGTTGCCCTACCGAAGCCACCAGCAGTACTTATAGCATTTCCATATCCCCAAAAGAAAAGGTAACTGTGTCCAGAACTGCTGAGCAGCGGCAGTGTGGGACCAGCTGGTGACCTGCCAGTCAGCTGCGTTGCAAGGAAGGATGAGGAAAGTCAGCGAGTCACGCCAGCGCCTCGTTGCTCCCGGTCTCACACGCACACTGCCCTTGCTTTGACAGCACAGCCTGCACTACACGTGCTAAGAAATGACTCTGTGATGCCCGTTAGCACCTCACATAACCAAACTCCCCATCTTCACAGGAATCCAGAGTAATTTTAAGAGTCAAACTTGTGTCAGTCCATTAAACAGAAGACCCCAAAGCAACAGAGCAAAACTCAGATAATCTAGGTTCACTTCCTAGTTTTGCAGCAGGCTTTCCTGCTGTTCTAGCTTCCCATCTGCTACGAGGAAAATGAGAACATCTCCCACCCCAAGTGCAGAGCACCCTGAACAAAGCCCCTGCCTTAGCCCATCATAGCTCCTGTAATTCAGTTACTATTCAGTTACTAAAGTCAAGCACAAACCTTGGGTATTCAGGCTCCATCTATCACAACCCCCACTTTCCAAAAAAAAAAAAAAAAAAAAAAAAAAAAAAAAAAAAAAGCCACCTCTGTCTGGTAAGGACCACGAGCTGACTTCAGCTCAGATTCTTCTAGAACAGTCTCTTCCACCAGACCTACAGACAACTGGGAGGAGCAGCTACCTGCCCACAGGCTTCCCTAACAGGACACAACAAGGTTGCTGCACCCTAGGGAAGCTGCAGCAAGAATCAGACCACTCTATCGGCCCCTGCTCAGACAAGCTGAAGCAATAAGCTGATGATTTCTGCAAGCGACAGCACCAGTGTCACTGGGAGGTAAGCCCAGAAGAGATGACTTTCTAAAAATTAAGCTGCATGGGCATGCAACCAGCTATTTGACCACACATCTTTTGTTATTTATCCCCCGGCTGCCGCACAGTCTGTATAATCACCAGCAACATACCAATGTAGATGCATACACATACACTGTGCTTTTCAAAAAGCAGGGGGAAAAAAAAAAAAAGAAAGAAAAAAAAGACTGCTGAAAAGCTGCCTTTGGGAAAACATCTGCAGCTATAGACTCCTATCCACTATCACACCATGCTCCAAAACTCCAGGCTCAATAAAACAGATGAATGCACCTCCAAAATAAGGAAGAGGTCTATAGGCATGATCCACAGCAGTATCTAACTGAGGAGTCCAGTTGCTCTTATGAGTTCTCGTGTAACTCCTCCTTAGACATCTAAAAAAATAATTCAGATCTTGGGCTGAAATCAAGAGCTGGAGATGCCCATGTCTTCTCATTGACTGCAGAGGGTCTGAAGCTCAGTGGGATGGAGGTGAGATTTTGTTATCCTGGACAGTGAATGGTCACCCACAGAGTTTGCACGCACCAAACTCTGTCCTGCACAGGGACACATACACCGCTTCTGTGGAAGCACATGCCCAAAGCAGCTCCCTCTCACCCAGGAGCACAACTGAAAGGGTAAGGGCAGATTTAGGACCTCCAACCTTCAGGAGCAAACGGCGAGGAGAAAGGACTTTAACAGCCAAGCAGCCCTTCCTCAGCTCCCCTGCATTGCCACCAAGGCGGTGAAGGCACACAGCCCTGGCTTAGATCGGAGCAAACCGGAGGCAGCAGGTTGTGTTTACACAGAACTCCATATTAGCTAATTAGCGTGGCTGATGCAGCCAAACTGCTTCTGGTACCCAGCCAAATCACTGCCCCAGCCGTTATCCTTGCACAGCGCTGCAGGCACATCCCTGGTGACAGCAAATGGGAGATGACACAGGAAAAATGAGAGACAAATCTACAGTTCCCATCTCTGCTTTCTTCCCTCCAACCATTTCCCTAAGAATTTCAATTCCAGATCAGGCTCAGAGGACAAAACCTTGCTCAACTTAAGGACTAAAGTTGTGGTTTATAATCCTGGAGTCAGCTACTGAGTCTTAGGCAGTGTAACTGAGCTTTGGGTCAAACAGAACTTTCGTGGAAAAATCCCCAAGTATTAAATTAGTGGAGATATGGGACAAGCTTCCATTTCTGAGCTTTTTTTTCTTACCGTGAATCTCATGTCCCGAGAAGCTCGCAGTTGTGGGTGAGCTAACTGAAAAGAGCAATGTAGAGCTTGCTCATTCAGCACATCTCCTTTGAAATGCTAACAGTGGATGTCAGTAACTGGCCGTGCTGGTGGATAAATGGTCTGCACTAGATCCATCCCTTCCTCTTTAGGGCAGGGAAGTGCCCAAGTCCAGGCTCTGAGGATGTAGCCCTAGCTCCTGTTTTGATCAAACGAGCTTCCAGGCTGGCAGGAAGCAAGGCATCAACAAACTAAGCCAAATCCAATTACAAAAATAAGGAAAAAAGCATATAAAGCGTAACAACTGAAGAACCACAATGCAACAGCCTACGGTACAGCGGGAAAAAAAAAAATATCAATAGTAATCATACTAGTGGTCTCCAAGCCCAAAATTTGATGAATTTATGAACTATCAACAGCACAACAGGTTGGAAGCCCTGACTTCATTAGTGATCAGCACCAGACATCCATGGGAAATTAAACCCTCCCCAGAATGTGCCCCGGCTTGAAGATCAGCATCACCCAGGGACTTCTCCCTTGGCTCAGCAGAAGAGTACGATAAGGAAAGATTTGCTCACGTGCACGTTTGAGAGATCTCAGTGTGTTCAAACTTGGCTATACTTCGGCACTTAAATACACTCCAGACCTGGATGGCTCAAAGGGACAGCATTGTTTGAAATCTCCAGACCTCCAGGAAACAAATGGAAAACTTTTGTAGCTAGCATGCAACAGGGGTCAAGGGCAGAGCAAATGTACACCGCGTGAGTGTCAAGATGTACATTTAGGAAAACAAATCTGTGCGTTTAAGTTGAAAGGGTCGTGGCCCTTCTAATCACTGTGGGATCATCTCCCCCACCCCACCACGCAGCAGGGAGGGAAACGGGGCGACTTATCTTCCACTTGTGCGCCAGGAAAACCAAAGTCATACGCTTGCCCTTTCCAATGCAAGATGATGGATGAGAAGCGATGCATAAAGCCAGCGTAGGCTTCCTCCTTGCAAGGGGGAAGCTGCCAGACTCAGAGGCACAGCCTGCTCTGCCATCTGCTCCTGGAGCGGTACGGTCCAACGCCGGCCGTCACACAGGGCTCGTGGAAAAGGCACTGGCTGGTGCCAGCCCTCACCGGTTGGAGTTTCTTGGGGCTATATTTAGTCTTTTTGGGGAAAAAAGGAGTGTTCTTGGTTGTTACTAGCACAAAAACATGTGATTCGATCAGCAACAGTATTTGATTCCACCAGACCACACTATCATGTGAGTCCTTGTAGCAGTCGTGGCTCCCCATCCCTAACTTCCCGAGCACTATTTTTCTTATTTACTGCAAACTCCGCAACACATTGAATGAAACAGAGAGACTTGCTGCATGCTGAAATTTAGACCCACCGTGTCCCATCCAGATCAGGGCAAAACAGCTTAGGATTGGGAAATACAATCTGCTATACAATGTGATTTAACCCATAAATCTATGATTTCACTGGCACAGCTGCTATTGTGTAACATCAGACTAGACACATCAATAAGGAAAGAGTTTGCTGGCACTGCGAAAGCCTATCATGTGGCTCAGCTAATTAAAAACTGACCTAGTCCATGATCATTAAATGTTGTAATCACATGCCTGCAACTGATTAGATGTAGAAACAGACACCCCCCTCCTTGTTCCCACAGACCAGCAGCAGAATAAGCCTAACTCAAGGGCCCCGATGCCCCATCCTTTTTATAAACACCAGGGCACGGCTTCTGCCAGTGGTGAGGACCAAGGACCTGGGACTGCTCATTGCTCCACCACCACGTTTTTGCAGACGTGGGGTCGGCAGCGCTGCCCGCAGCCCCCACCCCCCGCTCTCGCGGGCAGACACTGCTTCCCTGCTCCACCAGGCACTCTGCACTGGAACTGGATCGCAACCAGGGGGCTCAGGCTAATATATCTTAAGCAGTGCCAGAAAGGTGATTTAGGTGAAGGTGATACCATCAGCTACCGGAGGACAAATTCCAGCCTTGGTACTCAATCCTTGACAGGTACATGAAGACAAAGAAATTGATTTTCAATTCTCTTGAAACTTTGCACTCCCTCTTACGTTAATCTCAGGAGTACGTACACTCAGCAGAATGGGAGAAGTTAATTAAGGGCAGATGAAAGATGATGGAAGTAGAAGAATGGATAAGAAAGGACAGATAAGAGGCAGCACATTCCTTGGAGAATGGAGAGAGAAGGTTGCATCGAGAGCCCACAGCTTATGGGATTCTTCACCCCCCAAAACCCCAAGCCTGCTCTGCGCTCAAAACCCTGGTTCACAGAAGTAACCACAAAGGTAAAGATCTCTTTACTGAAACAACTATGGTATGCCAGAGGGTTACCATCACCTCTCCTGTACTGGCTTCACCTACACCCAGCAAGCACCTCTGCCCCCATTCACCCTGTGAAGAGGAAGAAATTCCTCTACACTGCAACAGCAAACAAAAAAATCCAAACCACATATGCTTGTTTATACACTCCTTTGTCTTGATTCATTGGATTCTGATTGCCTCAGTAGTTTTACTCCAAGATATCTGGGTTTTGTTTAGTTGCGGGTTTTGAGGTGAGGTTTGAGTCTTGTTTAACTCATCTCAGTGGCAACTTGCAGAGCTCATGGTCATGGTGTGAATCTGCATGGTACACAACAGCTTCTGACAATCCAGTCTGCCGATTTTTCAGTTTAACTGAGCATCTCTTTTGCTGCATTTCTCCTCAGAAAGAACATTTAAGTCAACTTATCTCCTTGCTTTATACTCCTTCCAATGACTTTAAAATTCACTATGGGGAAACAGCTCCAAAATATTAAAATGCTAACTCTCTTCACTTCTCTTGCCTCTGAATTCCTTCTTACTTTGCCATCTCCTTTATGAGATGAGTTTACTAGAATGGAAGACAACGTTTCAGGCACAGGCATTCAGCCGATTTATATAATGGCAAGATATTTTCCATGTGTTTTGCATGCCTCTTAACACTTCTGTTTGCTTTTTTTGACCACTGTTGTGCATGGTGCCAAAGGCTACATTGAGCAACCACAAAGAAGTTTAAGTACTTCTTCTCGATTAATATAATAAAGTTAGAACAGAAAAATCGTAGAAGCAGCTCCAATTATTTCTTCTACTGTGGCTTACTTGGCATTTGTCAGTAAAGAATTCATCTCTTATTAGCTTCTTTCAGCTTCCTCCTAGCACCCAAACCGTGCTCACTTCTAGTGCCACGTCAAAGCTGGAAAGAAGCCAACACTGAAACCAGATGGCCAAAAGGCTACTGCATCTTCCAGCCCTGCTGGTCCACCGGTGGAGGCAGGGCCGAGAAGGCAACAAATGGCCCACTTAGAAGCATCATAAAATAGCATATATATGTGCACTTAGCCAGGATCCGCTGGGTGTGAAAGAGGAAGGGAGTGAACACCGCGGCAAGGAGACTGCATGCACTCAGTACTTCTGCACTGTCAGTTTTCTAGAACCAAAGCCTTGAACAAGTCAGCATATTCACCAGCGAGATGTTGTGACTGCAGATGTACCAGCAACTCCAAATCTTTCCAGTATTTCCATGAAATCAAAACCCCAACCCCCCTGGACCAGCTCACAAGGAGGCCTTTAATATGCTGGTGGGAATCCAGCTTCAAAACACATACAGGAGGGTCAGAGCTTATAATGTTTGAGCACACCTGGAGAAAAGGTAGTGCTCAATCATTTATACAAAAAGGAGCATCATGAAAAGCAGAAATTGTGTATCTGCAGGTACGTCACATAACACAAGTAGATTTCCACAAATACAGACAGGTTTGCCTTAAAGCCGTACCTTCTAATCCAAGCTACATTACTGAAAAGTTTCCTTAATTTTAGCCAGAACCCACTGATTTCTTAACAAGTGTAGATTATTATTATTTAGAATTAACATTTTAAAACTCTGGCATAAGATGTCCTCTGTGGCCTGATTTGGGGGGGGGGGGGGGGGACCCCAAACTAAATAGCTTTTGTTATTTAGCTTTAAATAGGCTTAAATAGCTTTTATTATTATTTAGACTTGGGATGTACTGTGTATGGTTCTTGCCTCTGCTGGTGTACTATGGAGACTAATGCCTTGGTAACCGCATTTACCTACACGTGAGAAGGGTAGAATAGTCTCCATAGGTAAATAAAATTGCCAAGGGTGCTCCAAACGAAGCTGTGAGGCCAGACCGTTTGCAGACAGACAGTTTAATATTGCACTTACGTTTTGTTCTGAAAAGCCTGTTAAAGGCTGCAGCTCATTTCAGTGCCAATGTGAGTGACATTATTTCTCGGAAGGACACACACACAGAGGCATAAAGTCAGTATCAGCCTAGACCGTAGGCACTCCGTACATCAGGATTTCAACATGTCACTCGCTGGCGGTTCACGGAACTCCCAGTGTTCCTACCGAAAGACGTGTCACCTTCACACCAGGACGCTGCTTTCTGTCCCACCGCGTCCCAGTCACAAGTGGAAATATTGCGTCTTGCAGCTGAGAAGCGTGGGCAGGAGGGTCACATTTCCTATCTCACCCTTGGATCACTTCTCCAGGTCTCTCTGGACTCATTCCATCACCACTGCATTGGCCATCCTTCCCTCCTTTTGCCCTATATCCAGCCTAGAGTTCTTCCCTTACCCCCCCTCCCTGCAATCCTCTCTCCTGGCAAAACAGCCTCCTCCTCCCTCCAAATTAAGAGGAATTTGAGGTTTCTTCACCTGACTGGTTAATCACATGGCTTCAAAGCTTGCCAGAAAGTCTCTTTCAAACCTCACTCAAGCAGAGCCTTTTTAATTGCTCTTCTGTGCTCCTTCCTCGCACCACACGCTACATAACATAAAAAGACACCTTATTGTTCTCGCACGCTCCTCCTTTTCGCTACAAACTGCGCTTCTTCCATCATTTGTAAAGCAGAACAGCGCTTTAATAGAAAGGCCAACTCTCAGGAGGCTGCTGGATTTACTGAGCATTGACAGGGTTCTTGGTGCTCCGCTAATACAGAAAAGAAAGAGGAGCTCCTTCTCCGAAGGGCTCATGATCTAAACCAGAGATGACAGGATTATGGCTGCATTAAGCAGTGATCTGGCTCCGCGCAGCCCCCAGAAGATGACACGTTCCCAACCCTCACGGCACTTAGAGGCCAAATAGATGTACAGTATAAAACAAGCTCCGAAGGAAAGGTTTCTCAGAATATTTTTTCTTAGGTATTTAGGCTTCGGTTCAGCATGTTATTTCAGCATGAGAACAGTCTCCCTGGACATAAGGTTAGTCCCATGCCTTAACCTAGGAATGTGCTTAGCTCCGCTGCTGAACTGTGACCTCTTGGATTTACGCTGGGTCAAAAATTGTGCTTGCAGCAGGGGAGAGCAGTGAATCAGAGACACAGGATGAACCAAGATCCCACCTCCCAGCTGTGCTGGGCGTTTATTATAATTTTTACACTCTAACATCTCATCGCCATATGGTGTCATACAAGACCTGCACGCATCCATCCAGCAGGCTCGCTTTAAGGAGACCCAAATGCACAGAACAAGCAAGCGATTTCCTTAAGCCCTGTTTTTGCACAGAACAGAGGCAGACAGCTCCAGAAGCTTTATTCAGTCTGACTTGTAGGCATTAAAGAGGTCCAAGGTTGTTACTACTTGGTTATGCAGAGACTCCCCTGCGTTCGGTCCCACTCACTGCAAAGGTCAGCGCTCCGCAGCCTGAGCATTAGACACAGACCAAACCAGCGCTATGTGCAACAGCGACGCCTGCGCTAATGAGATTCAGCCCATCGAAACCAAGACGGAGTCAAGAAGAAAGGTTTATGCATCCTTTTCAGACTCGCTTAGCTTCCAACGCCAGCGGCTATATACCAGTCCAATGACGTTTCATGAGGCTTTAAATTCCAAATCCAGAACTGCTACACATCCCAGCTGCACCTCAGTGCCATAACCCAGACCGTGCTCCGCCCTGTGACGGCAGAGGAGATTCCCAGAGATACGGCAGTGAATGGCACTAGGAGCCGCTGAGCTACTAAATAATTATTTTTAAAACCCCAACAAGCCAACAAACAAGCACAACACAGGTCTAGCAGTGGTTCTAATCCTTCAGTACCCCATATAACCTCACTGTAAATGGGGCTTTATAAGTTCAGCACAGCCTCCACATCAAAATTTCCATCAGTTTGGGCTCTGGGGCCCAAATAAACAGCACTAGAACCTCTCCCTGTTGAAGGGGAAAATCCTCCGTGCCAGTCTGCTTCCATGTGGTCCTGGAACAAGTCGAGTGCTTCTTAAAAATAAGAAATCACCCCTTGTTTGAGATGTTTATCTAAATCAATTACATTGCTACACAAGGCTAATGGAAAGACACCCAGAACCCATCCTACTTTGTCTGGAAGCAAAAGGCAGGCAAGAGGCATCCAGCAATCCTTGCAGGGACCAGCACCTTCCCTCGCTGAGGAGTTCTCATGTTCTCCTGGCTCTGCAAGCAGCAAAGCTATTGCACAATACACAAAAATAAGTGTGCTTAGAGACTTATCTTAGAAAAGAATAAATGCTTTGCTTTCCGATAACATCAGAAGTCTACGGAGTGGGAAAACTCTAGGAAAAAACCTAAATACTATAAAATCCTGGAAAATAATTAATAGATTTTTCTGTGCTTTCATAATAGCATTCACTTGGGTAACCATAAAAAGTGATTATTATGGTAATAAAAAAGGATGAATAATTTATTATAAATCACAGGCAAACTGTTCCCATCCAGAATTCAAGATGCATATGAAAATAATCTCTTAAACGCAAATACTTGCTGTAGCCATTGGGCCAGAAAATATCTGCCATTCTTTATAGTTTTATTGGATTTCTTTTCCAAAGTTTTCCCAGGGAATTGAATTAAAAAGGAAGTATAAACCTGATCATATTGGCACCCCACTGCACCTGCAAGGTTGTTTAACCTGTGTCTTCCCAGTGATGTAGCACAGGGCTCAGTTCTGTCGCCTGCCACATTTCAAAGCACACAGAGCACGCTGGGGGACTTGCACGTTGACCCCCTCCCCAATGCCAGCACCATCTCAACAGACAAAAACTGTCACCCGGTATACACTTGCTTGCAAATTGCGTCTGCGGAACTGCAGGCATCTTTCCTGTACGGACTAGCCACCACAGTGACTGAAGTGTTAAGAATGAAGGAATACATCAGTTCTTTGCAAGACACCACCACGCTGAAACCTGAGAGGGGAACTTTTCATCACCAAGAGCTGAATAAACTGTTAAAAGCTTTTACAAACCTCGGCATTATTAAGAAAGAACACAGAGTCCTGTGGCTGCTGCACACAATGGGGCCGTCCCAGCCGTGTCACCCAGCTTGCCGAGCCTGAAGCCACCCTCTCGCTCCCGTAGCAAGTCACCTTCCAGCTGTGGCCAGCTACAGCCCCAGGCGCCACGCCAACGCACCAGTGGCTGTGACACCTATAGTTGCTACACACAGACCCTTCCATTTTCAGGAGTTTCCTCCCAATTCAGGCACTGAGGGGCCACACTCAACACATTTGTTTAACAAGAAAAACATGCAAAGTTCCGTAAGTCTATCCAAACGGTCCGATGCACTTGTTTATGTGAATACAACCTCCGAGCATCACCTTTAACCCACATCCCAAACTTTTACTTTGTTCTGTCCCCACTTTAAGAGATGATCTTTTTAAGAGATGGTCTTTCAGGTGATACCAAGGTCCCATGAGAGATCTACTTAAGAAATTGTCATCTTCTGTTAAGCATCAGGCAGCCTCCACTCCTTTCAGCAGAGGAGATGGGACCTCTCCAACTTCTCAGCTACGCAACACTGCCGCACCTCAGCCTGAGCACACCAGTGCAAGGCATCTCTTTCACACTGGTGAAGACGGACCTTTGGAAATTCTTCCAAATATAATCATCAAAATCATTATCATTCAAAAAAATAAGCATCAAAAGGGTAGGAAAAAACCCTATGAACATGGAAATGGGCTTTTCATGGGTCACCCAACGGACCCATGGTCTCCATGACAAAGTGCAAAGCATAAGAGAGAAGAGGGAAGAGAAGAGAGCTGCTGCTCATCAGGAGAACGTGACAAGGACCAGCAATAAGCCAAGCCCCGAACAGGAGGTGCAACCACCCAGTGGTTGCTAGCCTAGGGTGATGCCCCATTACCAAAGCCGTCCTGTCCCCAGATCTGCCTATGGCAGCAGGTTCCAGAGAAGCCCCGAGTTATCGTAACACCAGGATTACCAACGAGTACAGACAAGAGAAAAATAAGCAAAGCTCCTTCCAAAACAAACAGCCATAATTCAGTATTTAAGACTTCGCAAATTACCTATTGAAAATAGCAGAAGCTAGATCTTAATGAAGCATAACTGCCTGGTTTGGATTTCACAGATGTTAAAAGCGTTCACAATCTGGAATTAAACTAGGCTAATGTAAACCATGAACACGAACCATCGTTTGGACTATATCTGTAACCCTCTGGTTCAATTCACAGCTCATTTTTCCTAGAGTTCAACAAGTGACAAATAAACCTTAGAGAAAGAAAAAATTTTGTTAGTGTCTAGTGTAATCTACTATTAAATAAGTCCTCACATAAACCATAATAAAATTCAATTTATGGTAGTTTGTAAAACGTGATTCCCCACCTTGATAATTAAAAAGATATTGTAATGAAAGTCTTTAGTCCTCATGTGCTCACATTTTTTAAGATCTGATTTTTACCCGAGTAGAAGGATTATAAGGACATGGAATTCCTGTTACAGCCTTTGCGTGCACGCACAGTGTTAAGGGAGGCAGTTTTGGTGTTACATCCCTACCAGGCAAGGAAATTTCAACCTCTGAGCCCTCAGCACACTGCTGGACCAGCCCAGCACAGACCAGCATGGACCAGTCCTGCACTCCACGGCACCAGCCTGGCCTCCCAGCAAGGACACCGGGCATCATTCAGCTTCTGCCTTCCTCTGAAGATCTCTGCACCGCTTCCAACATACACAGTTCCTGGGTCTGAACAGTGGGCTCAGCGCCACCCTTCTGCTTCGGGTTCAATGGTGAGCTCCGAGCAAGGGCTCTGGTGGTCACCTAACAGACCAAATAGGTCAGAGGGGCAGTACTGGCCCTTTCAACCCGCACGGTTAGCTAATACCCTGGATCATCTTGCCTGGTTTTCAAGAGAAAGAGTCAAGTAGCTTCCTGTTCACTGAAAAAATGTGCGTGCAAAGTCATTTTTCCCGAATCAAGCAGGAACAGAAGGAGAATTTCCTCGCAGACATTTCCAAGCCTACCTTCATAGCCAACACTCCGCCTGAGAAACCTCTCCTGCTCTTGGCATCTTCTTGGGGCACAGCACCATCACTTCTGTGGATTTTTCCTGGCCCCTCTGCCACTTCTGACACATCGCCTCGCACACCCACAAGCCAGTCAGGGCTCCAGCCCTGTGCTCACAGCCACACGCTGGGAAAACCCTTCCAGTTACCCCCAGTCAGTTTGGAGTCAGGCTTTCTGCAAGGACAGTGCTTTGAGCGGTCCTTTCTGTTGTTCCAGTTATCTTGGCCAAAAAAAAAAAAAGTCTGAATGTTTCTCCCACCGAGCTGGTGCAAGAGGTGGTAGGTATCCCTCTTGCTCCAAATGGAGGAGCTACCAAGCACTGCTCAGGAGTGCCGCTCCGGAGGCTGCAGCCTCGCAAGCAGTGCCTGATACAAGCAGTCTGCTGGAAGCAAAAATAGGATGAAGCGTAGGGAAATGCCATCAACTGCAAGTCACAGCTCAACAGTGAGATCCTGGAGGGCAGATGCTGCACCTCATACACAGCCCTGCTGACCGGGACCCCGTGCTCCAGGACCACGTCTCTGGCTTGTGTCATTCTGCTCCCTGATGACTTCCCTTGGCTGAGCACAGCACCCTGGCTCTGAACATCTAATCTTACCCGTTGGGGTAAGCACAAAGGGAACCCAACCGCAAAACATAAATCCTTCACCCAAACACATCACCATTCCTAAAAATGAGGCAAACGCACCCAATTCTAGAAAGCGCCCAAAGTGAACGTTTATTTAACACGCATTCCTCCACCTCATTGGAAACTAAATACAGCTAGCTAGACATACACTCCCATAACACAGTAAAAAAAAAAAACAACCCACACCACCAAACAAAAAAACCCCTCTGCTCCCTCTCGTGCTGCAGCAACAAAGTTTGCTGCGGCAACAAAGTTTGCAGGCACCGGAGAAGTGGCGTTATAAGCCTCATAAAAGGTTTGAGTCTTACCCCTAGATTAATTATTTCTGAGTCTGTTCAGAAAGCAAGAACCCCCCATCCCAAGCGGATTCCCAGCACAGTTTCTCCTGCAATACCACCCTGCCCATTGCAGCGTGACATAACCACAGCCCATGTCACACACCGTCATCTCAGATCCGTCACCTTTAAAGGGCACCAATTTGTAGGTGCCTTTATTACAGCACTAGTCAAAAACCACTACTGCATTTCTAGCTCACATAACAGCACCATACATACCGGGCTGTAATTAAGTTTATTCATTCCTGTCTAGCCATATATTAAAAGAACGCTTCTCTGTAAAGCACCCGGGAGCTTTAGGCTGGATAACTTTACTCAGATATGTCCTCGCAGAAAGAGAAGGCAAACTTAGCTAATTGCAAGAGTAGCCAAGAGTAAAACATGACAATAGATGGAGACAGAAGAACACAAGGACCGTTGCTACCATATGGGGATTGCAATTTATTACACAGAGCCTAAACCAGCATAATGATTGCGATTTTGCACAGCAACAAGCCAGGACTGGAAGGAAGATCACACTGAAAGAGGGGCACAGGAGAAAGCACGCAGATCTCTCATTTGTAGAGTCCATAGCAAACCGAGAACTTCAGCTTCACTAGGCATTTGAAGCAGTCCCACTACAGTGGCAAACAACAATGCAAAAAAAAAACCCAGCCATGTGTCATCCACATATTAATGCTGAATCTTTTCTTTTGGGACTATTCTGAAATTGCATTCTACACCTGAATCCCCAGTTTCTGGCACATGAGCACAGTTGCTGCCATCTGCATATAAACCACTAGAATCTGTGCCAGCTACAACATGACAGTCAAAGATAGGCAAAACCTTTCGGCTTTCCCCCCCACTAGAATAAATTCATTCATTCAGCATATTGAATTATGAAGGACATTAAAAAAAAAGTGCTGATTCTTTTACATATTTTGAAATATCAGTACACAAAAGCTTCTCCAGCCATCACGCCACATAGAGCACCGGGAGGAAAAAAAGAGCAAGGCAACATGTGGTGACAGGCGAGTCTTAATTTCTTACTGACCCTCCAAACCCCAGGTCCAGTTTGGGGAGGACGCGCCTCCAGCTCCCCGGTGCTGCACACGAGAGGGCACTGTTCTGTAGGCTCAGGGATAAAGCAGCCCAAATTAATCATGTGCTGCAGATGAAAATTGTTGTGCTAACGCCAAGCAATTAGACCTTCTCTGGAGAATTAACTGTGTAGCTAGACACAAACCTGCCAATTAAACCAGCGTCTTCAAACACCTGAGGTGATCCTTCACTTCAGTGACCGGCATTACCTGGGGTTTTTGCAGAAAATGTAGAAAATCCAAGCTATTTATCTTACCGCAATTATCAGTGTTACCGTTTTTCAGACATTGCAGGACTGGAGGTGACTCCCCTCAGGACAAGAGGTGCGGGTACCTGCAGAAGCCCGGTGGGCAGGCTACACACGGCGCAGAGACCGTCCGGCAACTCACAGGTCCGACGCAGCCACGCAGATTTAGCTGAGTGTTTAAAGTTTAAACAAACTGATCCAAAAAACTCTGATGAAAGTCAATGATAAAGTAACTGGTTAGAAACTGAAGTGACCTCACAGTACCTCCAAGTTGTACATCAGCCAGAAACCAGGCGCCAGCTTCTCAGGTACCTTTGCCTACTACTAAGCGGCTGCAGAAGCAGCAGGAGGGACAGGAGCTGGGTTCTAGCCAAAAAAGCAAACCAACAAGCAGGTGTAACCAAGGCTAAAAAGCACGCAAAGCTGCGGTCGCTCTGGACTAAAAGCTGCTGAAGTTTATTAATTTTAGCAACGCCATTCCAGATCTACCTTGCCATGGACCACATGGGCTACATCCTGCTTCCACCCCCAGACTGACACCCTTTCGCTACCCGCTGCGCTCCCGACACGTTCTCTGCCCTCTGAGCACAAAAGCACAGCATTCATTGCAGCCTTCCTCCCCTTCTCCTGCAATTCACCCAAACAAAACAAAGAGGAAAGGGTATTTTATTATTTAAAACATAGTCGTTCACCTCCTGTCAAGTCCCAGTTTTAGGCATCTGTATTGCCCTAGCAGCACGTGTTGACAGATGCCACATTCCTCACGCTGCCGTGAATTTCTGCAGCGGGGGAAAGACAGAGGCAGACTATGGCCCTGCAACATAAGCGAGGCAGGAAATTGCTATCTGTTCATTTGGTATAAAAAGAAATGTACGCACGGCTTCTCTGAAGATAGTAATGTTCCTGCGGAGGAACTGGGACCAATGCCTCCATATCAGAATACCTGCACCCCAGACCATTTTATTTCCCTCCCATTCACATTTTAGCTTTCAAAGTCTTATAGGTGAGCAGCCAAAACCCCCCATCGGTCTAGTCATCGTGTCTGGTTGGTTGTCACGTGCTTGCTCCACTTTCTGCACTCGCAGACCAAGCGAGCACCCCGGCACGCACCAGGGGTGCAGTGGAGGTGGGCACCCAGTCCCGCCACAGTGGGGGGCACAGCCTGCCACTGCCCCCATGGCAAGCCCCCCTCACTGCCCTCCCCCAGCACCACAGCCGGCTCGGCACAGCCCTCTGACCCACCTCCCACCAAAGGGACTTCACAGCAGAACAAGTGTTGTGTAAAGCCTCTGGATTAGAGGCATCCTGCGAGTGCCGAGTTGATTGTCAAGCGGAGGCTTTTCTGAAGTTAAATAACCTGAAGATGATCTCAGCCCAGCAGTGTTGTGTGTTACCAAGGACAAAGTGCACGCCTGGAACAAAAATCTTTTGTCCTTAGGTAGCCCGTGAACTTCCTCAGCTCCTCCAAGCCGATGAATCAGGCGCTCATCCCTACATGCCACACGGAGGGATGTTCGTGTCTCCCTTGCCAATGCTCTGCATGGCTATGGAGTCATTATATCATCATCTGTATTTCAGAAAGAGGTTTCAAACATCTGATTAGCTTTAAATGTACAAAACCACATGCACGCATCAGTATTTTTCACATTCATCTGCCTCTCTCACGGTTATGAGAGAACACAAGAGCCGATGAACCTCAATGACTCCTGATCGATGATGGACATTCTGTTTACGTTTCAGCTGCCAACAATAAGGTATTTCCTCTCCAGCTGCAGCCAAACAACAGCAACAAAAAAGAACGAACACCACCAACCCCCTAATCACGAGTCACAGACTCCGAGCCCGCTGTCCCCGGGCCACACAACCTACAGAGGTAATAACATCACAGCAACAGATACACAGCATCCTTCACCCATATCCCAGAGGGATGCAGATGGATAACATTATTTTACCTATTGCTCAGAGGCACTTACCTCCGATCTGGAAATCATTTAACACAATAGAGATAATCAAACTTCCTTACTCAATTCTATGATAATAAAAGCAAAATGGAATTTCACAGAGGCGCAAGATGGGCACATTGCAGCCTGCAAAAGAAAATGCTCTGCTATTTTCAGGGACCCCACGGAGCACAGCATCACCAGGATCCATTCCTCAGTTTCATCACAACATAGTATAGCACGGGATTAGAACAAGAAATCATCACAAGTCACATATCTGACCCAAAAATATTTTTTTCCTGGTTTTGCTACACAGCCTAAAATATTTGCTTTCCCAAAATAAAGTACATCCTTTTTTAAGTCAATAAACTGGTTTGGTGGGTGGGGGATTTATTATCACTTTCTGCCTCGTCAGAACAGTCTCTTCTGATGAAACACTGGAAACGTGACAAACAGAATAGTACCTACAGAGATCTTCTAAGAATCAGATAGATATGAAAGGAAGGAAAAACATACCCCGAGTTTCCCTTGCCTTGACAAAACAGATCTGCCTGCATTTCAGAGCTCCCAAAGCAAGGCATAAAACTGCCCTTGATTTCAAAGATTTGTTCTGTAAAGACCTAGAGATATCTAATAACCAGCTGTTTTACTTGACCGGTCTTTCAACTAAATACTATTTTCTGTGATCTCTAGTAAGACTCCAGAGCCATAGGGCTGGTAAGGAGCATCGGCTCCAAGTGCCTCGATGACAGCATGGGGGGCAGGAGCCAAGGGGGGCTGACCCAGCACCGCCTGCTGCGCCGCCCCAGCTGACGGGGACGTTAGCGCGGCTGCAAGTCTCAATCCGAAGGAACGCCAGCCCTTGCCACTGGACTACGATAGGATTTTCAAACGCGTGTGTTCATAAAGCTTGGAGTCCTGAAGGGACCATGATATCATCTGTTCTGACCTCCTGCGTCACCCCAGCCGCTACCTTTCACCCACTCACCCGGCTGCACAAAGCCCAAGAACTAAAGCCCCACAATTAAAGCTTCATTTGGGTCCTGGCAAAAGCACTCCTCCCGTGCACGCAGGCTTGATTTGACAAGCACCAAGAGACAGTAAATCCTCTGTGGCATTCATACGCAGAAACACGTGCTTTTTATCCGAGATTGAATGTGTTGGGTTTTAGCTTCCAGCTAGGGCTCTCACTGTGTCTTTTCCTTTAGTTTCCAAAGTTTTCTCTCTCAAAATGATCCCAGTGCATAAACACCAAGTCACTTCATTTCTTAATAAATTCAGTAGATCAAGAGCTCTTAAATATCTTGCTTTCCCCAGCTCTCAAATAATTTTTCAAGCCCTTTTCCACACCGATTTCTATTTGGGGACATCCTCTGGAAGGCGGGTGGGGAGGACCAAGCCCACACGGTGTGGTGGGGACACACGCAGCTCTCCCGCACGCCCACCCCAGCAGCATGCTGCTCTTTTTGCCAGCCGGGTCCACCGGCAGCTCGTTCCGCCCCTCACAGGGCACTCCCTCCGGCCGCACAGCCGGCAGTGCCACCGGTGCCGCTCGCCTGCCCCGTCCCCCGATGCAGAGCGACATCTGCATCCAAGCGTGTTTTATTTGCGTGGGCTGAGCTTACCAAACCTTCCAGACCACACGGCGTTACTTCTTTAGTCACCACTCCGCACTTCCCAGCCAAAGCCTGAGCTGTACAAAGGCTTCATCAGCAATAATTTTACCATGACTTTAGGTCGCTGATGAGACGATGGAATAACAGCGCGCCAAGCTCCATGAAGCCCAGCAAGCAACCTCTCTTATTTCACGAGGGCTCCCCGATGATGACTATTTTTTCAGATGTATCAGCCAATTCTTAGTCCATTTGGTGTGCGCGCTTTATGCTGTAAAAATGCTAATTGCTTTCTTCAGATACACGTCCAGCACTTCAGAAAGACTTCCAACTTTATTTCAGCTACCTCTGTCAACCAAATCCTTAAAGGATGAGACAACTTTTGTGTGACAGTTGACCTCCATTTAAAAAGCATCCACCAAAAACCACACTTGTCTACAGAACCACAACTGGAACCATTTATTAGTGCTTTCTCATCCACTACAGGAAAACCAGAGCGAGCAATCAAGCAGTGACAGTTTACTCGGTTGTGAAGTCCAATCCGAGTATCAAAGGCAACAGCTGCTTTTCCCAGTACTTTGTAAGGAGAGAAGCAGAAAGCCAGATAAAAGTATCCATCAGTGCAGGGTACTGAGAGCAGAGAGTCTGGGACTCCCAAGAGATAATCATGGCTCTGTCACAGCTCTCCAGAAGCATGGGCATTAGCTGGTAATTGCTTCAAGAACACTCAAAACAAAGGTAAATAGCCTTCACATCTCCCTAACATAACGCTCCGTTCATTTCCCCAGCAAATCCAGCTCTCTGTTTAAATCATAACAACCTCTAAGCTGACTGCAAATCTCCCACAAGTTCCTCCAGCCCTGATGAATAGCCTGAGCAGACAAACGGGAGTTACTACAGGCAGAAACGAGTTGCTCGTAGTCTGGGCTACCAGTGCCACTCGATTAGTCAACCCAGGCCAGATGCTTTCATTTCTACCCCAGACTTGACGATCAAAAGCTTAGACAAAATACAAGGCTTCCTAACTCGTTTGCCAGTTGCCCACCAAACAGCTATAAACATTCAGCAAGTCTCTTTGTGAGTAATCGGAAGAGAATTCACAAGCGGCCGTGCGAGCGCTCTCGACGTGGATTCTCTTGTGAATATTTATTCGCACAAGTATGCAACGTGATGTTGCTTTCCCACAAATGTTCTTGCCAGCGCAATTTTTGCTCATCTGAAGCAGTTGGGGAATAAACAAAGAAGTGTGGTCAAAAAATACCAGCAAAGCAGATCAGCAAATTCTAGACTGAAAAATATTCCAGGAGGATGATCCTGACTGTGTGACGAGGAATGGCTCAGTGCCCGGGCACTACAGTCCCCCCTCGTGCAGGGCAAGGGGGCAAATGTGACTTTCTTCTCCCCTCCCTATCTTCACAGCCGCACATTCATTCATTTATAAGCAAAAATAGAGGTAACATATAGCAGTAAATATCAATAAGGAAACATATGAAAACTATCACGTAAATGGGTGAAGTACTTCCCGCAGTTTAACCGTATAGCCAAGGTTCAGCCTTGCCTCAGGCTCCGTGGCCATCGCAGCATGCCATAACTTCAACATGATGAAAAGAGTTTGGGGATCAGTTTGACAAAAGCATTAAAGTATTTCAGACACTTCAGAAATGTGGGATGTCTCAGGTCACACATGGGGATTTTCCTCCTGACATGCTACATCTGTGATAAGAACCAGATGGGAAGTCGATCGCTTTCCACAGGCGCAGTACTCACAGTTGTGAGCGCACAACCGAGACCAGCGGGGACACCCAGGTCCTTCATCCAGCCCTAGCCACGTGCTCCTTGAGCAGCAGGAAATAAAAATCCTGGTTTTTGCAAGGCCTCCACATACCGCTCGACTCGTTCTGAACCACAACGTCCACACCGTATTTCTAAGGGCCCTATTTCCATGAGCAGAAGCATCTTCTTGCAATTAAAGAAAATTGGGATGCCAGCAGGAGGAGGGCAAAATACAGAGCCCAATTTCCTGAAAGCAAGATTAAAATCCAGCCATAGCATCTACCAGAGCATAAAGACCTTTCTGAAGTGCCATTAAATGGAGAGAGAGCACAGACAGCACAAAGAGGCGATGAAAGGAAAGTACCACCTGGTGCAGGAGTTCAGGAGATGGAATCACACCGGACAGAACTGGAATGTTGAATCAATAATCCTGCCTGGAAAGAGAGAGGGAAAAGTCATTAATGCTTGTTCAGAATATAAAGATCTTCCATAACTGAACAAAATAAAAATCATCTGACTCGTTAAAACTTTCAATGTTAATTAAGCACACTCATTCATTAAGTAGTAAACACCTTGGGTTTATTCTTTCTTTGCACCATGAACTTCCCTCTTTCCTATAGAGCAAGAGTTACTAAGGCTTACAATGATAATTATTCAGCCTTCTTTTAGTCCCCCAAAATATTTTGTTCTAACAAATAAAATGCTTGGAAGAAAAATCTGAAATAGTCTTTAAAAAAAATCCTGTAATGCAGAAGTTTCAGGAACAGGCTCCTTCATGTCAGCGTGAAGTCTATCGGGCAACTTCTCGCTAGTACAAACGTTAGCAGTGACCATGCATCCCATTCATTCCACAGAACTTTGCAAAAACCTTCATGAAAGACCACTTTTGTTTGTTTGTTTTTAATTACCTCAACATCTAAAATAATAATAAAAATAATGATCTAACACCTTAACACACCTAAAGCTTCAGGGACATGGTAGTGATTGCCATTAGCAGTGTCCTCCACAAGCGTGAAGCGGCTTCACCACCAACCAGTTTCATTACAGCAGCGGGAACAAGGTTCCAAATCCAAATGCCACTAAAAGCCAAGCAAGGTCCTTACCCCTTTGGGACGATCACGGCTTTTCTCGCCTCTAAGAGAGCAGACACAAGAGAGCCTGCCCCGGGGAGCCTGCAGACCCATCACCACCAGGACAGGCGTGCCTGCCCCATCGCTTCTCCCCAGAGCCCGCGCTGCCAGCTTTTACTGTTTTCTTACAAAAGCCTTCAAACACTCGACGCATCTTTCAAAAGCCTCAACACCCAAAGGCCCTTTTGTCAGCGAATATTTCGGCTCTGCCATTAAAACTGAGGAACAAACCCCAAGCCACTGAGGTCACAGAGAAATCCAGAACGCGAGTATTGATTTTACCTAGAACCACAGCTGTTCGAAAGCAAGCCGAAATACCCTTCCATTTATTTATTTATTATAAATCTCATTATTTTTAAGCAACCGACTCATGATTTCTAAGTGCACAGGGCTGGCAGAGCTGCAAATCCTTTTGACTCACAGCATTCGTGGGGGAATCCCCAACTGGCCCCCGCTCCCCACACCCACCGGGAGGGCTGATGCAAAGGCAAACTTCTACCAGGTTCATAAACACGTCTGGAGGGGAACTTGCCTCCCCGTTCCTTACGGCCATCAGAGACTTCTTTGTCAGTGTATCTATGGCAAAGCTATTGCACAATAAACAACATGAAGCGTCCCGTTAAAATACGGCCAGCATTTTGAAATCATACAAAGAATGCTGAAAAGATAAATATTTATGGGGTTTGATGAACTGCAGCACTGCGCTAATGAAATCAAGACTTCGGAAATGTGCTTGGGCTGTCCTTTACTCAAAATGAGTAAGACTTCATTGTAAATACTGCTATTCAAAGAAACAATTTATATACTGTCTCAACAGCAGAGAGAGTACACATGGCAGATCAAAGGCAGACAGGGGAATCTTTTAATCAGGCTGCAGTGAGAAATACTAAACCAACCATGCCAACCATTTCCTCCTCCGTAACATCACCTGGCCAGCAGCTAAAAGGTGAGCCGTTATCATCGGCACACACGCTGATGGGCACCCAGACCGCGGCTAATCCCCACGAGCAGAGCATTCAACCCAGCTCCATCTCCCCTGGCCCGGATGCTGCCCGGGATGCAGACGTGGAGGAGAGCCCCTTCGGGGAGGCAAGATGACAACTGCAGAGATTACAGGAGTCGAGCTGGGGAAATCCTCCCGCATTCAGCAACCAGGGATCCCCACCCCCCCCACCCCCCGTTCAAATCCATAAGATGGCAATAACTTCCCTGCCTTATTTTCAGTCTCAGCGTAAGGACGGGGAGGCCAGCAGCATCAGGAAGCTAACCCCTCTGGTGTTCTGCGAGGGCTTTGAAATTCTGCAGCGCAAGAGTTACAATGCAAAGCAGCACTGAGCTCCCTTCTAGTGAGCCCTCGCCTGCAAATCCACAGGCTGGACTCTTTTGCAGACATCCTGCTTTTCCCACCCTGTAAAATGCTATTCCAGAAATTCCATATAAACTCCTTTCACATTGCATTATATTCCCCCAGCAAAAATAAGCCAGATAAGAAATGCCTGCCTACAAGTGTTATGATCGTACTTTTAACACATCTGAACTTCAAAGAGACCAAAGAGGAAAAACTGCTCATCCCAGCAAATATTTGCTAGAGCCCCTGCCCTCCAGTATCTTTCAGGTGTCTGATAATGAAGTTATGCCATGAAACGTGTGCAAATTAATGGATTCCCTAACCATTCTTAGGTGGCTGTTAAGCTTCTAACCCCCCCAAAACGATCAGTGAGCAAGATTAAAAAAACAAAAAAAAAAAACCCACAACACAAAACCAAACCAACAAAACCCCAACACATATGGTAGCATGTTTGAACACAATGGTTTTAAAAGGAAATAAAAGCTCTCTGTAGACTCCACATCCTCTAAATCCGTTCTGTGAACAGATAAAAGCCACATTGTAGTCAAGTCTCCACCTAAACAGCTCAAGCAAAATCTAGGTCAGCGTGCTCTCATAGGAACTGATATATTAATCAGTGGCACTTCCAAAGGGATTTTTGACTAATGCAGTGTTTTTATATAGGAACTGGCAGCCACCACCTTTTGCAACTCAATACTCTCTCAAAGGCTCAAAGAGCCAAAAGTTACACTCAAAAAGTGCTTTTAAGCTGGTCGGAAAAACAAGGCTGGCTTTGCCCTTATTGAAAGAAAAAAAATAATAAAAGATTATGCTATGCATTGATAACTGCAGCTCCCACACGGCACTTCCTACCCTGCGCTTCCGACAAGAGAGGTGTCCTCTCCTTGCAGGTGATGCCAACCCAGTTGCCCAAGGTCCCCAGTCAGCAGCTGCACATCCAGGGGCGCAGCCACTGGACCGGGACACCCATCTCCCCGTAAGCTGCAGGCATCCCAAGTTTGCACCATACCCATTTAAAGTGGGAACCAGTCACAGGAAGTTTTTCTGTGGTGCTCGATTTAAGCAGGATCGTCTTTGCTGGCTGGAAATGAAGTTTCTCATCCCAGTTCTTTGGGACTAGGACTCAGGACATGGTTCCTCTTGGCTGCATCGAAGGAACTTTAACATTTTCTGCCCAAACGGTCCAGAGAAACATGTATTAGTTCTGACAATATTTGGTGGAAAAGAATCTGAGGTCCAGCATGAGCCATTTGCTGCCTCCAGAGAGATGAAGGGAGGCAAACTGGTGGGAGGGGGAGCTTTTTCTATCCAAAACCAAATGTTTTGTCTCCATTCCATTCAGAAGAAAAAAAAAAAAAAAAAAAAGGGAAAAAAATAAAGAAAAAAGGAAAAAAGAAAATCCCTCGTACTAAAAGGTCTTGTTTTCATTCCTTTGTGAAACTCAACCACATTTTAAACTTCTGTGTTTGTACGAAGCAGATTTTTGTTTTCTGGTCATTTATAACTTTCACTCTACCATCAGCTCCCACTGCCAAAGGCAGGTGATGCCACAGGACGGGACACCGAGGGGAGCCCCCACATGCTGGAAGCCACCGCAAGGGAGCCCAGAGCCAGGAAGGGTTTTACTCCCTGGCCCTCCGGCCAAAGGGATGAGTTTCCTTATTTGCACAAGGAGAGAAAAAGCTCTGACTATAAAGACAACACCCAAATCTTTTTTGGCCTTTATAAAGACGTGGGGAGGGGGACATCAGTTAGGGAAGGAAAAAAAAAATAATGGAAGGTTAAAGTTTCTACCCTCCCCACAGGCTCACCTTGCCTAACCAGGATCCAGCTCCATCCCATCTGAGCTTTCCACCGTCCCCCCTCCCCCCCAGCCCCAAAACCTTCTGGCCCTGCAAGAGGCAGGTCCTGAGCCCGGCCGAGCTGCACGTACCACAGGACCGCAGCTGCGCCGGGCAGGCAAGGGCAAGGACACGGCACGGATGAGAGGAGAAAGGGGGGGCAGCAATTTCACAGCAGCTGGGTGTGCAGATTTGGGTGCCAATTCTGCCTTCCCAGGCCTGGGTAGGGCCCCCTCCCCCGGTGGCACGTCCCCTTCACACCCGCGCTTTCATTCTGCTTCAGCAACACCAACGACTTCCAGGGGTGCCCTCGGCCAGCGCTGCCTTTGTCACCTGCCAAGCAGCAGCTAAAATCAGTTTCCTTCAGTGCACACCAGTGCTCAGACCGAACAGACGGGAGCCCCTGGGGCTCTGTTAACCCCCAACTCCTGTTTTGGAAAGGAACACCCCCCGGCACGTTGCTTATCTGCACCGCACCGAGATGGGAACGCTCACCAGGAGAAACACGGAAGAACCGCCCACAGCGCCAGCTCAATTAAGCATTTCTGATTACAGCCATTGAAGAAAACGGAACGACATCATTTTTAATAAAATCGCTCGCACCGTCTGCACAGATGCCTGACATGGCTCAAGTTCCTCCTGAAGGATGCAGGCGCTACCTCACACAGCTGTGCCACCAGCCTCAGGAGACACGACAGGGCCAGTCACAACCCGTCCCCAGCTGCTACCTTATATATGAACAAGGGAGAGAGTCCTGATGGGGTAACATCCCCCAGCCAGCCACAACGAAGTGGTTGCATCCACCTTCTCATCCTGTGTTTAGCAAAGGATTTGGTTTTTCCATTGGCATCGGTTTTATGCCCCTCTTGCCGGTTTTATTGCATACGCTCATTTATTACATACATCTCCTTCATTCTTCTGACCCACTATCATCTCCAGAGTCTGCAGTCTCACTCCATGAGCCATTTATCTCCAAACCCAAAGAAAGAACGTTTTTAGACTGTGCCATTGCATAGGAAGGATGGACTTTAAGTTAACAGCTTGAATTAACAAGCCAGTAAAACTTTAAATTACCTTCTTTGTAGTTCTTGGCATTAGAGGAAGCATCAAGTCTTCCCTTTTTCTTTTCTTTTTTTTGTTAGCATGGCAGAAGATGGGTGAATAGAGCACTGCTTACGGTATCAAGTGTTCCGCTTCATTTTTGCTCTCTAACAAATAGAAGAAAAACCCCTCTCTTTTCCTAAAAGGATTTCTCTCGGAGACAGGCTTTTACTGAATGATAAACAGTATAATTATATTTTAACTTGGCTGCCCACAAAGAATCAGTATTCAAACTATCCACTGCATCCTTCGCAGCTGAAAAGGCTTTGCAGGGATAATCAGGGAAAATGGAGAAACTATTAAAATCACATTTCAACAGAATCATAGTATTTCTCAGTACAAGTCCATTAAAGTGATATACTGATACCTCCATCCCCATCGAGATTGTGTGCCTCTCTATGTAAAATGGGATGCTAATTTACTCGGGCTGTGCTGCAGTGTAATTCAGGAGTAGACTGCACAATTCCTCCGCCCCGACAGCTTACACCAAGCCCTGCCACGAGGGTGGGATGTGCCGTGGGCCCCCCTCGGTGGGCAGCCTGGCGAGCGCCCACGCTCTCCCATTTGCTCCGGGATGGACAGCCTGGGCTCCCTGGTGAATGCCCCTGCACATCCTATGGGCAATTTGGTCTCAGCACGGAGAAATAGATCTCAACATCCATTTTTAGAAGCTGCCAGGACTTTGCACCACACGGGATCAGACACCCTGCTAACAGCCTGGTTCCCTGATCCATCCTATTCTCTTTCCCAGCTGTTAACACTGCACTTCTTTTTTCACTCAGAGATCACCAAGCCCTTCCAGGTGTTGAGAAATTAAGGTCTCAGGTGCAAATGCACCACGTATGTACCATCACACCCGCTTCCCAGACAAGGATAATACTGAAGCCTGGACTACAGTAATGTTTCACTCCCTAATGCCGAATCAAGCAGCGACACTGGTACTAGTGACATTACTACGAGTCCTACCATTCCCTCAGAGACAGGGTTGGTGTCCAGGTGTTTCTTCACCCAGCCACACTCACTAGCCAAGCCTACCTGCTCTCCAGCGCCAGCAGCAATGTTCTTAACAAAAGATGGCTGGGTGGGTTTGGTTTTTTTTGTTCCCCCAGGATTTTTTTTTTTTATTTTTGGCCAGTACTGTTGCGAAGGAGACACGTACCCTGTAGATAAAGCAGGACAGACCAAACAAAATGTTCCAGTTAAAAAAAAAAAACCCACAAAACAGACCAGTTGTTCCAGTCTTTAAGAAGTACTTTCAGAGGAAAGCCATACCACAGAGCGCTCAAACGCACACAGGGGTTGCAGCACAGCTCATGCTGCCCCTTTCCATGGCTCCCATGAAAACCAGCAACTCTCTATTGCAGGTTTCTGCAGTTTCGGTGCTGCCCAACAGCACCAGAGCCGGTGCCCACCTGCCTCCTACTCTTAGGAGGAACAAGAAACAACTTCTGCAGGAGTTCGGTGCTTAATAGACAGTAACTCTGAGGAAACAGCTTTTTTTTCCCCTAGAAAAATACACCCAAGTATGGTATAGCGCCTGCTGAAGAGGCTCAAGTACAAGCATAAGTGCCAGGAACCCTAAACCATGCTTCCAGAGCCCTTCAAATACCCACCAGGCGAAGGCAAGCCCTTCAATGACACCTCCCCAGAGGCTCTCCAAAAATCACAGCTCAGCTGCTGCCTAATCCTAGAAACATTTAGGCCCTACGGATGCTCAAAACAACTTTTAAGATTTCCAAGCATCCAATACTCTGCTTCCAGTCAGGCAAGATGGATTTTACTCTGCAACTCAACACCTACTGCCAGACTTAATCAACTCCTAGCGATTGATCCTTCCTAGGAGATGCCCAGCGAGTCAGGACCTGGCCTCCACACAGCTGCACAGCCCCATGCCCTCTGGCCAGGGATTAAACACGGACATATATAAACTCACAAACAAGCGTGGCCGTGGTGTTTGGGTGTCCCCTCCTTGCCCCCACTTCCTTTCATGAAGTGCTGGAAAGATTCTCTTTGGAACAGAGAGTCAAGATTCAGGACATTCTGATAATGATCCCATCTGAGAAGGCATGGGGCAATTTTTTCTTTAATTAGACCAAAAAGGTGAAGGCATCTGTTCAGCACACAGCACAAGGGAGTTAATTACTCAGCTGCCTACGAGGTGCTTGGTAGCGATTCTCTCAAGCGATTGCAGCTGTGACAAGACGACGCTCAGCTGGGCAAGGAAGGCAAGAGAGACTTTAAAACAAAAGCAAGGCAAACATCGCAGTGTCTACTCCAAAGACCATTAAATCCATGGAAGATTTTCAGACAGCTTCCAAAGGTTTTGGAGCAGACCCAGAGGCTGCTTTTCATCCACAGTTCACAATGACTTTACTAGAGAGAGAACAAAAAGCCTTTTTGTTCCCATTTTCCAGATGTGGAGACCACGGAACAGAGAAAGCTGATGCAGAGCAGGTCGTCATGGCAAAGCCTGGGATGTGGACACTCCAGCTCCCCACAGGAGACACAGCAGTAGGGGGGCAGGAGACACTGAACCAGCCCCATCCTTCTCATGGGGAGCAAGGAGGGTTTGCACTTGCTTCCTTATTGCAACACACAAATGACAACTTTCAGTGGACAAAAGTTGGTGCTTTGACCACAGAGGGTAACGCTGGGCATACCAGAGGCATCATGTAATTATTTAAGATTGCAGGGGGGCACTGCCCTCGGTCAGGCTTACAGGCTCACAAGGGAAAAGAACAGGAGAGGATAACAGCACCATCCAGCACAACAAAAGAAAGGCACTTGGTACTTCCACCTGCCACCATTTGAAGGCTACAAAGAAGGGGCTCATAAAAAAATAACACAGAGACGTACCTTTTGATGACTCTGAAAAGCACAGGACCAAGAGGGGCGAGGCTTTGGGAGAACCAAGGAGGAAACCCAAAAGCTATTTTATTACTAGGGAGTATACCTCTGAAACCAGAGCAGCTTCTGTGTTCTGAGACTTCTCAGCCTCAGGGCTGAAAGACTGGCACCAAATATTGTTGCAAACAAGAGGGGGAAGGAACAAGACGAGCTTTACATCCGAGACAGCTATAATCTCTCCTAACTCAGAGCAGGCAGCACAGTAGCATAACTGAACCAAGAGGGAGCAAAACCAAACCACAGCTCAGCCTCCCACCCACACACACACACACCAGTAAATCACAAACCATTAAAATCAAATAAAGGCAATTCCGGGACACAGAGGAGAGAGATACCTCACCAACCTGCTGAGCTTGGAGGCTGCTGCTCAGGAAGGAAAGGGCAAGAAGATGTCCAGGGCTCCAGCCAGGTCCCCAAAGAGATGGCAAAATTTCCAGGGTCAGCATCCGCCCAAGCACAGCACCTCACAACCCAAAATCCAGGGGGTCAGGAAGAGCTGTGCAGCCCCCCAGGAGCAGGGGGTTCACCAACTATCCCCCAGCTCCTCACTGTCCTTAGCAAGCTATTAAATAAGAAATAAAATCCCAGCTCCAGGCAGCACTTTCCCCAAACACTCACCCCAGACCCAGAGAGGGGAACCAGCACTTAGCAGTAATTTCAAGCCCCCTGCCAGGTGGGGAGGCTGGGCTGGGCTCTCCCATCCCCTTAACCATTTCCAGCTGCCCACAGCCCCTGCTCCCCCCACCTGGGGAGCTCCAGGCCACCCTGCAGCGGGGGCAGCACCCAAGCAAGGGCTGGTACCTCCTGCAGAGCACCGCTGAGCCCGGCTGCCCTCGTGCCTACAGGCACCTACTGCTAAGGGTCATTTCAGGGCTTGGGTTTTTCTGCAGCAGTGCTCCCTGTCTATCCTTAGATGGGCGATTTCCTCCTCCATCATACCTGCTGTGCTCTGGGAGCCTAAGCAACGTCAGAGCAGCTCCCAGAGCCCCTCGCACACGGTGCAAGCAAGGTGCCAGAGGCACTTCTGCAAACCCTGGCTAAGAGGGGTGGGTGTCTTCATCACACGTGCTGGCTAAAAGCCGCCGCAGTCCTTCCAGAGCACACCGGAGAAGCGTGTACTTTTATATGCTGACCCCAACACTAGACCAGGAGGCACGAAGTCCAGAGCTATGCAGAGCCAGGAACCCCAGCAAGCAGCAGTGCCCCGGGACTGTGCAAGGAGCCCGACCCTAACCCCACCTTCGCCACCACCTGTGTTAATCTGCCATCACACCGGAGGCTGATTTGGGGGACGGGGAGGGGAAGGAAAGCACAGACTTTCTAGAACGTGGCAGTGTCTCAACAACAGAAATGTCTGCAGAGTTGAGAAGCTGAAGGTTAAGTTTCCACTGGAAAAGGGAGAGGAAAGCTCAGACACCGGAATGTATAGAAAGGCAGCGCTGGCAGCTCTCGCCATGTTACTGCGTAGCCTGTGCTATCAGCGCTGCTCCCTAAATCCAAGAGCTTTGAACCACGGGAAAACACAACAATTAACCTCCAGTAACTACTGCTTAAAATCCAGGACTTAAGATTCTAATGTGTAAGGTTGCAGAGGGAACTTCAAAATGACAGCAAAATGCTGCTTAAACTAAAAAAAAAAAAAAAAAAAAAAAAAATTAAATTAAAATAACAAGGGGAGGTAAAGGAAAAGAACCCCACATTTATTAGACATATGAGACCTCATAATTTTGAAACCAGCCTTGTACATTTGGAAGCCAGGTCACAACTGACGAAGAGGGCCAGCAATACTGTGAGGGTGAGCAGAGACATAGTAGAGAATGTGAAATGTGCAGGGCTACTGGATACGGTTGTGTTAAATCCTTCACTTTCTTATTTATTTAGGTTTCATGTGAAAGGTGAGGCCAGACACCTACCCTGCCATCTGCAGGCAGAGACCATGGAGGTGAGTATAAATGATTTCCAATGATCAAAAGCTCCGTCTGCTTGCAGACTAAATACGCCACTTTTTTTTTTTTTTAACTGGCCGAGGATGGTGGTTAAAGCCTTGCCCGAGGGACACGCGGGCCCTGCCCCAGCGCTGAGCCCACCCTGCGCAGCAGATCGGGCTGGCAACCAGCACCCTACCCACCGCCCGCACCGAGGGCTCGTGAAACCGCCTGGCTCCATCCCGCAGCGGGAGCGCAGCCTCACACCACCAAAGTGCCTTGTGCAGCTCCTCTGCAGCTGTTACCACGCACATCTACTCCGTGCCTCTGTGCAAACGCGCTCCACGCCACGGGCAACGAGCACTTTCACTGCTAGTCAGTTACAAGGACCTCTGTGATCAGCAACCGTGAGCACGCTGCCTCTGCAGCCGAAGCACGTCCTTACTCCACCAAACTACTGCCGGGGAACAGGCACGGTTCTTTCTCCTCTACCTTCTTCCACTGATGCTGCTCCATCTTCTCTCGAGATAGAGGAGAAGCAGCTGCTTGTGCTGCGTGTCCCCGCGAGGCGAGCAGTGCCCGTGGAAGGGGTGAGCACACCGTGGCGCTGCGGCTTGGGCCCTGGCAGCAGAGGATGGAGGTTGTCAAACACAGCCCTGCCAGCCCCGCCGGCGTCTCGAAGCCTCGCCAACAGATCCAAGAGGTGCCTGGACAACCATCTCCTGCGACCTTGTGTAAAAACCGGAGGGTGGAGGCAGCCGTGGCAAGGGGTGCCCCCTGCTCCTGCCTGGCTGCACCACAGACCCGCTCCACCTGCTCCCAAGCCACCACGACTCCTCATCGAGCCACTGAACCACATCAGTGCCGGGATGCCGCACCACAACCACAGCCTTGCTTAAAAGACATGTGGCCACTCTACCTGGGTCTATTTCTTTTGAAATACGCTTTCTTGTGAGCCAGTCCACGCGTTTATATTTAAGGAGGTATTTATACCTCCATGGGACTCTTGAGAGATGGCTCAGTTGGGCTTAAATGCTTTGTCCCCTTGCAAGAAGTCTCCTTGCAAAGCTTCACCGCAACCATGCGACCAGCCTGCCCTCCTGACCGCCTCTGTTAGACCGCGCTCCTCCTCAACCTCGCACGCTGTGCTGACCCTGACAATTCTGTGGATGTGCAGCAACTGCAGCAGCAGGACCCTGAGCAATCACACAGAGAAATGCTATTTCTGGAAGGCCAAGAATGACAGCTCTTCTCCAGCTTTGCATTCGCAGACTAACTTATGAGATGTAGTTCCTATGGAGAAACCTTTCACCACACAATAATGGTGTCGACTCTGCTTTTGGAAGAGCAGCAAAATTCAGAATTGCCAAGATTCCTAGTTCCCCAGCAAAATATGGCCAAGAGAAAGCCAGCTGTGACACCCCTACAAATATGCTGTATATGAATGCTGGAGGGCTATATGGAAACTGGATAGCACACCTCTGGTATTTGCAGTGTATGCATTTTTTTCCGAGACCAAAGCCCATTTTCATGGGGTTATAAATCAGCTATAATAAAAATTAATTCTCAGCATAAACCACTGCCCAATAGTAAATTTTAAAACATGTATGTTTTTAAAAAAAATATTTTTTTGGGGGGGTCACATTTCCACAAGTTCTACTCCTGAAATCTTGTCCCACACCTATCCGGACATGCAGAGCAGGACCGTGCTCTGAATTTTAAATGAAAACTTGCAGAAAATGGGCTCAGCTTCAATAGCCTGGACTCAACTTATAGGAAAATAGTAAAGGGAATGACTGCCCTTGGCAGGTCAGCTGTAATCACGCTGCTAAACCCTGCAGAGTGTTTACATACCACTGAGATAGGTGTACTGTGTAAATACTTAGGAACAGCTATCTGTGCGAGCATTAATTGAATTTCCCAACCATTTCAGGCTCATTTTGGAGAGCAGATTTTCCAACCCCCGCGGGGATCTGGGAGCACAAATTCCTGCAGGTTAGTAGAATCCACGTTCCTCACCCTTTAGACACTTCAAAATGACAGTTTCAGGAACCAACACGGCATTTTGTCTTCTTTTTCTTTGCTGAGACAGCAAACAAGGTCCCCAGACATTTTTTTCTTGTGAAAAAAAAAATGACGGGTTTGCATCCATACAGGAAAGCTGGTAATGCACTAATCTTTTCTCCTTACCATGTCATGAATTACTAGGTTACACTTAACACCATCCCAGCCCAAGAAATCCATTATGCCTCTCCTGTGGAGAGGGGGATCTTCCATGCTGCACTACTTTTCCAGGTGTTTTTGAAGACCATGCCTTTTATGAGGATAAACTTCAGCGCTAACATCCAACCCAACATTTTAGCCATTGGAGAGGATTTTCTTCTCCATTCTACTTTTGCTCACATGGGCAGTATTTTTGCACTGTTAATAGCACTGGAGAGAAAGAGGCAGAGACAGGCTATGGATTCCCCTGAGGTGACAGAAGCAGCACTGGCAAGGCCATCCCAGCTATCCCAAAACGCTCCTGACTCAGGAGAAGCGGGCCACCACTCGGTGAGTGCTAAAACCATCACCACATACAAATATTTATTTCATGACAGCGTGGGCACCGAGCAGGGACGGCCACAGTGTCCCGGCACGCTCAGCACACGCAGCTGAGCTGCCATCGCAGGCACCCTGAGGAGGGCACAGGGCTGCTGCGTGCTCCCGAGCCGCACGCCAGGTCACCCACGAGCTGGAGACCCCAGCCAGCCTGGCAAGCACTGCCTACGAATATTTTCCCTGTCTAGGTCTGCACGTGAACAGCAGCAGCTATAAATCGCTGCAGTTTAATTAGCCACCTAAATAAGGTTTTGCCATCCACTTGATGGAAAGCGATAACAGGGGAACGGCCGGGGCCAGAAGGCTGTGGGATGCTGATCGTAGTTACCCTAAAGTGAGATGATGGATGGATGGATGGATGGGTGGGTGGCTGGTTCCAAAATCAGCTACGCACACGCCAGGCAAATCCCCAGGCACCGCACATTGGAGATTATTAGGAGTCAGCCCCTGGCAATGATCAGAAATGGGCAACTTTCAGCCAGAAACCCTGGGAATCTGTGAACGTACCTACTCCACAACCTGAGGACAACTGCAAATTCCTGCTTTTCATCTGTCAAATCACCATTTTTTTCTGCACAGACATCACTGTCTCTGCACCTTGTTTTCCTTTGCTGGCAACGACGTTGTCCTTGGCTTTGTTGTGTCCTTCCCAACTCTCCAAAAACAGTCTTATTTTTTCCACTTCAGATTTATTTTTAGCCATTACATTCCCTTCATCAAAGCAGGCAGCTAACATTTTTAAAGATATTTATCTTCTTTTAGTGGCCTGACTCTGACCCAACATAGCATAGAATAAATTGGGAGTAAACTCCCTGAAGTCCAAGAAGTATCGAACGGGTGTAAAAGGCACCACTCTCCCCAGCAGGAAATGTTGCTATAAATTGTCCCAGTTTCAGTCTTAACCTTACAGAGAAGAAGCTGAAAGCTCATCACTTATGTGCTTGGAGGCTGATTTGACTTTGTAAAATCTGCCAAAACTGAAGGAAACTGCATGTGCAGTCACCCAGCTAGGTCTGATTGTCCGTTAGGAAAACTGGTGGACACAAGTGAGAAAGTACAGCTTGCTCCGCAACAGTAGGGTTTGGAGAAAACGCTTCAGATGCAGGAGATAGAGGCAAAAATGTTCTGATAGGCGAACAGCTTCACGCTGCAGGGAGAGCGCCACAGATCTGTGCTAATTGTGCGACAAGAGTTCAATGTGAATTCCATGTGAAAAAGCAGATAGCAGGGAGGTTTGCAGCATCCACAACTCCAAACGGGTGGGATGCCACCCTCTGCAAGACCCTCATCGGCAGTGGCATCGGGAACAGATGTGAAGCGAAGGCAGCAGCTCCTGTTCAGTTCAACGGCAGCGGCAAGCACCTGAGGTGGAGTGGATTTCCATGCAGAGCAAATATCTGTCAACTTGCTGAGAAGAGAGCCAAGAAACAGCGGGGAAAAGGTTGAAATTCAAATAAAACTCAATACCCAGAAAAAGGGAAAGGTCAAACAGTGCCACTGCAGCACTGCATTTCATTTCGTCTTGGACACGGTGCAAGCCTGTCTTTATGGGAGGAACATAATGCTGGTGTCATCAGATTTTTCTTACACCACAGTTCTGCAACTGGCAGTGGAAATCAGGCAGGTCCGAGCCCCTGCACAGGCAGCTGCTGCGCGGCGAGGCTGCTCAGCACAGGCAGGCTCTCCCGCCGGCGTGACCCACGCTTCAGTATCAACACAAGCCTCTGCCCATTGACGATGGGAGAGCATCTCCCAGAAAGCTTCCCCTGCCACGTGGATGAAGCACCCCTGAGGTGGTGATGCTACCCCGCTGCCACTGCCCGTCACGCCACCCTGTCCTACCTGTCCTCATCACCATGCTCGCTGCGGGGGACCCTCCGCCGCAGGGACCCCCCACCAAAGCCCAGACTGCTCTCAGCTCCCACGGTCTGTGACTTTGGGGCTCTCGTGACTCTTAACAGTGTTCTGAGCCCCAGAGCCCTGTACCCACTGTCTCCCCCGGGGATTTCTTCTCCCAGAAGCAGCAATCCCAGCACCGGCCTGACATCTCTTGCATACTTGCAAGGGTTTCCCCTGGATGAATGATGGTAAAATTGAAAGGAAAGAACGAGAAGAGAAAGCTGAGCTGGAGAAGAAGGAGAAAAGCCTTTTTCAGTCACCAGCCCAGGGGAGTTCCACAAGCTTACGTGCATGCCTGAGCCAAAGCTCTGCCCATCTACAGCCCTGCGTCTTCTCCCACCCCCCACCCCATCAACGGTTTAAATGCCCTGGGCACTGCCCTGGCCGCTCTGCCTCATCCCCCTCTGCTTTCCAGCTGAAATTCACTTTGTGGCGTTACAAAACTCTGGCACGGGTCTGCTTCTCCCTCCCAGTTGCTCGCCAGAGCGGTGCTGGCCGTGGCCTCAGGGCCAGCCTCCAGACCTGTCAGCAGTGGCAGCTGGCAGATAAGATCCATTGCTTGAGATGCAGGAGGTTTGGCGAGGTGGGGAAGGGGGGGGGGGGGGGGGGGGGGGGGTCAGTAATTGATGTGGACTTCTTCCAACTCTGGTGTCTGCAAAGGTGAGAAAACAGAACAAACAAGCAAGCAGCAAAGAAAGGATCTCTGTGATCTAAGAATAAAATTAAGCTGGGGAAGATTTCAAATTTCAGTGTTTGCATCATCCCTTTCTCATCTGCCCTTGAACAAAGACAGATAGTGAAATACCTCTGAAATAAGAAAAAATATTTAAAATGTGATATAAATGCTGTTAGCATGGGGCAGTAGCACTAGATATTTTATCTCACTCACCAGGACAAAAGGTTCATTAATCATGTTGCAGTATTTTATGCACCATATCTTATCTTCAGATTGCTCCCTATACTCTCTTTTACAGGACATCTGTGAGCAGAAGTGACAGCAGTAAAATATTGATTAATATTATTATATACCGATGTTCTTCACTGAAATTGCTTTATTACTTAGGAAGACACAAACACAAGCATTATTTGCCCCAGAACACAGCCACCTCCTGGGTGGGATCTGCCCACCAGCAGAGCATTTGGAATAAATGGAAAATCCTCTAACAATGACGACCAATATACGGCCGTGAGGAGGTGGAATAAGGGCACAAGTAGGAATTCCGACAGAACAAGTACACAGAATCCCTTCTCTCTTGGGAAAGTGCTAACAGACCTTTGAAGTACATGACTGGTGCGAGACCCTGATTCTTCATTAGGTATGGAAGAAATGTGAATGTTCATTTGCACATTTTATGGCTCAGCAGACAAGAATCCCCAGTCATCAATTATTATGTGCTTTTACAGTTTTTACTGAACCTCTTGGCAACAGAGTCCATTCTCTGACATGTTAAATACGGGGTCTGTTTATGTCTGGTTGGGAACCAAGCTGATTTTTAGAAGTCTCAGAAAGAGAAAGCCCCAATTCCTATTTCCCATCAAACGACCAGCAGCAGCAGGGCTTGATCCAGCAGCAGAAGCCCAGCTGACACCATCTTAGTGTTATACAAAGCCCAAAACAAAGGAGATGCTGAGCTCTGGGCTCAGCTTAATCCCTGTAAAGCCCATCTCACTAACAACGCTTTCAACTTCCCCGCCGGAAAGCCGACCCTACAACAACGTGGGAATTGTATTTTCTGAGGGGGCTTCACTGCATCCTCAAGCTGAAGAGCAGCATCCCTGGGGAAGCAGGTCCACGCTGCTGGGTCACCTCCTTGCAAAGCCCGTGCAACCTGTAGCGGAGCCGTGCTGATGGAGGGCTACACCCCACCGGGACCACCACACACAAGAGATGGAGATTAGGGTCGGGAATGGGCATACGCTGCAGGCAAGCGGCAGCAAACAGCCATAGGATTAAAATGATATCAATCCTTTGCAGCACTGAGGCCGCAGTCTAACGAGTTACTGCTGGTGCACACAGGTGGACACAAGCGGAGGGGTGAGAATGAGCGCAGTGCAGCCGCAGGTGAGCTGGCGCGCCTGCAGCAGGGCTGGGAGACAACCAGCGGATCGACCCCGTCTCTTCCTGTGGTCTCAGGAGGTGCTTGAAGCTTTTTTTTAATTTTATGGGTTTCTTGAAGCGGCGGGTGGACAGGCACTGCACCCACGAGAGGGCAGCGGATTATGCACAGGCAGGTGTCACGGCAGTGCTGGGGCAGTACCCGTGGGTAACATGGACCATTGAAAATGGAAAGTAGGGGCTTGCTGGAAAGAGAAACGGCATGCTCGTGAAGTAATGACCTTCAAAGAGGTGGAGACTTAAGAGTTATGAACCCATCGCTACACACCCCCCACCCCCCACTTCCTAGCTCATGTATAAACTTACGCAATGATTTATTTGCATCCTGCAGAAAAACAAATGGATGTTTTACATATTTATATCATAAGATAAACCAATATTTAAACTGATCAAAGACAGCGGCAGATCTGGAGGCGATTACAGCAAGTGTTTTCTTAACTGAGGTCACGATGCACTTTGTGCGGGTGAGGCTACGGATCTGCTCAGCACATGTTAGCACACGATGAAGGTCAGCAGATAGAGGCGCGCACTGAGAGTCCCGGCTTTCCAAGAGCACTGACAGTTCAAGCAAAACTGAACCTGGCTCCCTGCATCAGGCCTTAGTAATTACAAATACTGGTCAAGGGAATAAATCTCGTACTCTTTGCAAAATAAAAAATTAAGTCCTTATGGGACCTCAAGCCTTTCGTCTCTAATGGAAACAGGGTGGTAAGCCTGTCCAGCAGTTTCTGAAATCTGTCTCGGGAGATGTACAGATTACCAGTGTCCTGGGACTATGATTTCATCAGTTCTCATCCATCAGCTGAGCTGCGGTAACAGCCTGGACACATCCTCCTGAGCCACTGTAAGAAGCACCATGCAGCAGCACGCCAGCGGCCCACAGCCCAATGACAGGCAGCAACCTGCTCGCCTGCAGCACCTCGATTGCTCGCCACCGGCTACCAAGCGTGAGCGATTTGAAGGGTGGAAAAAGTAATTGCCAGATTTGGAGAGATGCAATGACTTCTCTTGGTAGGGGATAATGCTTCTGCAGTTTTTCCAGGTGCACGTTCAAAATCCTCATAGCCAGGGCTCTGATTTGCAAAGCTGCAAGCTGTCTGCAGCAGAAGAGACAGATGCTTAATTCTGCAGAGCAGACCTGGCACACCAAAGGCTGGCCTTGGAGAGATTCTCCTCTTCAGCATCTGAGGCTACGCACTTAACTACACTATCGGGCAGGTGCCCCTGCGGAAGCGGGCAAAGGATAAAATGGATGTAACGCTTTCACTCGCAAGCCTTGCAGTGACTGCGGCTGGGCAGAGGCTACAAGGTCCAAGGATGATCAGCTTGCTCCAGCCTGGCAATCTGGCAATACCCTTCTTCTGCCCCACCAGCTGTGTGTCAGGGAGACTTTCCTAACAGCCACCCCCATGAGAAACCCAGGGTGACAGTGGTGCAGAGAGATGTCCGTGGCACATTCCTTGCCACTTAACTAAATGTCATCACGGTGTGTTTTATTTCTGTCCACTCCCTTTGAAACTGCAGCTTCCCGCTCCCATCCCGGGAGCCTGGGAGCCAGCACACTCAGCCTGCCGAAGCCCAATGCTGAGAGAGCCAAGCTGCCCCTGCAACAGGCAGGCAGGAGCTTGCCTTCTCCTGATTTTCCAGCCTTACAAAGCCACTTTGTGACTTGCCACCCTTGTCACTCAGCATAAATGACCATGCAGACGCAGGGGAGACAGCCAGCTGGGATTCGCAATCCCTTAAAGAGGCAGAGCTGCTCCGGGATTTCACTCCCAGAGACATCTGGGTCCCTCCTGGCCTCTGCAACGGCACGATGCAGAACTAACTGCAAACAAGCTGCTGGGACGGAAACATTTCTCCTTCCGTTTAATGTGATGTTGAAATTAAAAACGTATCGTTTCCTTCTACCCTCTTGTCATCCCGTCTCACTGCAACCAATTTTCTTCACCCTCGCTCCTTCTGGCACCTTGGTCGCTGCAGGGAGGGCAGTGCCTGCAGCTTGCAGTTGGCTGCACAGGGCATGTCACCTTCCCCAAGCTGTGACACCCCGGTGAGCACAGCCCTGATCAAGCCCGTGCGTACCACACAGAGGACCAGAAGCTCGCTCTCCCCCTTCGCCTCCCTCCCTGCAGCAGCCTGAGCATTCATCGCCATCGCTTCAATGTCAGGGGGCGTGATAACGCGCTCGCCAAGCTGGTTATCAGCCCGTCTTGGGCGGGATAGGGACATCAGCAGCTGCTGGCTCTGAAAGGTGGCTTTAACCACTGCCAATGTGAGGTCTGCTTTTAAGCATGGAGCAGACAGACTCGCTGCAGGTGGAAAACTCCCTGAGAGCCCAAGAGTTCAGAAACGACAGAAATTTTCCGCAAATCTTTTCCTTACGTGCCAACGAAGGTAACTGTAAGGCCATCGACAAAATGCTCTGACTGCTGAACACCTCAGTGATGCTCTGGGAGGGATGCAGCCAGCGTGCTAGGCAGCAAGCAGAAAGCTTTGCAAAGAGCCCTCTCATCTCCCCTGAAAAACGTCCCTGAAAAACAGTAAAGCCTGACAATTTAACAGAAAAGCTACAGACTTGTCTTTCCAGTTCCTTTCAGCAGCACAAACAGGTTGGAGCAATCTGTCTCACTGTGTATGGGTCACAGTCTCTCTACCACGGAAAAGTAATTATTTGGTCTATAAAAGGATTTTGATAGAAAATACGTGAAAGAACTAAGACTTCCTGTAGCCAGATTCCTGCATAATACATAAAAAGACAGAGACTTCAAACAGCATCTTTCAGAAACTTTCCAGCAGATAAATAAAGAGCTGTGCTTTTAAAGAAACCCAGGGAACTGCGGCTGCCACGCAGCATTTTGCAGGTTTTTTTGGTGGAATTTTCATGTTTTGCACCACCTACACCCACTAAGTAGGGCTCCCTGAGTTTTAAGCACATTTATTACTGGCGAACAGGGCGCATCCAGGCTAGATGCAGCCACGACTGGGCTGCGGAGCCCTCCAGTCCACTTGATGCTGAGCACATTCCCAACGTGGGATGGCCAAGAGGGGAGCAACAGCCCCGCAGGGCAGCACGCTACTTCTCCTCCTGCATCCTAACAGCTCTGGAGATCAAAGGTCCACGTCTTCAGACAAGATACAGCACTGGCGAAAGCAAGGCACGTTCCATTACTTGCAGCAAAATCCTAGTGATGACTCCATCCACATCCATGTGCACGTCTCTACCCTGAACGCTGATCCTGGGGGAAACCCCACTGCGGGGAAGTGCTCGGGTCAGACTCCATCGCGCAGACATCCCCTGGCCTCTTTGCTGAGGCTTCCGGCAAGGGGGGTGTCCGTGCTGATGGTTTTGTCGGGGTCTTGCGAGATGGATGCTAGCCCTGTCTGAACTGGAGGGAGGCCAGCACGCCCAGCCTCCCGCCAGCTGGGCAAAGACCTTTGCAGGATCTGCCCTTGCATTTCAAAAACTTGTATCACCGGAGCACACCGGCACAGCCTGCATTTAACGGATGGCACAGGAACACTGCTCAACGGCAATCAGACTGGGGTGGAAATAAGCAAATGACCTAGAAATAAAGCATTTCACATCCATTTTCCCCAACCAATACAACCCCTTAACATGTACTTGATCAGTCTCCCTGTTCTTGGCAAGTCTAGTCCCGACTTTCCATCTGCATCCCCCCAAACCTCCGCGCAAAGCCCTCGGAAAAGGACAGATTTCATCATTCTTATCTGAGCTTTGTAGACAACATTTATCTTCTCTGACAGAAATCATCTTGGTTTGTGAGCAAGAAGACAAACTAAAAGGCCACGAGACCCAGGAGGGCCTGGATTGTTTGAGCTGGTGCATTGTGGGGGGTGAACTCTTAGAGATCAGCATTCGTTTCCAGTTTGTCCCTTTGCACGTGGGGTGCCCGGACCGTTCAACACGGCGGCGCTGGTGGGAGACTAAGCAGGGCCAAGCCACGCACAGGGAGCGCAGACCCCGGGAGCTGCAAACACGACGGCTGCGGGCTGGGGGCTGCGAGCCTGCCCTGCCTGGCAGCCCCCCACCCTCCCCGCGCTGCTGGGGCTGTCCTGCAGCCACGTTTCTGTTGGCTCTCGTGCCGGCTGGGCTGCAGTACAGGGATGAAATAATATTTGGACATGCTAAACGTTAACAGCAGGGGTTCGCTCGCAGTAGCGTTGCGTGCCGGCAGGTCTCACAGGGTTTTAGGAAGGAGATGAAAGGCCGTTTGCCCCGCTTCGTGGGTGGAGAAATGGTTCACAGTCCATTCTGACCTGGTAAAACCAGGCTGTTCTGGATAGGACCCTCTGCTCGAGGTGGGGAAATGCCACCAGAATGGTGGAGCAGGTCCCTAAAGCCCCAGGCTTGCTGTGCACTGGAAGGGAAGAGGGGTTTTGGAAACCTCACTTCCACCAGGTTTCTGGCAACCCTAGGCTGCTAGAATCAGTCCCAAACTAGCCAAGAGGGAGGCAAACCAACCCCCTGCTGGGCACCGTAAGGTCCAGATACACCCATCAGCTGGGACAATGCAACACAAGTCAGGATTCAGACAGAGCTCAGACCTCCCCGTCTGTGGAATAAGTGTGGCAGCTGCTCCGGGGACAGCAAGTGAATCAAAGCGAATTCCCTGCCCGAGACAGGGATCCTGGTTTTGCAGGTTAGACCCATTTCTCTAGGAAACCCTCCATCCTTCCGTGCCCTGCACAGGCTGGATTCTGAGCAGAGAGGGAGGAAGCACTGGTCGGGAAAGGTAAGAGACATCTGATGCACACACTCCCTGCGCATTGTGCGTTGGTTAACAGCTCTGTCTGCACCGAACACCTCTTCTTGGTTTACCCAGAGCCTAAGCGGCTTCCTGCAGCGTGAACAGACCCAACATCCAGCTCAACGAAAGAGTCCACTGCAAACTCTGGAACGTGCCAGAGGTCTCCAGCCAGGCAAAGCAGCCCAGTCTCAAAAAACACAGTGTCCTGCCATGGAGAGGGTGTCTCCACTGACCTTACTCTATCAAAGCTTCCAGGTTTTGTTTGCTTGAACTCTTAGTTCCTTCTTTATGGTTCCCTCGAGCTGACATACTCATCACGGACTATGCTCCTGAAGTGACCCATCGTACCGAGATCAAATGGCCAGACAAACCCTGCAGAGGCCAAGATACGGAGCAGCCCAGCCAGCGCCGTGCAAAACAGGTCCGAGGAGGTGGCGAAACCAATTCACAAGGAAACAACTGAGAAAGCTGCTCCGGTTGTAAAAAGCCCCTCAAGAGAAGTTTCCAAGCTCATTATTTCAGGTTGAACAGAGCCAACTGAGCACGGAGGAAGCCTGGGGCTGGGTTTATCCCATCGGCAGGTGCAGCAACACGGACCGCACGCCCCACCAGCCAGATCCGCCTGCACCAAGCCTGGAGAGGCACCTGGAGACCTGGCACGCGTAGCCCGGCAGCACCAACGTGTTTCTGCCTTTGGCCAAGTTCAGACTCCAGATCCAGCCATCCGTGGGGCCTTGCAGCGAGAGGACTGCTCTCTGCCTAACAGAGAAACTTTTCATTTTTCTCTGCAATTAAATGAACATGTGCAGAACTGAGCCAAGAGATCAGTTCACTCCACAGGGTTTTTCTTAACATGCTCATCACCACGGTATGCTGGCTGAGTTTCGAGTGGCACACACGTTTTTCTCACAGAAAATGCCGTTGGTGGATTTTGGCAGCAGTTTTCCAAAGACCTGAAAAGGAGCAGGCACCAAACGCTCACAAATTGCCGTGGGAGTTAAGCGCACAAAAAACTCAAGCTACATGGAAAATCCCAGCTGTCATCAGCAAGAGACCACAGGGGGATGCTGCTCCTCCCCGTTGTGAGTTACCGCACACCTCCCGCCAAGCTCAAGTCCAGTAGTGGTCCAAAGAGTCCGACCTCGGTAGAGAACTTCAAGCAGCCACGAGTATGGGTTTATCCTCCCCCATCCTCTGAAGGCAACCATCGCTAGCTGCGCTTTTCACCTTCGGGCTGAGATACAGAGGTTGTCCATGAGCAGCTTCTAGCGTCGGGGCAGCTGAAGTGCCAGACTGAGGGGCTGCCCTTTCAAACGCTTCCCAGCAGACAATTCCGAGCAGTGGGAGTTCAGAACCTCTGAAAAGCGCACGGCTAGAGCCTGACTTAACCCCCGGATTAGAGGCTGCTTCTTTTAAGGAGGTGATCTTAAACAACATGCTCAGTGCATTGCACTGAGTCCATCCACAGAGCCAAGACCAGATTCTAGCTCTTCTGGTTTCTGTTCCTCTCCTTGATCCCACAGACTTTTTCTAGAGGTTGGTCCCTCATGCACTGTTGTAGCGAGAAGCCAGAAGTTCCACCAGCACCAACAAGCTCAGCTCACCCGTGTTCAGCGCGTGCCCTTCCCATCCCACCCGCTGGGGAACCTCAAACAGCTCTCACAGCACTGGGTCACGTCAGCCCCTGACTCCAACCCCACGACAGCTCCTCCAAGCCAGCCAGCAGTTTGACTTCTGGGGGGGCTTCCACTGGCACATCTGCGCAGAGGGAAGAAAGGAGCTGCTTCCCTGAAATAAAAGCTGAACAAGCCAAAACAACCCCACACGAAAGGCTGCAGCTGCCATCCACTGTCGCAGGAGCCTGACTAAAAGAAGGAACTATCTCAGGCAGAAGATGATTGATGGTGACTGCAACTACACAGGGGACAGGGCTTGTGGCTGGGGGCCAGGGACGCCCCGAAGAACCGGTGGTCCCCTCCCCTGATCTTGCGAAGGGTCGGGATGATTACAAAGTTATGTGGGGCAGGCACCGTTATTTCCCATCAGACCGAAAATCAGGGGGACACTGGAGTCACTCCCTGCTGCCAGCTGCATCCCTGGCAGGTGTCTGCCCAGTGTTAGCAGGGAAAGCTGAGGGAGGAGGGCTGCCAGGACACGCGGTGGCTCTGAGTCCGGGGCCGTGACCGTAACTTGCTGGCCCAGCCAGATGAAGGCTATAGATCTCTTGGATGCTCCTGGGAAGAGCAGCCCCGCTGTGCTTAATGTGGAGCTGCCACCAATGTTAATGCTCTTTTTCAGAAATTCCCACTGATGATGGGAACAAATCCCACGCCCTTTCATGCCAAAATCTCCGCCCATTAAAGCAGCAGGAAACAACGGTGCATATTTCTAAGGAACAAGAGGTCCTCTTTGCATAAAAGGCCATGGAAGAATAGAGAAAATAATCATCACACGGTTGGAGAAGTGACTTAGGGGTGGGGGCAGGGACCACGATGTGGCTCAGGAACAGCAAAGCCGAGAGGGATACAGCTTCTCGGCAGGTAGTGAACATGTAGCACTTCCCACTCACTGTTCTCTAGTATCTTTCCAGGCATGCTGGAGGTAAAAAACATGAAGTGACACTTTAGACCTTTTCCTGTTTCTTACAAAGATTTCTGCAAGTATACGAGCATCAAAGCAAGCCCAATCCAAGTCTGCCCTACGAATCTGAACGGAGCCAAGCATCACTGTGTAAAAAGCATCCCAACAATTTTTGTCTTAAAAAAAAAAAAATAATAACCCCTACTCAAAGTCCAATCACCGACCTCATCATCATCACCAGCAGCTTTGACCCACTCCCACGGTACTCCTTGCGTCTCCCCACCCTGCTGCGGCTGCTGACAGGGCTCACCTACAGCCTTCCCAGTGCTCAGGGCTGGATCCACCCGACGGTGGCAGCGCCAGCACTGCTGCCCTGGCCCTGCTCCAGCGCCAGCTCTGCTGCGGCAGCTCTTGGCTTTCCTCCCTCCCGCGTCTGCTCCCGGCGGCCACTTCCCAACTGCCTGCGGGGCCCCAAGGAGGAGAAGATATTTCCCCACTCCTTGCCCCAGGAACTTCATGCCTGGAGCAAAAGAAGAAAACCACACCTTCTCTTTGGTTCAGCATGGTCACTGATACCCCACTGCACCCAGCGCTTGAATTACCAGCTCAGACCAAGCCCAGTCCTGCAAGAAGCCCCTTCCAGCCTCCCAGAGGCGCAGTTACCCTTGTACGAAGACGACGGAGGTGCGTGAGCAAAACTTCCCACCACCTGGGCTCTGACAAAGGGATGCCAAGGCTGAGGAGTGGGGACTGCCTCTCCGAGGGCTGGGCAGGACTCTGCCTCGTTTTTGCTTTTTAAGGGTTTTTCTCATGTTGTTTGAAATTTTGGTTTGTTTATCCATCTGTTTGTAATTCTGCTGAGGTTTGGGTGTTTTATAGTTAATGAGAAATTTTTTTATGCACCCCAAGCTATTAAGAGTGGGAGAAAGGGTGGGGGTTCTTGGAAGCTGTTGCTACGGACAGCTGAGCAAAGCAGATTTCCTACAAGGCCCTTTACGTTTTGAGTCGCAGTGCTGGGGTCCTCCAGGGGACCTTGCAGGAGTCTCTGCTCAGCACAGATGCTGTCCCCATTTTCCTGCTGCTTTTACTCAAAAAGCTTGCAGCAGGGAGCCTGCTCTCCCACACAGACACACAGCATCCGTCCCTCCCACACTGGCCAACTCACCCCCCTGCCACCTGGCTGGGGATGCTTTCGCTTCATGCATCACCCATCCCTAAACCGCCTCAGGTTTGTTACAGACCCCCAAAATGATCCAGTGCTAGACCCGTGCTACTGTGGAAGCGAAGAATTCATTCACTTCACTACAATATAAAAATTGTTTCTGCGATTCAAGATGGGGTCATAGAAGAGAAAGACATCCTCAACAACCCACACACTGGTTTGGCTCTCACTGGCTTCTCCATCTGGATCCCACCCAGCTGAAAAGCTGTCTGGTAGCTCACAGAGCACTCAGAGGAGTACTGGACCCTAGTCAAGTCCTTATCCGGGGTGTTGTATCAGCACAGCCTGTTCTTTTCTGACCATTTTCTCCCCACGGATTGCCTCTTGATTCAAATCTCACTGCCTGTGGCTCCACTTCATAAGCTTGGTACTGAATCAAGATATCAGCTTCTAACTATTTGTTGAAGGATTAATTCCTCTCATTGCCTTCCTTTAGAAACGTTCATGCCCCTCAGTCATGGTTAGACTGAGTCACTTTCTGGCCAGACACAAGCAAAACTGCTGAATGGACAGGCAAAGCCAAAGGACCAGCTTGGTCCTTAATTTGACTACAAATAAATCATTCATCCACTGTGAATGAAGTGCTCCCAACAGAGCAAGGGGAAAAGGTTCAGGCTTTCGAGCACAGCCTTTATGCATCCAACCGTCCTTCCCACCAACGCGAACACTTCCTACGGTTGCCACCTCTGCACTTTACGTGGCCATGTAAGACAGCAATGACTTTGACTCCCCGTTTGCTCAGGAGAGATGCTAGATATGGTACTAATGCAGGAACTATGGGCTGAGTAACCTCAGATTTAGGGTGCCTGAAACTGAGGGACTCTAGGGTATTTTACCGTTTCAAAACCAGGCAAAATGATGGAATATAATCCATTGGGAGCAAATCTCTGGGAAGTGTTCACTGCTGGAAGGGGCTGGAGAGGATGCAGGTGGGTCTGAAACTCTCCCTTAGCATCTCCAGTGCCTCTACGACAAAGGCAGAGGAAGAGGGGATGGAGAAGGTTGCATCAGCTCCCTCTGCTCTGGCGTACAATCAATGAACCACTTGCACAACTCACTCCAACGCATTTGAGCTCTGGGCAACACAGGTGAGAGCACTGCATCTCAAACAGTAACATACTCAAAACAGTAAAAGCACATAAAAGCCTTAGCAAGGCCACCACAGAGCTTGAGGAACTCTCTGTGCACGTTTCAAGGAGGGAATACCAACATGGCTTCATCTTAGCCACCACTTCTGTAGAAACAGGGCATCTGGGTACACCCGAGTTATTACAGGAACAGAGTTAAGTCATAAATAGTAGCAGAAGCAGAAGGAAATTAAGAGGTGCAGGCAAAGAAGAACAGACGTGCTTTCAGCTGAGATCTGGAAGGAGACAGGGAGATAAAGGCATATGTTGCTCCAGATGGCAGGAGCAGTGAAGAAGAAACACTGGCACATGCTGTCACCTGCTATCCAGCTCTTTTTGGAGGTGGCTGGGGTTTATTTTGCTAGGAATTAATAGGACAAAAGTAGAACCCATAGCACTGCAGCAGTGAAGTGGCGCTTAGCCCCCGAAGTGGGAAGGAGACTCGCTTTTTTCCTCTTTTTTTTTTTTTTTCCCCCCCCAAAAGTGGGAAGCTACAGCACCTGCCTGCAGCCCGAGGCAAAATTCCAGGGCTGTAGAGCAGCCTGAGCCCGTCTTGTCCCAGCCCTCCTGTACTCAACACTACTGCCATGACACAGCCCAGACCCTCAACAGACTCATCGGCATCAAGGCAATCCATAGCTCCCGCTCTGCTGGGAGTGGGCTGGGCTATGGCAAGGTGTGATATGACTGACAGCTGTCACTGCCGCGGCCGGGCTCATCTCTGAACCTGCAGCCCCCGAAGGTGAATGATTCATCCTCCCCAAACTCAAGCAAAGCCTGCCCAGCAGCCCTGGGGTTTTCTTCCTTCAGGAGGTTCCTGGCAGACCAGCGGCACGCAGGAACAGTGGGTGGAAGGCAGAGTGGGCTCTGAACGTTTTGGAGGTCATTTTTCATAGTTTTTCCGGGGTGTTGAAAGAAACCCCTTCATTCCCCATGCCTATGGGAGCTCAAGAAATACAACGGGGTGCTGCTGGGTCTCTGGAGCTAATTAAATCCAAACACCGAGCCTCAGCAGTTGGAGAAAGCTTGCTGAGCATTACCGATGATGTCAGCACTGCATAGGCGTCTGCTCAGCAGTCCTTCCCCGGCTCGCACCGAGTGCTGTAACATCCCCAGAGGGTCCGTCTCTGTGTATCGAGAAGCCCACGACTGAAACGCGATGGTTTTTCCATACCATCCATGCCTCAGCGTTGAGCCTGGGCTCCAAGGCCCACTGTGAGGATGGGGAGCGAGAGGCCACTCTCAGTGAATCACCGCAGTGCTCGCACCAGGGTGAACAGAGCCGTGCACATCACAGGCACGACCCAGCGCTTGCAGCAGGGAGCGGAAAAGACTGCTGTGAGAGGTCAGCGCCTGGATACTTTGAAGAAACTTGCTTTAATGACTCACCAAAACGAGGTTTGCATCAGAGCCTGGATTCAACCCCTCGTTTCCTGAGCCCCAGTCCCTTCCCAGGCATCTGTTCTGCCTTACACAGCATAGGAGCATGTGCGAAACACGAGGCTGTTTCGCAAACTGAATCCATCTGTCAGGTGTCCCAGTGCACCCCATTTTATCAAATAAATCTTACCCACATTTCCACTCACACCAAGCCAACGGTTTTCCAGACAGCACCAAAGAGGGAGAAAGAAACACAAGCTGGATGCAGCAAAGGAGCTGCATGCTTCCTTTGACTTGCTCGTGTGACCGCCTGGTCTGCCAAATGGCGAGGGCTTTCGTATGTGGACGGGGGCAACTACAGAGGGACCTCCAAGCCTGTGCAACTGAGAGCAAGTGACTTAAAAAGGGAAAAACAAAATTAATAAACCCCCCTTTGTTCTGCTTGGACCCAGCTGAGAGAGGTTGCTATAAAAAGCACAGAGAACTGAAACAGAGGGAGAAGGATCACTCGCCTGCCAGTTGTGTTGTTCAAATCCAGCTCCCTCTCGGTAAGAAAACAAAACACGAAGCCAAGACCATCCCTACACAGAGCTCCACGCTCACATCCTCATTCGCATTTTTCCAAAGGATGGCTCGCTTCACACTTTTGCATTACGGTGCCCGAAAGCTGCAAGACCCGTGTGTGCTCACACCCGCCCATCAGGGTCATCCTGACCCACCACCGGCCACCGGGGAGAGTCCGTGCCCACCCCGGGCTGTCACGGCGCTCGGGGAGCACACTTACCGCAAGGCAGGAGCTCGCCAGCGGCCTCCGTGGCTTCTCGCTGATTCTTATTAATGATTTTTAATCTGATGCTAAAGAGGTGAGGCCGGCTGCGCTGTGGGTAACAGCTGTCTCTGATTAATTCTGCATCGTGGAGTCATTTTCATTTGGAAGCCCACAGCCAACTATAAACTCCCTTTGGAAGGCCTTGGTGCCATTGTGTGAAAGGGAAAAAAAGAAAAAAAAAAAGAAAAAAGAAAAAAGTAAAAATCTCAGGAGACAATTAATTTATCATCTGCTTCTTACTAACGTGTGTCCACAGGATGAACCCCTGTCACAAGACAGGGGGAAAACCAGCCTTTGTAAAAGCCAATCTGGAGATTTCCTCAATCCCCAAGGAAAACAAGTATCTGCTAATCTCAGAGTCTTCGGGCCAGAGCTGACTATCCATCAGACTGGGTCAAAGCCAAAACTTCAACTCTAGTCCTCTGCTTTTGCTTTTTGCGTTGGTTCTTTGTTTGTTTTTCAGCGAACGGGTGAACGCCGTGCCCCTCTGCAGCACGGACCGTGGGTCCCAGCCCTCCCGAGCACACACGGCAGCTCCGCACCACTGCAGCGGGGCACCGGCTCCGCCGCCGCACCAGGGAGAAGGTGCTGCCGCCCGCGGTGTGCCCGGGGGTCCCTCTGCCCCGTGAGAAAACACGTGTCTGCTGCGGCGCAGCACGGCGGTCCCTACGGACACAACGCAGGCTGAGAGGGATGGGGGAGACTCAGCAGGGATTGTTACGGCCGGCACCCGGGCACTGCACAGTTACTGGACTCACAGGCTCTGCCGGAGCCCAGACACGCGCTGCCATCCGGACAGGGCACTGCTGCTGCTTCCCTGCTCAGGCCAAACACTCGGCGTACCCGTCCCACCGCTCCATCTGGCCCCACAAAGCACTGCGGAGCTGGCCCAGCTCACCTTCCCCCCGCCTGCGGTCCGGGGCTGCTCAGCGCACCGGCAAAGTCACATCAAAAAACCATGAGGCCACCAAGACCTCTGTGGCTTGGGCCAAACTTAAACAAAGGTCTCCAGGAGAGATAAGCTGGCAATTAACCCCTCCAGCACATCTTCCTCAGCCCTCTGAGAGCCATGGAGATTTTCCAAGGCAGCAATTCCCCAGGGGAGCAGACCACCCAGAGGTAACCATCTGGAAGAGAGGGCTTTAATTATTTAGTTTTTTAAATGGCATTATTTTAACCTGCGGACAGTAATTCTAGGAGGGGCAGCTCATCTCCTTACGTTTCCTTCTGCCCAACCGTAAACAACGTTCACAGAGATACAGAAAACACTATCACAGGGACACCACCGAGGTAAATCCCGAATCTTCACACCTACATCCCAGGACAGAGCCTGCAGTTGCAAGCACAACAACAAAAAACCCCCAAACCCAACGAACCAGAGATTTGCCTCTCCAAAGCTGTGATTTGTCCAGCTGGTGACAGGCTCAGGGATGCTACAACACACTCAGTATTTGAAACCTCCCTAAGGAAACCGCAAAGGGTGACATACTACGCCAAGACCCCTCTTCCCCTCTGACATCCGTTACACAGGAGCCAGCTGGTGAGCACCTCCTCGCATCACCGTCCTCTGGCGAACAGCATCAGACCAATCTGATGTTACTTCACTCCCAAATTTGACGTTACTTTGCTAAAACCGCAGGAGAGTTTCCCCTAACTGGGTAAGGGAGGGTGGGCACCTGCAGCGGGGCTTCTGCTCCCTCCTGGACGCCGTGTCCCATGATGCTGGTAAGGTGTGCAGCCCATAAACGTGCCCGCCGGCTCTGGCATCCACCACATCACGAGACCAGTCCGATGACCTCATCCACTCACAAGGTGTGTCACCAAACTCTAATTTTTGCACGAAATTTTAGTTCATTTTTAACACAGCAACTGCAGGAGCATTTTTGCATGTGGTTAGTTGTAAAACCTGGCCCAAGGTTTCCTTCCAAGTGGCTAAAGTGTTATTGGGGGCAGGGGAAGAGGTTGTACACACAGAAAAAAAGAGACCTATACAAGTTTCAAATAAGTCTTTTTCTGTCCTGCAGACTAAAATTATTGGAGTTTAAATCACTGCTGGTTTTTAGAATAGCGTCTGGAAGAAGGTTTAACCCTCTGAACAAGCATTACTTTAAAAAAAAAAAAAAAGCAAGTTTATTAGTTCTATTCTTCAGAGGTATATAACTCCTGTATTATTAACAGCATCAGAGATTATTAAAAAATGGTGAAAGCAAATTAAAATCTAATTCTGCTCTCACCATTTCCTGACCTGTTATGCTTTCCTATATCCTGGAGTGTGAGACGTTGCGAAAGACTGGAGGGACGGACGGGGGCTATGATGGGAAGGGGTCTCCCCACAAGGTGGGGAACATGCCGTCAGTGGCTTCCCTGCCACTGATAACTGACTCGCATTTTCCATTTCTGCTTATTTTCACTTTCTTGTCCGCACACGCTGGGGAGGCAAACAGTGGGAGTTCCCAGTGCCACAGCAAAAGGGTTTGCATTTTTCCCCCCCTCACTTGCTAATTTGCATTTGCATCAATTACAACTTACTTTTTTTTTTTTTTTTCCACTGCATTTTATAAAATAGTTTCCACAAAATAGGAGAGAAAATCCAAGCTCTTGTTGTCTGAATGTAGCCCTCAAGCATAAGGAAAACTGAGCACTGGGAAGAGACTCAGCAAATTAACTCATTCCTGTTAAACCAGTCATTACTAGACACAGCACCATTAAACATAAGAAGCCCAGTGCCAAACTTGAGCAGGGAAGAATTAACACCCAGCTCCTTCCACGCTTTCACTGGTGTTTCTGTTTCACCCTTTCCTTTACGATATGGCCAACTCATGCAAATTACAACCACCACTTGTAAAGCACCGATTACTTCACTTTCAAAATGCAAACAAACAGATGCTCACCTTCCATCCAGAATGGTAGAGAGGTAGTAAATAAGGGAGAAAGAGATTTATCTGCTTACCTTGTTGTTTTTGAAACACATCTGCATATCCCTGCAAACACTTACTTGCAGGTGATATTTATTCTCCAACAGGTAATTTCGTATGCTGTTGCAGTTCCAATGTTTCTTAAGAGGATGTGACATAAACCCAACTAACCTCAAACTACTGTGGGCTGAGAGCACAGGTCACTCTGCAGATCTCTCATTCACGAAGAAAACCTTTTTTTTTCCACTGGAAGAACAAAACTGCCTGGTGAGAAGGATCAGAATGAGCTGGTGTGTTAACAGGCTTTTTCTGGGACATAGCTCCACCTCAGACATGAAAATAAAATAAATAAAGGGGGTTAAGAAACAATTGGGAACAGTTGATTTCTATTAAGTTCTACAGAATTTTTCCTATGCTGTTGTTTTCAAGATGTGTCCGATCTTATGAGATAGGACACACAGGTGGCCCGGGTTTGGTGAGCACACACAACTCCTTTAATAAATGACATGTGCAAACTCTCTGTCATCTACACACAATTGTTTTTCATCTTTTTGCATTTGTCAAAACAAGGAGGTTTTCCCGGGAAGGTGCCATTCCTTTTAGAAATGGCACATCTGCAGATTGCCATGGAGCACGAGAGGTTGCTTTTCTTCATTACTCTCACAGACCCCGTGACAGTCACCCATAACCACACCGAAGTCCTCTGCTGGCAGGCGGATCTACAGCTACGTAAAGAAAACGGACAGGAGCATCAGGTCTCCCCAGGATATAGAGCAGGAGAGGATGCAAACTTCACGCTCTCGTGGCTGAGCCTAAGCAGCCCCTGGGCCATCCGCGGGAGTGACGGGAGCATCTGTGTACGTGTCTATGCAGGTATTCAGCATTTCTCGGAACCCCCAGGTTAAATTCTTAAGGAAAAAAATCACTCAGCATAAGGCAGAAAGCCACAGCCCCTGAGCCTCCCTGTCTCAGAACATTTTGCAGACTTAAGATATTATATCTGGTGATTTCGGGCTTATGTTTGGTTTTTCTAAAACCCCACAGAAAACCATAAAACCTGATGGAAATAAATCTATACTGTAAAGCAGAAGCCATATTTGTAAAAAAAAAGAAAAAAGAACAGTATTTTCCATACAGTCCTTTTTCTAACCTACCACTGATGCCTCTATCCGAGCGAAGAGCCACTTTCTATCGCAGGTGCTCTGAGGCATAAACGTGGGAGCACCTGGGCTAGGAAAAGGGCTGCAGCAGAACACGCCAGCAATAGGAAACCTTCAGCCTGAGGTACCAGTCAGCCACACGTGAAAACGAATTCATCACGTCCAACCATCCAGCTGGGGCAGGCAGAGAAAGGCAGAGGACGGGCACGGAAAAGAAACAATCTGAACATGACTTTCACTTGTCTGGAAAGGATGTAATTAGTAAAAGGCAGTTAAGAGCTGAGGAAAAGGTGCTGAACCACCTAGAACAGCCAGAGTACTAACAAAAATGGGTTTAAGTCCCTTTTGTCAGTTTTTATGTTCAGACTGAAACGACTTTTGGGGTGTTTTCAAGATAGCCCATGGAAAACATCCAGACAGGCATTTATTGCAGCACTTATCAGCTCTGTTTGCACTAACACTTTATAGATGTTTCCAGCTAACCCTGCAAAGGAAGCCTATATAAAAAGGCACAAGAATCAGCTGCTCCTCTCCATGCTGAAGTTTGTCATAAAAAAAAAAAAAAAAAGTCCTTAAACTACTGGGTAATTTTAACTCTGCAAGAAGCAGAACTGGAGCACAGTGAGAATAACAGAGATGGGATTCACTGCTCACTGTCTCAGTTTCAACTCGTATATCCACATCAGAGGAAGCACGTGGGTGGTATAAAGACTAGGGCAAAGTGTCCCCAAGTTGATGGGGGCGGACTGGAACGCTGCAACTGTCCCAACAGTCCCCAACAATCCTGCTGGGGTGGTATTTTGCCTTAGATGTGTGATTTTCCTGGCTTTCCCCTCTTAGGCCAAGACTTTGGGACCATACGCAGGTTGTAACAGCGAACATGTTCCTCTACAAACACTTTGACATCAGGGTTATTCCGAGTCTCACACCTTCCTCTTTATTTACAAAATCTAGTCACCCTCTCAGTTGAGCAAAATTGACCGCAGGGACTTTGCTGCTGCCTGGAAGGGGGTGCTGGGTGGCTTTCCTCTTTCTGTAGGGGATGTAGGGAAGGACTGGCTTTGTGACTAGCCAACAGCCAAGTATAAGCTCCCCGCATCATCTGGAAATTAACAATTAACAAAATTTCCCAGGGAGGAAATGCAGAACTCCCCCAGGCTCACCGCCCCACTCTCCTCCTCCTCTCACGTGCCACTTGCAAACCTTCTCCCCCGTTGCAACCCTCCCGATGCAAGCGCAGGGGACAGCAAACCCGCGGCCCGAGGCAGACCGCGTGCCCAAAGGCAGCGACTCTCAGCCCTGCCTTCTGGCCCGAGGCCACCGAAGCAGCTGGAAAGGAGTAAGGTGTTTATGTACCAGGACGAGGATGACTTCGGGAAGGTAAGGGAGAGGGGGAGGCCACCCAAACAGCCCTCACAACAAAAGCCATAGGAAGCAAAACATACAGTGCAATTAAGGTGCACTTTGGGAAAACAGAAAGCTCTACCGGGGGGCACCGAGAGCAGCCAGGAAAGCCAGGGCCGGAACTGCAGGAGACAGCTAGGAGAAAAATAAGCATTATTTAGTAGCCAAAGCAGTATTTTCCTTTCTTTTCCATGATTATAAAGGTTATGAAAACCAGGGTCTGCAGAATGCTGCGGAGGTCAGAGAGTTAACCCAGGTCACTTCTTGCTTTTGCCGTACATCCATGTGTATTAACACTCGACTTCTTGCACCAAGTATGGCCTGGTGAAGCCCCCGTGCCACCACCTCCGGGGCAGATGAGCAGCAGTGTCACCACATCCCGCGTCTGGAGGGCAGACACAGAAGAGACAGTAACCTCCACTTCCACAGCCCCTTTGGCTCAACCAGTCACGGTCAGGACCTGAGGGCTCAGTCGGAAGTACACCGGTGTGACTTAAAAATGAACTGGTTTCCATCTCAAGGGTCCCAGAAAGCTGGAGAGAACCTGGATAAAAGGCCTGTATGACTCCTCCATCCTGCTAACTGCAAGCATCCTAGCAACTTTTGCTGAAAGAAGTGTTATTCAGCCACTGATGTCACTATATCCCGGGACAAATTGGGGGATTAAAATGGCAATACTGGTGTGGAGCCCGTACCTCCTGACTCTCCCCATCCATTTTCCTTTTCTTTCAGCACCCGCATCACTGTGTGGTATCTGCTTTGATCATTTATGGTTTTTACTGCATAATCACCACTAACAATTTCTACACACTATGACTATTAGGCATGCTTGTAAAGTGATTTCCTACCCCTGAGAGACCGTGCAATTGGATACCTTGTGTGCTAACCATGAATTTTATCTGCTTCAACATATACAGGGGCCTGAGGCCTTGAGGAAATTAACAATCCAAACAAATTCTGCTGAGGTTTAAGAGATGAATTATTTTAATAACGCTGAACTTATATTGGATTCTGGTTTGGAGACAGCTCTCCGCAAAATCAGGCAAAATGTCTCAAACCAAGAGGGATCTGACCAAACTTCAGCTCAATCGTCACATAGTTTTCTGTCTCCTTTCCTTGCATTGCTGATTAACAAGATTATTTACGTCTAAGCACAAGTTCAGTCTCTTGCTTATCCAGAAGCTTGTTCTTTCCATGAGTCCCACAGAAAAAATGAAAGTTAGTGGATTAAAAATAGAAGAAAAAAAACCCTGCTATCTGAAATGAGTTTTGCTTCTGGCACTTCAAGAGCTGTTCCTTGTTTTGTTTGCTTTATTTCTTGCCTTTTTGTCTCCTTCTTCTCAACAGCAAACTGCAAAGGTCAGACGCTACCACGATACATATGCCTTCTGCAGTAAGAGCTGCTCTGCAGTACTTGGCAGACAGAAAAACCAGACAGTTCTTTAAGCAAGGTCACAATCCAGCCTCGGTAAGATCACCACCGAGCACCACAGCGTGAACAAGCCATGGGAACCCTGAGTCATAGTCTGACGGCAAGAGAGCAGACGCCTCTCCCATATGGGTATCAGATGCAGAGCAACAAGGGAAGGTGCCCATCCATGAACAAATAAAGAAAATGAATAAATAGGTAATTGAGAAAGAGTAGATTTTATATCTGGCTTCTGCGCAGAAGGAAGCCATCCAAACATCCACACTGCGAGGGTGAAGAGGAGCTCAGCTGCTCACAGAGTTTTAGAGAGGAAACCAAATAAAACAGCTCACGGGTGAAAAAGAACTTTTGAACTAAGAATAACCTGCACCGGGTCTTTCTGTGGAAGGTGAGGTTCAGCTGTCACTGCTGGAGTCCTTTACAGTTTCCAGTGTGTTTTATCCCAAAATGGATCATAATCATGTTCCATGAGATGCTGCAGCTGTGCAACACAGCCACCACAGTGGCAGAGGGCAGGAACCAACTCACCAGCAGGATGACACACTGCACTTAGTAAGAGAGCAGGACAGGAGGGAGGGAACTTAAGAGTTAATGCTTTTACACTCCACGATCTTTACCAGACACACTATGAGACAGGGTGTACCTTCAGAACCATTTGGCAAACATCATCGGTACAGGCTCTAAATGTGTTTGACCTGGAAGGAGCCACACTACAAGATGCCTGGCAGCCACTATGACTGTGTACCTTCCTCCAAAGGGCCTGCCGGGGTGCCAACCTGCAGCTTCTCAGGTGGCTAAAAGCATTTAAGACCTGCTGCTTACCTTGCCTAGTAATTCACTCACCTGTAACATCACCACATTTCTGCCAGGCAGGCCTCTGGTGCAGTTGTAAGAGGCTCAGCATCACATGCATCTCAAACACTTGCAATACAGAAAGAGACATGTATTTTCTTCCCTTGTTCTTTCCTAAATTCTAGAGATGACAGCCCCCCCAGCCCCACCAAGCGGCTTGTCCTTTTCAGACGCCTACCCACACCACGCACATATATGTGCTTGTGAGCAAGCCTGAGCTCAGCAACAAATCTATAGAGCAACAGATCTGAATCTGTACCATAAACAATGCCGAAAGCTTCTCTCTGTTGCTGTTGGACAGACCTGGTGACCTCCGTAATCTCCGTGATCTCCGGGAAGTCAGGCTACGGGTGGAAGCCAGTATTCACGCAGGAGCGACCCATCAGTTAAAGCCCAGCTACAGTAGCAGCAGCAAATCCCCTGGCTCAGAATTGCTTTAATAGTTTCCGAAGGTAAATATACCATAAAGCAACACCAGAGGAGGGAAGGGGGAGGCCTCTGGCTCAGAGGAAGAAAGGCAGCACCATCGGCTTAGCCGGCTGTGGATCGGTGCTGCTTTTATGGCAGGAGTTGGGTTTCTCTCTAGCAACTTACTAGCACCAAACAGTTAATAGTTAACACTTGTGTCACAGTACGTGACTTTTGAACAGTGTCACACCCCACAGCTTGAGCCCCTTTCCCAGTTGCAGAGAGCGAGCCCTTGCTAGACCAGTGCAGGTTTGTTTCCAGGCAGCTGCAGTGGGACGGGTGAAGCCCAGCTCCAACCTGGTCCCTAAAATGGAAGCAGATGGTCACACCAGGCTGCCAGGCCACCCTGCTGCTCTGATGAAGGTTACTTTTACCCAAAAGCACTTCCCCACTCTCCAGGGCTCACAAAGTTCCAAAAGTGAAAAGAAACCAGCTCCCCCTGCCCTGGGGTTTCTGCTTTGGTCTCAGCCTGGCGTGATTCCTGCAGCAGCAGTGAGGTTTCTTCTAGGAAAACAAAAATGCCGTCACTGACAGATCCAGCTCCTTCCAAGCTCTCTGGGATGAAGCGGCTGTTGCCTACAGATCCAAAGTCCTCACCACTGTGTCCTGCAGTCTACCCCCAAACTCCCACACTGCCCACTGGTCCTTTAAGGTCTGTGCATGAGAACCTTGGCACAGCCCCCTTTGCCTTGCCTGTAGGAGGTGGGGGAAAAACCAAACTTATTTCCAAAACCCTGCACTGAAAAGTACTATTGTGATGGACTAGTGGGACACGGGACTGCGGTCTGTGCCCAGCCTGCACAGGACAGAAAAGGGATCTATCACACCTCCAAGTTCAGGACCTTAGCTACCCACATCTGCGATTCGGTTCCTATCAGCCCCAGTGAGAGCTCTCCCACTGGCAGAAAGGAGACCCCCGGCTTGGTCCCTCCATCCCTGTGTCTCTTCTAGGCTGACGGCCAAGCCTGAGCTGGAACAGAGGACAGAAGATTACACCCGAAGGCGCCCATATTCACATCTCTGTGTCACACCTTCACACATGCTGCAGAGGAGAAGACGACAGAAGTTCTGGGAACCCCACTGCACATGGAAGGGACAACTTTTTCGGTGGCCCTCCCACCGCCGCATGCGGCAGGGCAGAGCAGGGGCACCGCCGTGCTGCGTGACAGTGATGAACGCAGGCACCGGCGCGGTGAGCTCGGGGCAGGACATGTCTCCACAGGACAGCCCTGTGCCTCTGATGTCCTGCCAAAGGCGCTGGCCCTCCCGATGGAAAAGGATCTTCAGCAGCAGCTGAAATCCAAACTGTGGTGTTGATGAATTACAACAATATAGATCGGAAATATTTTCTGTTTTGCTAATGAATAAAACAGGATCATGGAATGAAGATAAAAAGGGAATTCAGCCGAATTCAGCTCACTTGTTAATTGAGTGGGAGCTTTCACAGCTTGAAGTGAAAGACTCATTTCTGGGAACGCATGAAACTAAACCAAACAAAAAAAATACTGAAAGTGGATTGCAGGAAGCAATACTAGAAGTACTAGTAAGAGAATGGACTAGATCAGAGCTAGAAGGGCTTAGACCATCTATTAATGATGAGAAAAGACACCGTAATCATGTAATGAAGCTGCTGGACAGTGAATTGGAAGGCCTGCAATTAGTCCCTTGTCCTGCTGACGAGTGCACATGGTGAGACACTGCTACAGGTAGCTGAAGGACAAGGCTTAAAACCCTGGGAGGGGCTGAATGAGTATAGTTGGTCTTGGCTTCACCTCCCTGTCATAAAAACAAGTGAATTTAAGACACACAGGATAAAAAGAGGTAGCAACAAGTGCAACAGAAATAAAAAGTTTATGTATATTAACTGTTTATAGCAGCAGAATGAGTCAGTCTATCCCAGCAGTTTCCATTACAACCCAGATCAGGCCTTCAGCAAATCCCCACCTTGAAACTGGAAAAAGCCTCTGTACGTTGTATATAAATAGAAATTTTCTAGACACATGAGGACAAGAGCCCAGACTAACTGGTCAGACATCACCCCACAACATAAAACTACCATCAGGGGTTGTTGTTGTTGTTATTATCATTATTGTTACTGTTATTGTTAGTTGTTATTATTACTACTACTACTACTTAGAAACTGACTTTATTTATGGTAAATGTTAAGACCTAAAGGCATGGAAGAAAGGGAAAAGCTAGACATGTTTACATACCACAGGATTCTTCGTTCCATGCACTACAACAGGGTGCTGGTTACTGAAGATTGTCTGTTCCCCCTCCCAGGAATCACGTAGCTGGATGAACTGAGTGTTCACCTTTCACGGGGGCAGGCTCTGCTTGACGCAGAGCCCAACAGAATTAATAACCCAGCCAAGGATGAAAGCCAGGACAGGTTGACTTGTTGCCCAGTGACGGTGATCACACCAGTCTGGGTCTAGGCTTCTCTCCCACGCAAGTTTCCTTGAGCACTGACATCTATCGTTGCCTTTTATCCCCAGACTCGCGTCCCCTCCAACAATCAATGCAGCAACAGCCTGCCACTTCCAAGTTCCTTTAGTCCATGTAGGACTACGGTGACTTACCTAGATGATTAATTCTTCCCTGGACCCAAGGAAACATCAGTAACAGGAAGAAAAGACAGCTGCTATTGCACACCAAACCCGAGCCAAGCACGGAGATACCTCCTGAGCTCGCAAGAACCTCTCAGCTACAGCCTGCTTGCAAAGGGGCTCAGCATCCATAAAACTAAACTGCATAAAACGCGGCTAAAGGAGCCCTGGGCTTTCCCTACAAAAATCCATGGGATTCCTGTGATCCCAAGCGAAGACCAGCAGCTGTCTCCAGCTGCTCCCTGCGTAAGCCGTGCTGCAAGAAGGTCATGCGTGGACTACTTGGAACAAGTTGGTGTGCTAGAAGGAGGCCTTACGCTAAACAACTCTGAAGAGCTGGAAGCAGATTTACAGGAGCACTAACCACAAGTGCTGCAAATGCAAGACAGTGCCTCATGGTAGCCTTGATGCATCTTTGGTTCTGGGATTATTATTTTATTATTATTTTTTTTTTAGCTTCTTGGCTCTGCAAAACCACTTCACAAAGAATAAAAGTCTGTCCTGAGGAAAACCTTGTAGCAAAAAGCCTCACCAGAGCTGAAATCCACTAGAAACGAATCAAATGCAAGGCTGACAAAACCAGAGGACAATGGCATTAGTTCAGGGACGGCTTCATAGAAACAAGAGACAGTGCTGCAATGGAAGCAGATTTTAATGCAAAGGTGCACAAAGCAGCATGGAGCCAGCAACGGGAGACCGAGCATAAAGTAATGAGGTAAAACTCAAGGTTTGGTGCAGAAAGCTTGGTCTTACTAATGGCACCTAGAGCTGGAAAAGATAAAATTATTATGAACCACAAAGCCAGGAAAAGAAGCCACAGGTTTGTTACACTCACAGGTTACTTCAATAAAAAAATTCTGTAGAGACAACATAATTGTAAGAATACATTAAAAAGAAACATTTTCCATTACCTACAGAGAGAGAAATTTTTGGAGAGATGTCTAATGCCAAATGTATTTCTGTGCTTGATGCATCAGCAGTGTTCTGGCAGGTGCCCTTAGAAAAATAAAGTCCATGTTTGTGGGCATTCAACACCCTCTTTGAGAGACACTTTCCTCAGCCTGTCACTTGGGTCGAGTTCAGCACCAGAGGTGTTTCACTGGAAAATACAACATATTTTTGTTGGTGTATCCAGGAGGGTTCCAAAGTCTACAGAGCTGATGCTTACATCTGGGGAAAATCTGCAGAAAAGGCATGACAGAAAGCTCCAACCCACTTTGGAAAGAGCTGGAGCTCCTAAGCTAAAGCTGAATTCCATGTACTGGAAATGAAGGAAAGGTATCAGGCAGAGAAGAGTTTGGCAAGATGTACCCAGCTGCCAGAGCAGACGAGGAGATTCAAGGATTTCCTGGAATGACGATGGGCAAACAAGGCTGCCCTACTTCAGCTGCTCAAATTAGCAACCCGAGAGCACTACTGCACGGAGAGCTGTCCCAGGAACAAAGGATGCTGATCTTAACGGACTACATGTGGGAACTGGGGCAGCGAGGCTTCAGTCCTTAGCTGCTGCGATACACAGCTAGAGAGGATATTGGCACAGTCTCCATCACCAGCATGGTCAAAATCAAGATCTGTGCCATGCATACCTCGACACTGACAGAACTAGTGTGCTCAAAAGGGATGGAGGTGCTGGCCACAGTTGGTGGTTATGTGTTTAAAAGCAGAAGTCACTCCTGAGGAAGACAGATGTTATCCGCGATCAACCACAAACATGAACACGACTGGGATCCATGAACATGACCATCACTGCTGCCAAAAAGATGCTGACAAGGCACTCCTGGCGAACACGGTTCTGTGTCAGCTACAAACACATGATCTGCAAAGCAGATAAACACGCCTGGTGGTTGCAGAGACACACTCCCTCATTTATTGCTCTGGTAATGCCAACAGCTTTCACCACCACCACACCTGTACTCGGAGACCTGCCGATGGAAGAGATGGATTGCTATGTCCTCCTGCCCCAGAGGTGGGACCCCAGAACTACACCCTGCCCCAGCTCACCCCCAGAAGAACCTGCCCACCCAGCACCCACATTACCAGAAACAGACCTACCACATTCGGGGATCTCCTGCTCTAGAAAATTTGTCAGCATTAAATATGTAAGTCTCACAGCCAAAATATTTACAAAACACCACAAACCAGTCTGTACACATTCTTGGAAAAAACACAGATTGCAAATGCCAGATCTATTGTAGAAGATGAGATCTCACAGGTAGGCACTGGACCAAGCGAGTACACTCCTAACACATCTTTAATCTCGATAGGATCTTTTGGGTTGGTGATGGGGTTTTGTTTGAAAGCACTAGGTTAATAGAAATGCTTTACACTAGCTGAAATAATCAGTCACCTGGAAGTAGTAGGTCAGGATAGTCACATATGGCAACACCAGTCAAACAGGAGGACAAAAATCAGTGGTCTAAACTTCTCACCAAACAGCGCAGGTATATTTTCATTAAGAAAACTGTGGGTGATCTGGATTATTAAATCTCTTCCCAAGATACAGCTCGCTAGAAGACATGGCAGCTAACAAGATCAAGCTGATTCTTGCTAAATACCTGGAGTAATAGTCCTTGTTGATGGGCTTAGTCATCAGTAGTAAAATCAGGATCTGGAGTTTCCTTCCTGACTCGCTCCTATTATCATCAGTGTAACGGGCTGGTGTAAAATGCCAAAACAGTGAAGGACTTTCTAAAAAAAGCTACAGAGTCAGACTCTCATTTAAATGTTTATATTTTGTTACTACTATTGTTATGTTTGGCAAGCAAAGAAGAATGTGAGCAGGGACACCTTTCACAGGCACTTCCAAGAAGCAGTTGGATGTGGCGGCAGTGCTGCCCAGATGCTCATGTTACAGCAACGCAGAATGAAGCCCTGAACAAAACAGGTCTCTGCTAAATGTTGTGGCTCAAAGTCATTACTGCACAGCTCAGCTCCCGATTCTGCTGGAGCCTCCTAAAAGGCTAGAAAACATCATCCCAGGGAAAAACCTGGTAGGAAGAGAAATTCTGGAAGATGCAGCCCGACGCCAATGCATGCGGTGTTGGTGTGGAGTGACGTGGCCACAGCTGGATGGTGCAACACGAAAGCGTGGACACACCGCTGGGGAGACCCCAGGTGATACCACAGGCACGCATCGTACCCAGAACGGGCACAGCTAGTCTGTCGTGTCAAGGATACAGCCAGCCCACAGGCACCCATTCCGTGTTTGAAAAAAGCACGTGCAAGTCCAAACCACTCGGGTCTGAAAGTGCCCCCGGGTCCAGCCGGCCACTAGCCAGAAGTCCTAGAACACAGGGGAGGAGAGCGGAGCTGCAGGCTCCTGTCCCCCCAGTACACCCATGCCAGGAAATCCACAAAGACCCCGCTGTCCAGGGAGGTGATTATGGTGATGGATTGTGGCCTGTGTGCCCTCCCAAATATTTTGTTGATAAGGACCCAGCAGACTGAAGTCGCAAGAAAGGTTTTGTTTCAACATATCGGTGAAATGATCTGCTCCGCAGCAGACACCGAAGTTTTTAAAGAAGGCTAAAAACCAGCACAAGGTTTCTAATCTGCAACCTTGAGTCTTGGTTTTATTAATGTGTGCTAACTCCAAGCTAATTACACTTAGTCTTAGCATAATTATAACAATTATTGAAAAAAGAAAAATACCACCTCTTATGCATTAATGACCAAAGCCACTTGTATCCTAAAAATAGGGCCAGGGGCTGCACAAGGAAGACGGGATGGTCCAAGCTTCAAAGAGACAGAAGGCCCATAAAGACAGGGAATACAGGGCAGGAAGATAACTTCACATTTAGGAACAATATTAACATAATATTTAGGCCTAAAAGGAAGTAGTCTTAGCATGCCAGCAACTGAAACAGTCAAGATTTTCCTGATGGGCACAGAGAGCAACGCACCACAGGAAGGGACCAAAGGGCACGGAGTAAAGGCTGTTTGCACGTGGCATTTTGTACTCGTCAAGTGCAAGGGGCAGCGTGGAGGAAGGAACAAATCTTAAATGAGAAACAGGATGTAAGAGGAGGACAGGCCAAGAAGGACCGGAAAAGTACAGACAATTATTTGATGTGATAGAGAAGAAAAAGCCAAATGAGAGGATGTTTCTGAATGGATATGATTTGGGCAAAAGTCAGTGTTCATCAAGGCCAAGAGAAAAGGATGTTGCGTTAATCGAGACATGATGAGATAACAACTTGGACAAGAGTTTTAGCTGTGAGGAAGAAAAGGTTGACTACTTAGGGCTGAAAACACTTAGTACAGGAACAGGAAAACAAGATGCTGATTGGCCAGAAACAGAAGGAAAATCTTCATCCACCACCTGAATTGTATCTGCTAAGACAAGTCCTCCCAGGAGACGTTCCTTCCCCTCCCGCACTGTACAGCTTCCTCCTTTAACCCTGCTTCCCTCCCCAGCTTTCCATCCATTATCATTTGGATGTCTATCTTTTCTTCTGCAAAGGACCTGACCAAGGAAAACAGAGGGCTTGTAAATCTGCCCGCCCGAATGTGGCTTTTTGATGTCTGGAGCACAGAGACAAGCTGCTGAAATTTATGGTTTCCAAACGAGGACTGAGAGAGGGAGAAATTTATGTTAGGAAAATGTGACTGTCATCTTCGTTTATCTCCCAGTTTTGTAATGGAAAACAGGCATTTTACAAACACATACACACAAAGCCCAGCATGAAATGGTTTATGAACTCAAGCGCATTAACCAAGAACCATTCCATAAAGACTGGTAATAATAATACTAATAATGCAATAAATCACACACCATCTGTAACACCACATCCCCATCCACCTGGCAGGGGAGAAAGCGCCCCACTGAGAAGCAAGACAGCAGCATCTCTTTCCTCTTCCATCCTTCGCTCCGTATCAGTCAAAAAGACTCTGGATCCTTCAGACCGGCAGACTGACCGCAGGCACCCCACAGCCCTCACAGAAGCTGTTGTACCTTACACAGGCAGCAAATAAAACGTACAGCTACACCAGATTTACACTGAGGATGCTTCAAAGCTGTGACAGCTTCAGGAAAGCCCATCCTAAACACGTGGATTACCTGAAAACGTTCAGCTCATTACACCGAAGCAGGCAGATAACTAAAGCAACTCGAGCAATCAGCTGGAAGGAGTTAAGCCATTAAAATAGAAATGCTCAGATTCCTATATTAAAGAATACAGACAAATTTGCATTCCTGCTAAATGAGTGTGCTTTTCAGTCCTTGGCAGCTCATTTGGACTTTTGAATTTACAGCAGGAAACAATGCAGATTATGCTTCAGACAACCACAGTTCATTTCTTGAGACTACTTGCAAGGAAACCTGAAACTTGCATTAAGATAAAAGAGTGTCTATTTGATCTGGTACCAAATAATTTGAATTCAAAGCTACCTCAGTTGCTGAAGTTTACATTGAGCCATTTCAAAGTATTTAAACCATTTTGCAAGCGTTTAGACAGGAAGCTTTTTCTATACTCACCCTGGAGGAAGTGGTGGCATTACTGATATATGTCCTGCACTACATTAAGTATGGCTGTGGAGTTATTTATGTGCTTTTCCTGACTTCTTTTGACACAGGAGTTGATTGCAGTGCTGTATGATTACGTCTGCATCTCTGAATCTTTCTTTCTCAGCTGGAAAGTCTCAAGTTCCAAGCTGGGATTCCCTCTCCACCCCCTTCTCATGTACTTAACCCTCCTTCTGCTGGAAGCGTCTAGTAAACACCCACAAAAACCCCTCCTAGGTACGAAAGACGGCAGAGAAGCAGGAAGTGGGAAGGCAGCATTTTAGAAGGGAAAAAAAGTGTTTTCTTAGATACTTTCTGCTTATTAACTCTGCGCTCTAAGAAAGCTCTTTTTAATTATGATATTTTTAACTATGGACCCTTAGAAACCAGTCCCAAAGGATTAGGGATTTCAAGTCTTTTTTTTCTTTTCTCTTTTTTTTTTTTTTTTTAGCTTTGTTTGTCTTGAATTTTTTCTTACGATCATTATCAACCCACTCCTCCTTCCTCGGTTCCCAGACCACCTACGGACAGAAGCACTGTTCATTAGTAAGACTTTTGCCATCAGCTACAAACAAGCATCTGTGCACAAGAACCTATCACTTTTCTGTTTCAGTAGTTGCAATCCCCTAAAATGCACTTCTAGCCCATCTCAACCCTCATACATCAAGAGCTGCAAAGCAGACAAGAATATGTGCGCCCCCCCCCCGCCCCCCCCCCGTGGAGAGTTGTGCAGGATGAAATAGCTGCCACTGTCACCTGCTTCCTGAGCCAAAGGCTTCCTACGTGACAGTCCTGCCACACAGCCAGGCACGCCTGCCACTAACCACACTCCATCGTCTTGCTCAGATCTGCACAGACCAACAGAAAAAGGAACAGCACCTGACGGCAGAGCTCAAACTGCTCCAAAGGTTTTGAGCAAACCTGGCATACGTAGACGAACGCACACATTACCTTGCGTGCTACAGCTTCCATTTACCCACCAGAGCCAGCATCTCTGCTGCATGACAAACTCCACTGCCGTCCTGTATTTCTCTGGACAAAGGACACAAACTGCAAATAGAAACTAAAAAATACCCTGCCCAGGATGAGATGTGGGCAGATGGTAGCTCAGACCCAGCAGCCACAGCAAGGTAGCTGGCGGGCGCTGCTGGAGCCAGCACATACAGAATCACAGAGACGTTTAGGTTGGAAAAGACCTTTAAGATCATTCAGCCCAACCATTAAGCCAGGACTGCCAAGTCCACCACTAAACCATGTCCCCAAGAGCCACATCTACACATCTTTTAAATGGTCACTTTGGGCTGCACTGGTGCAGTGGGAGCTATTGCCATCTCCAGGCTACGAGCTACTCGGGAATTTCCCCGTCAGCAATTGGAAGGATACCTGCCTTGTGTCCCTCAGCCACATGAAAACTCCGATATGCAGCTATTACGATAAAGAAGATTGATTGCTCCAGACAGAATAAATATTAACTTATGCAACAAAGTTTCCTTCCCATCCTTCCTCACACAGAACGGTGTTGCCCACCAGCACGCTTTGCTATGCACATTCGGTATTTCCATGTAGGTCTGTATTTTCAATGCTCCTTCCAAGTAACTACAGGGATTTCAAACACTCAGGGCTCAGAAATATCCTTGAGTGGCAGGAGATGCTCCTTAGCCAGCGCGTTTCGCTAGCTGTGCCCGCTGGGCTGCCTGTGGCAGTGCGGACAGAAATGACCCTGGACACACCAGTGAGCTGTTGCCCGTGTTTTCTCTCTGCCCAAGCTAATGCAGCCAGCTGTTTGTGTGAAAGACACGAAGTTGCTCTGGGCTTTTTTCAGCACGTTGACATTAGCTGAGCAGCCTCTTCACAGTAACGCCCAGCGACAGGACTAGGGGCAATGGCACAAACTGCAGCACAGGGAGTTCCAACTGAATAGGAGGAAAAACCTCTTTACTTCGAGGGTGCAGAGGAGCGGAGCAGGCTGCCTGGAGAGGCTGCGGGGTCTCCTTCTCTGGAGACAATCAAAACCCACCTGGACGCGACTGTGCAACCTGCTCGAGATGAACCTGCTTTAGCAGGGGTTGGGCTAGAGCATCTCCACAGGTCCCTTCCAGCCCTGACCGTTCTGTGATTTAGGAATTTATTCTATTGGCAGCTGAGCCTTTTTGGTAAATCCAGAGCAAGGGTAAACAAATGCGTGATTAGTTTCGCGTTTCTAGATGTTTTAGCACCAATCTCACTTTCACATAGCTGCAATCTGAAAGGAGGAAAAGTGCTTGAGATATAGACCAGAAACTCATTTTAAGATTTTCAGTTGATTAAAGCTAAAACCATAGCGAAACGGACTGGAAAAGACCCATATATGACAGAAATAAGCACCGAAGACCTACACCAGAACAGAGAAAAAGAGAAAATTCTCATCAGAGAAGAATCAGCTTTCCAGCAAGGGCAGCGATGGCCACGAGAAAAACCGTTTCAAGGCAGAACTCGATACCTTCATGAATTATGGACTGCATGACATAACAAAAATGCCAGCCCCTGCTGCTGTCGTGAGGGTTTAGTCTGCACAGTTACTGGCACTGGCAAAGACCGAAGGAGAAACTGCTCACCCCGTCAGTACCACGTGCAGCTCAGGGCTCAGGGTCCTGCTGGTTACCCGAAAGGCTCAGAAAGAATTTCTGATGCCACAGGAGACTGCCACTGCAAGAAACCAGGACAGCAGCCAAGCACACAGTCTGTTATACTTTTTTACTTGTACACTTTAATTTTGCGGTGTTTGAATTTAGGGTATTTCATACATTGTTGGGCTGTGCTTTATGGCACATGCTGTGTAGTGAGCGAATCAACGCAATGTTCTCTGAGCCCAGGGAGCGATGTAATGACTATGGGCTCTACCACATGGATACATCATGGTGAGACTGGTGAAGCTCCAGACTGCGGGAACCATGGGCATCCCATGGGATAACCCTTGCACACGTATCACAGTGCCAGGCTCCATAGGTCAGGGCACACTCCCATTACCGTCACCAACCATGAGCAGAAAGTACCTACAGATGAAGAATCCACCTCTCTCGACAGTTAGTTCCGCTGCTAATCTTCCCTCACACACCCTGCCGAACACCCTGCCCCATCTCCCACCAGGATCTGACTGGCTTGTGGCTCCTGCGACTCCCTCTCTGCCCAAACCGAACAGCTCTTTGCTCGCCGGCGTTTCCTTCCCAAGAGCCACGCTCCAATCAAGGGCTTTTAAATCTTACACCCTCTATTTGCCCAAATCTGCACACTGATTAAAGCTGCAAAGATTTAGAGGAACTCGGAGCCAAAAGCCTTCAGCCACGAGGGAGCTCGAAGCCAAGCACACGCTTCTGACGGGCTCATTGCTGTGCAGCACAGAGCACGCCATCCAGTGAAATGACGCAGGTAGAAAAAAAAACCCCAAAACAAGTAAAAGCAAAACCACACATGAAAAACCTTCATCAAACATACTGCCACTTATCATCTACAAACCTTTATCAGTGCCAAGTGTTTTGCATTTGCTCAAAGAAAGGAATCAACGTGGAAAACTGTCAGTCCACGCAAAGACATTCAGAGAGGTCAAAGTTTCTTATGGGAATACTCCTACAAAAGTTGATTTTCTGGCAGAAAAGATTAATACCTTCCCATCTTTTACAACAAAAAGAGGAAAATATTTTCACTAGCATAAGGTCCATTCAGCCTTCTGCCACACAAGAAAATTTCCATGAAAATGTAAGGAAAATGTCAGAGGTGGAAAGCACGTTATTTTTTTTTAATTCTGAGACAGAACATGCCGGAGAAGCTCCTATTTCATTATAATGGTCAATTTAACAGGACTCAAAGGAATTTCAAGCAGAACCCAAAACAGATACAAGCCCCCCCAGATGCTTACAAGCTATATAAAAACATAGTAAGGTATAAACAAAATTGAAAAAAAAACCCCACAAAAAAACCCAAAAAACCAAACCTCTACCCTCCAACCTTGCCCCTGCCTACCTCCAAAGCTGCTGTTCCTCGGAAAAAAGTAGGATATTTCTGTCACTACTGTATTTCAGAAAATGAAGAACTTCTCAATGTGAACCACCTCCCTGGGCTGCGCGTTTAACTGTGGGAAGGAGCGAAAGGCAACCTGAATGAATGAAAAGGGAGGAAGGGATTCAAAACAAATCAACAGACTGTTTCTCATCTTTTCCTTGATTCCTCACGCCTCCCCTTTTATGAACATTTTGGGGTTTTTATTTCTCCTCCGGTTTTGCTGAAGAGAGCAGGGAGCCCATTAGAGCAGGGGGATTAAGAGAGTTGAAGTAGGATTGAGTAATAAAATTGCTGTTAAATAACAGCAATTACGCAAGGCAGATGGCCCCAGTGAGAGAGCACAGCATTTCACACGCGCCGGGGTGGGAAGCAGAACTGAGCCTGCTCTGCTTTAGCAAGAGCACATCATTTGTGTCTGATTAAATCATACCAATTATGTGATTATTAGAGAAGGGCCACCCTAAGAGGGTTATGACACCGGGGAGATGGAAGCAGGCATTTGGGGGAGGAAAGGCATCAAGTGACAAGTTTAGCTGCTGGTTAACCTAGACTGGAAATCAGCAAAACTCTAAGTGCAATTCACAGCACTGGCTACTGGTGTATTCACCTGGGTGCTCGCAAAAGTGGGTTTAATTTTGCTACCACGTGGGAACAGCAGGGGAAAATCTGGTTACTAAATTGAAAATGTTACTAATTAATGGCAGGCACATAATGTCCAACTGTGACAATTTTTGTAACTGTTAAAGAAACTAAGTAAGAGAATTTCTTCCCCGGGCAGAAGGTCGTGTCTGTAACTTTTTTTTCCCCTGTTAAATGCAATTTAGAATCCAGCAGACCAAGAGTTTCTGATTTATTTCTTTTTAATTAGAGGTGGCCAGCCAAGCTCCTCTGGTAAGATCAAAGCAGCAAAATGGATCTACATTTTTCATAAAAATAAAATGAAATGCTATATAAATGGGAGAGTAAAAAAAATATCAAAAGGAACTGAGAGGAGGGGAGAAATGACTTCTGGGACCCAAGTGGTAAGGAGGTGAGCCACCCCCATGCACACACAAGCAAGAAGATAAACACATATAAATATATATATATATATATATATGTATATACAGACACACACACACACACCAAGCAAGCTGAAGTGCACCTTTCAGCTAGTCAAATGGTGCTGGCCAGCTCCCAATTTTTTTTTTTCCTGCTTTACCCAGAAAGCCAAATGGTAAATTTAATATATAGTTCATCAATTAAGAATTAAATTATTTTAAATATAAATACAGGAAATTTGTATTCCCTGTGGTAATAACAAAAGAGTAAAGCCCATTTGATTTCAGTGTATTTGCTTCAATTCTCAGATCCTGATATGATGCACCCAACAGCTTGGCAAGCAAACCCCCGTGCATCTTGAAAACAGAAATCCTAAAGACTCCCTCCTTCAGAAAAGCAGGGAACCAGCATGGAAAACAGTGATAATTATTATTTTCAAATTAAATACCGCAAATGTCCAGGTCGTGGCACAGTGAGGGACAATGACGAGTCTGTCCTTACAGCTGGCATCACAGCACAGCATGCAGAGATGTCAGGCGAAAGTTAGCTTTCCACCCAGGCTTTTGTTGATCTGTTTCACAACCACATTCACCTTCCTTTAACTAGTATAAAAAAAATCTGAAATGAAACATGTACTGAAAGATTATATAACATATAGTCTCACGCTCAACCTGAGATGATGAACAGAGATGAAATGGGACGGTTTAAACACTCAAAACCACCGATTAACCTGAGGGACCGGAACAACTACAGAACTTTTCCCAGCCTATAGGTGAATTAAAAATATCCATACTGATGAAACCTTAAAATATAATTTTCTGCCCAAAATACAAATTTTTATTAAATACCATTGAAGGACATCTTTCATTTGTAAAGTGTAAATTTAGAAAAACCGAAGAGGAAACAAACATGAGAAAGTTTTCAAAAGTTGAAGTTACGTAAATTTAGACAACAGCAAAAAAGTCAAAGGAGACATTTGCTCTGTGAAGTTGTAGATGAAGAAAAAAGGGTTTTCATCCAGTTTCCACCCGATTCTTCATACTGAAGAACAAGACCTGATTAAAAATCCCCTGGCACCTTTTGAAGGGGAAGGAGCGTTAACCCCTTGCCCTGGCCAAACTGTACGTGGGCAATCGCATCCCACACCCTTCGGTACAGCTTCAGCTCCGCACCACTCTTCTGCCCCCACCTGCTGCACGGTCTGTTACTCCTGTATTTGGGGTATAAAACAGCCTCCAAAGATGTCGAACCTTGTTTAGCAGAAAAATCAAGTATGTCCATTTGTACCAGCACCCTAAAAAAGCACTCTCCGTTTACCCCAGGCACCACTCTAACTGAATGACTTTCTTATTCCCGGCTTTATTGAAGGAAATGAGGTTTGACTGTTGAGCACTCATCTAAATCAGCAGCGCTTACAGAAGCGCTTTGGGATTGCAGTAAATGAAAGGAACATTCTTATTGTCGATAATGGGAAACAGTTTTTGTTGAATTACAGTTCGGGCTCTAAATTTTCAGTACTTAGATAATTAGGAATTCAGGAGGAATACTGATTGCCAACAGAAGTTTGTGCCACAGTGATCTAGGCCCTTTTTTTGTTTGGAAGATATTGGTTTTCTCACTGTATTTTCTAACGTGAAACCACAGCAGTTCTGTGAGGCAGGCAATAAAGCACAGGGCCACCAGAGCACACCCGTACACATGCCAGGGTCTCCATGACTGAGACAAACACTAGAGCAACATTTTGGCCAGCATTCCTTGCTTTATAGGCAAACTGTCAATAATGAAATGCCTAAAAATGCAGCTAACGAAGGCATTCCAGTTTATTTGGGTCACAGAAGGGTGCTCATTTTTACAGTTTTGTTTTGCAAGACAAAATATGTAAAACTAACAAGGAATGGAAGAAAGAAAAACAGCAAAGAAATAACCCACATCCTTCACTGGTTTTAAACCAATTTTTTGTACAATCCATCAAAGCATAGACGTTTGATTAGTTTTTACATCGGGACCACAGAAGCCCTTAAGAATTTATGAGATGGATGTTCTTTCAGGTGGGATTCAAGATTAAATGATCTGAAAGGTCATTATAATGGTACCATGCCGCCTTGTACAGCCATAACTGCATGTCAAAAACTTTAGTACAACACCAAGATTAACGGTGAGGTCCTGGCTACAGTGAACTTAGTATCAAAAATAACCAGTGAGGCCAAGCAGGATAACCAGAGGCTCCTCTCCCCCAAAGCCTGCCTGCCTAACTAAACATTATTGCACACAACAAAATCAAACCCATGAAAACGGCGTTCTGCAGGTCACAAGATGAATTACAAATAAAGCATGCAGCTGATCCTAGTCTAACCTTAGACAAAACGTCCCCCTGAAGACTCTTGGTCATATGTTCTCAATCTCTGCCTCTTGAACAAAAGCAGCATCGGAAGAAAAAGAACACTTAAACCCAAGGATGTCAGAAGGTTTGAACCTTGCCATTTTAAAGGCAGAGGCTGCGAATAACAGCAGCAGGCACAATGAGAATGCATTTCCAGCTGACCTACTGAAAACTGTCAAACAGTGTTCGAGGGTAGAAGTACATCCACGGTGGAACACCACCAAGGCACCTGAGCAGAACGCCAGCAAAGCCCGCAGTACCCCCGCAAGATTTTAACTCCTTGAGTTATCTTGTAATACTTTTAGGATTTCTTACTGTTATGTTGATATGTTACTGTTACGACACTCTCTGCCGAACACACTCTTCACCCTCGCACAGAACCTCAGACTCTTCGCAGTCACAAGCATTTCCTAGAAGGGAATTCATTCCTGAAAATTACCCTTCTCAGGAATTACTTACTTTGTACCTTACACACCCTGCGATGTCTAGAGAACACATAAAACATTCCTGAAGACATTTCCTCCCTGGACAAGGACATAAATCCTCCAAGGACACAAAATCTACAGAAAGGGAACAGGGACAAGGATTACTCATTGGAATACCTGGCTCAATGTTGAAGCCTCTTCTCTCTTAAGTATAAACATAGTGTGACACAGCTTAACCAATGTAAACGTTGACGTAACACTGAGAAACATTCAAATCTTGAGGAACACGCAGTCTTAACATTCGAATGCAGTGGAGGATCTTACTAAGCTGTGCTCCTTACCTATTTCAATTGATTCAATTGATTCAAATCTCTGTTCCACACTGATGAAGTAGATTCCACTCTCTTGTAATCTAGTGAATGCTACTTCACTGCTCGACACGCCTGTGCATTCACTTTTAGCATGCAGCAGGCTAGCGGCTAAAGGAAACCTCTCCTGAACTCAATTTCATCTTGTACCTGAGCTGAAAAACGTGAAGAGAACAGAATTCTTAATTGCACCGTGAAACAGAGACAGATACCCTACAGTTAAAATCCACGTTGTGTTCCGCTCAAAAGGAGAAGATACCCAGGACAGAGAAGAAAAGCCGGTAAGAGTAAAATTTTCTGAAGATGACAAGAAAGCTGCTGTGGCCAATACAAATATAGCAAGACACTGGTATGTGGCAGCACACAGTGGCTTTGCTATCCCAGCTTTCTCACTGTCATTTCCAAGTGATAAATTATTATTAAACAGCCATGCTAAAATGTACAGGCCTCGCTTTATTTTTAGGCTTCTGTTTGGATGCCAGGCTCTTCAAACATTACCCACTCTGAGAAACACTATTAAAAAAAGAAACTGAAGAGTAGCCAAATTCTTGGCCTGTTGCAAACATTGTATTCAATAGGCTGTGGTTCAGTTTGGATTGTACTCGTGCGTCAAGAAATAGCCTAAAGCGAAGTAGGAATTTACATAAAGTATAATACTTACCAGGGACAACAATCCCAGAAACTGGGTGTGCTTAACCCCTTCTTTCATTTAAAAAAAAAAAAAGTTATCTTGAATTCAACCATCTAGAGTTTGTGGCTATGTCTCATTCATTAACACATTAAATGCTTTATGAGCCCTATATTGACAATAACCATACAGCAAGTCAGCTGAAAAACAAATACAAAGCAATGCCTCCCCCAGTAACTATTTTTCTAAAACGTGCACATAAAGATAATCAGGTTAGAGCAAACGTATCCTTTCCATTGAAACTCAGCAAATATGAAAATGTAGCTTTCTTGAAAGAGGTATCAAATGTCCCATAGGTTTCGGTGGCGAGAGGATTTCACCTTGCTGTTGCTAACAAGATAGGTATCACACTTTTGCAGCCCAGCTTTTTATGGATGAATCCCAAACTGAGGTACTGCCACTGCTGGACAAAGGAGGTAGGTGGAACTAAAAGGGAAACAGCTCAGAAGAATTGTTCACATTTAAAAAAAAAAAAAAAAAAAAAAAGGCATAAATTCATTGTACAAAATAGGATTTGCAACTCAAAAGCTTAACTATCACATTTTTCTTGCACTGGAAATTTAGATAATTGCATGATCTAAGATCGATATCTTCCTTACAGACTTAATCTTCCTTCTCAGTTTGACAGCAGAGCTTGCCAGATAGCATCTGTCTTCTAATACTGCAGAACTACTCTCCCACAGCACAGTCCAGTCAAACCGTATTCATTCCTGAGGCAGAGAGCAACTTAGAGCTGCACTATTCATAAATACACATTTATTTCTCATTAGAAATGCATAATTACAGCATTAAAAGCATTTTCCCCTAGAAAAGTAGTTAAGCAACAGTACGAACAAAATTGTTAGTCTTCTGCAAATACAGTTTTCATTACACTGAACAGAAAACACCAGCAAAAGGCTAATACTTGCAGTTATGGGATTTTCCTTTTTTTAAATATTTTCCATTTTTGTTATAAACACCATAGCAAATAAAAAAAAGCTGTTTAAACAGTGAAAAATATTTGAGCTCTTGATCTTCTATAGGTGGTAAAGCAGGTATTGCAAAGCAGCAATACCCTTCCTAAGATATCTGCAGACATTCGAAAGGCGCCTTTCACAGAAGAAATGAACAGGATGAAACATTAATTTAGTCTCACAGTTTGATTCATTACATTTTTTCCTCTTTAAGTGTACCTAAGGGCTGGCCATTTATTTTTTTTCTGACGGCCACATCCTCAGCTGATGGATGCAGTGACATAGTTCCAGCTTAAGTAACTGGGTCCTGATTTATTCCAGGTGAGGACAACCAGATAGATCATCAGAACTCTGCTATTTGCAGGAGATGTTCAAGGTGTCACTATTAGTCTAACAGGCATTTCCCTTCTGTTGTCGCACGAAGACTACAGCGCTTAACTTCTGACTGTGGCTTGCTGACATCTTGGTTGACACAGCTTTTCACAATTCTCTTACTGAATTTGTATTGCTCCGTGTTCTATCTGCATTTCTGGCTGGATTGCTGACTGAAGGGTATCGCTGCCCTGCAAAAGGAAACATGAAATCAGTAAATCGATGCAAAAGTGCTTTCCATTGCTGCAGCCAAGGGAATGTGAACATATCATACTAATATAAAGTTCTTGTATAAACCAGTGCAAAATCTGCATGGATACCAGCTCTATGACAGAGTCAAAATGGGAATACACTCATAAAAATACACCAAAAAAACCACAGAGTCCACATGAAGTCTAAGCAGACTAATGCCCTTCAGACTGGAAAGAGACGGCTGAAATAATGGAATCATGATAAGGATCTTTAAGACCATGAATGGCACAAAAAGAGCAAATAGACAACAATTATTCCCTCTCTCTTCCCAAAAAAGAACCAGCCCTAAAAAGAAACAAAATAAAACCCGTGCCTGGCAGAACACATGCCGAAGCTGCGGAAGGACTTGTCCCAGCACCATGTACGTACTGACAGCTCGGGGGCACAGAGCTGATCAGTGTTACGGAACTAAACTCCCCCAAGGGTGATCATAGAAAAGAAAGTAGAAAGTCCCAGAGTGACAGAACTATTGTAGGTAAGAGGAGTAAAACGACCTGTTTGCCCTGTGCTCAGACTTTCCCCAGCTGATGCAGGACACAGCCTAAAACTGCTGACTTGACCCACTGCAGTCTTTCTCTCTTTTGTGTACAATGAGAACAGCATTACTATAGTGAACTTTTTTCTCAAATATAATTCTTCGTACAGGTCTGATTCAACTCACTCTCCAAGCAAAAAGAGTCCTCCATGTAAGAATCTGAAGTAAACACAATTGACTCATGTTGTCAAAGGAAGTCACCTTAAAAATTAAATTACTGCCTACCAGTAGTCTATGCTGTGAAAGGATAATCCCATAGCAAGCTGCCCTTTTAGCCAAGTTAGCTGGAGTAAGGAAAACTAGATTATGAAACAAACTCCGTCTTTAGAGCTATAAGATGAATAGCATTTAAGAACAGCTGTACTGGCTTGGATAAAGTCCATCACACCCAGTAAGCCTTCCCCTGATAGCAGCCAATGTCACAAGCATAGATAAACTACAAGGAAAGGGCAAGCATTTAATGGTATTTTCCTGTACACTCCCACAGATTCCAGAGATCTGCCCTTGATGGATTTTCCCTCCATAAATACATCTAATAGATGCTTTATGTAACACTCTGGATACAGAATTATTTCTGTGGCAGTACTTCTGTTATGAAAAAGTCTTACTTGAAGCCCTGCTTTACGCTCTCTGCCTAGCATCTGCAAGATGATCCACAAAGACACAAGGGTGGAAACTCAACCAGATTTCCCATCCTTTACGTTCTACTCTACAGGCACAACTGATTTATTCGAATGAAAGTACTTGGAGGTTCAAAATCATAAAGCATGGCTCCTAAATTAAGGTTTTGTTGTCAAATTACTTCTCTTCATCTCTCTGCCTTGTTGCCAGCGATCGCACACAGGTACAAGATTTTTTCCTGTTCAACTTTATAGGTAATTTGGTGTTTACTTAATTGTTCAATAAATTAGTGCCAAAGTGGTGAATAATTCTATCAGATTGCTAAATCTGATAGCAGGTAAGGGACCACTGAAGTTTTCTTTCTCATTAGGGGAAAACTGTATTGAAGTAACACAATTATCAAAGAACAGAAACAACAGCAGTACTGAGTATTTATCCAAGATTCAGAGCAAAAGTAGAAGAGTGCCCAACCAGATTAGAAGCACACTTTAGATCTGGAATTATGGGGTTTTTTCCAAATCTAACAGTGTTTACCACCAGCATATGAATTTGAGCACAGAATTAATCCAAATATTCTTTGACATCAGCATATTCTGTATTTCTGAATTTTGCAAGCTGCGCTAAGTAAGAACGCTATTGAGACATGAAAACAAGCCAACTAAATCTACATCTCCAAAATGCATCTGATTTCAAATGACGCCTCCTCCCACGGAACAAGAACTTGCAATTTTATGCCAGCAAAACACTGTTCGTATATTAAGTTTGTGTTTATATATGTGGCTTAGAGTCACTAAAGAACTGTCAGAATCCAAACTATTAATACTTCTGTCTACAGCTAATTTGCAAATGCAAAATCGTGCTTGAATACATTGAAAATACTAAAGTGAAGTGGATATTGCTGTCTGCTTCAGCTGAAGTCACAGAAGGGATTCATTTCAAACAGCCTCACTCCTACCTTCAGCTTTCATGTGGGATTGCTTTCAAAGGCGTGGCTTTCAAGAATAACGGTACAAAAACCGGTACAGTGTTTTCAGACATAAAATAAATTCACACTTGTGATGTCTGAAACATGTAATTTGTGTAGGGCACAGCATCAAAATCAGGTGGATAATAAACTCCACTTTTATAAGCTTTGATTGATAAATAGATACAAAATCACTGAAACCTCTCAGTACCCTGACTAAAAGCCAAAGAAAACAGATTAAAGTGTCACTACAGCCTCACCGAGAGGGTTCTCCCTTCAGATAAGATTCTTCTTTTCACATAACAGATTTTTCTAAGATCATGCAGGACTATTCCATAACTTTAGCCAAAAAAAAGCTATTGAACTATCCATATAACTCAGAGTAATGTAAATACCAAGTTGGTTTCTCCAATTCATTAACAGATCCTTAGTTTTCAGTTTGTGTAAACTGAGGAAATATTTATGGCAAACTTGTTTCTAGTCTTGTCTGTTTTTCCTTTCATACTCTTCTTATTTCACATTCCTTTTCTGCTTCTCTTCAGCTTTGTATAAATCTCTGTGGTTAACCACAATATTAAAACCTAACATGGTGCAAAGTGTCCCTGAAGAGAAAAGTAACTCCTCCGGTGGCTGCCAGCTGTGTGGGAGATGGTTCCTGACTCACCCCCTGCCCTGCACGAGGTGCTAGCCGGGAAGGGCACGAGGAACAGACCCAGGACGAAGTCTGAGAGAGGTGAACTTGAGAACTTCCCAGGCCTGGGGTGAGGACAGCACCATGAGAACCATCTCCCCCTACCTGATGTCTATGTGCTTTATTAATTGCACGGGACCCGCCGTACTTGAGGACTTGAAAGAAATACGGCATAATTCCCTGTAGCCACACTCTAATTGTCAGGTGTACTATTACAAATGACTATAAATAAAATATCAAGAAGGTTAATTCAGAGACAAAGCCGAAGAGAGGGAAAAATTACTATTAAGGGCTCATCTGCACAGGAAGATCAGCGGACAGACAACCGGCACGTCGCCTTGCAGCACAGCACACCCACACACCGTAGTCCGATGCTTTTTGCCGGGAAGCACGATTTTTCTGAAAAGCGCTTTGTAGCATCCAGGTGGGGAGCCAGTGTGGACCAGAGCAACTAAGAGAGTTTGGAGTTCTGGCTTTCCCACCGGCACCAGCCAGTGCAGGTGGCACTTGGGCAACATCCAACACGGCCGCAGCTTTTGTCCAAGGCCCTTTGCCGTTGGGATAACTAACGTGCTCTAACTTCGTGTATCGAAGTGACCTGCAGATTGCCTTGCCCATGGAAGCAGCACATGCAAAGTCTGGACGTGATTCCCATGATTCCTTATGCGATTTCCTGCCTCCCTCCCTGCAAGGAGACTCAATATCTAAATGTTTGTAGCCAGATCAGAATTCTCTACAAAACTGGGCATGTATCAGACAAAAATCCCCTCAAATATTGGCTGCTAAGGATACCATTATATTTTGGCTCGCAGGCAGCAGCTTATTTTTCACAATCACTTGGCATTCTCTAGAGAAGACGCTCACCAAGTGGGGTTCACAGAAGAATGTGCAAACCATCTTCAGAAATATTTCTTACAACTGTTTTAAGTCAGCATTCTTGTGCTGTCACCAGTCACAGCTTCAAGCTGATGAGAAACTTTTTCTAGACTCAGATACAAGACTGTTCAAACTGATTTCAAAAGGAAAAAAAAAAAATATTCCTCCACTGTAACTGAGAGGATCAAGTGTTCACTTACAATTGCTAACATTGTGACTTCTGTGGGAAATCCAGCCTGTTGATCAAAATAACTGGAAAACTGCTGTCAGAAAGGGAGTAACGTTTTGAAGAGAAACCTCAGCCTGAAAAATACTTCTTGGATAGATTCTGAGCCAGTTTTTGCCCTGTCCTTTAACGTGGCTCTCAGCCTTCAAGGATGCAGAAAAGCAATGATGACCAAAATAACTATTCTCTAGAGGCATTGAGCAAGAACATAGAAGCAGGAATAGTCAAAGACCATTTATACCTTCAACAAAATTATGTTTCTTATTATAATTTATTTTTTTTTAAGCCTGTTTGGAAAAAGGATTGTAAACTCATTGGGACTGCAGCATTCATGGCTAGATATATAGTTCATCTGACAGATGTTTCTATCCAGTTAAGCACTTTCAAATGGCAAAAAGATATGTATACATACTTGATTAGTCGCAGAGTGGTCTGTCACTGGTGTCAGCTGCACATATTGGACTTGGATATCACTCCCTTGGAGCGGAGATCCATCAACACCCCCTGATGCAGGCTCAGCAGAAGCAACAGCTATCAGCTGAGCGCCCTGCAACACCTGCAGGGAAAGCAACAGAGAAAGCAGCTTGTAAACAACCATAATCAGAAATGCATTATGAACCATTTAACTTAAAACAGATGCAAACCCAAAGACTATTAAAAAGAAACACAAGAAAACTTGTCTATCGCTAACAGTTGCTTTAAATCATGTGGGTTTCCAAGAGGACATGGTACACATATGGAACGATTCCCATATTAGATGCTTGCCGCATTTTGCCTTATGAGATTCGTAATTCTGTTAATGATTATTGCACAGGCTAAGTGGGATAGAGAGCGCAGGTTACACTAAGAGTGTGGTAACGTCAATAGCACATAACAGTATCACTGAGTAATGCTTTTGCTGTTACATAAACTGGCACAGATCCAAGATACTCCTCCTCGCACCCAAAGGCATTCAACTTTTGACAATTTCTTACAGTCATGTTTATATTCCTATCGCATATAAAGGTGTAGATTTAAGAATTACTGCTGATTAATGCTGACTCTGAACATATTTGCATTTGACTGGTGAAGACTGTAAGTCCCCTCCAGGCTTTAAAAACCAAAGAGCAGTTGATTCTATAAGTGCTTGCTTAGAAATGTTCTTGTGATGAGACTACTTTTAATTTACTTCTTGAAACACACATCAGAATAAAATACATGTTTGTAAACAACGACATGTCACCAATCTCATTTTTTAAATTCAGCTAAAACACATATTCAGTTTTACTTTCTATATGCTGCGAATGATGTATTTCTAAAACATGGTACTTGAACTGCAGAAAATAAAAGACATCTTTCCAATGAAGAGAGGACAAAGAACAAAAAATAACATTCTTAACAAAGGTTTTTCTTAACAAAGTATGATTTCTCAGCTGATCTGCGGGTGGGTGGCCATGAAGGAGTGGGTAGGCTAGAATTTCTCTAGAGAGTGTGGGAGGCAAAGAGAGGTGACCTCCATAAATGACCTTAAGGGGTGTTGTCAGGATTTTATAGGGATCTTGGGTGTTCTGAGATACCGTCAACATCAAACTGCAGAAGGATGCTACATTTTGTTTTTACAGAAGTAAGCAAAATCCTCTGGTGCTAGAGTATTTGTTTTGGAACTATACGATACATAATGTCGGAACCACGTCACAGTCTGTCCTATTGATTTCCTGCAAGTTAAATGTACTTCTTCTCATTTATTTCTGAACTACAAACTTCAGAACCATTGTAAGTGACTGAACAAGACCATCATTCTCACGTACAGTTTTACAACAAAGAAGCCTAAATAGTACACCAGCTTTCCTCTTTTATTGTATGTTCTCAACTGCACACCTTCCAGTGCTCTGCAGAACTCCCTTTTACAGCAAACACTCTGGAGAAGATGAAGTAACTCTGTTATGTGTTGTAACAAACCTATTTGATCCTTAGTGATAACCTACCTCTACCATCCTGCCTACCAAAAAAAAAAAAACCCTCACACCAAAAACCCCCACATCAAAACCCCCCCCAAAACCCCAAAAACACCCAAAAAACCAAACCCCAACAGTACTTGCATAAAATACTTTTCACTGTCAAATTACACTTCCCTGTTGGTTTCATGTAAATGGTCATGTGCTTTTCCTATTGTGTCTTCCTGCTGGATAAACTACTTGTAATTCCTCTTTCCTTCACAAAGAAGTGGGAAGCATTTTATAGGATGTAATGACGAAGCTGAGCTAGTTTTCACAGAGGTAAAATGGACAACGTGCCAACATCAGCAGGGGCTGACAGACCCAGGTATTTACGAATTTCCATTGCCGAGGTCACACAGTGATTGCTGCCGCTCCGTTCCCCCCAGCTAGCCAGATTAAAACCAGTTTAGTTAAGATTAGTTGTGCTCCAAACCACAGCAGCGATAGCTGCACACACTTTGCTTGGTTTGCAGTTTATAGGTTGAAAAAATCAGATTGGTAACGGGAGAGATGAGACATCCAGCACTGTAAGCATTGCCGTCGGTGTAGGTTTTCCTTCTTTGTCACGTCCTGGTTACACAGACCCCAAGGACTACGGGTTTCAGTATTCATACTGGAAGGTGCGTGGCCAAGCCAGGCGGATTCACTTCCACTAGCGTCATGCCAGACTATCTGGGATTTGCACACCAGGTGATTGGCTCTACACTGGATGTTGCACTGGTATGTTTATTCTCTACCAATCGCCAGCTTTGCATTTTTCCCTATAGTCAGAAAATATGTCAGGACGCTTAGAAGCCAGGAAAGGGCCATTTTTCAAAACTAAGAACCATTTTGCTTCTTTAGGATTCTCTTTATCCATTCATCCATCCTGCACAGACTACTTAATATGTGTTCAAAATCACTTTGGGGGGGGGGGGGGGGGAAGGAAAGGAAAAAGTATGATTTTGAAAATTAAAAGAACAACAATCTAATGCCAAAAAAGATTTCTTAATGTTTTCCACTTAATACAGCTAACATTAATAGCTGTCTTAGATTTCATTAAATACTGCCTAGCTTGTTGTTGTGGCGTAACTGGCTATATAACCAGTCACTGTACAAATGAGAATAAAAGCAAGAACAGGAAAAAGATCCCAGTCTTAAATTAAACCATCTGACGGAACTTTAAATGAAGGAATGAGCAACAAGCTGCTCTTAATATTTGCAGAGTTCATATACAGCACTCTGAACAAAATTACTGTTTTGCAATTTCTATTTGAATGACCGTACAGCTTCTGAAATTACGATACAAATGGACGAGAGTAGAAGGGGAGAACTGCCATCTTTACCCCCCTTTTTTTTTAGTTGGTTTTTTTTTTTTTAAAAAAAGGGATTTGGAAAAAAAGCTGTTTCTGTAGCCTCAATGGCACTGTACCTTGTGATTAATCTGCTAAACCAAACAGAGCATCAACCCAGTCCCAGGATCAGCCTGGAACACTTGATCCCACTTTGTATGTCTGAGCGCCTCTGTCAAATGTGACACGATCATGACCTGCAGCTTACTAAAGATAGCGCTTACCTAATCACACCATATTCATAACACAATTTATCATGATCTCAGGCATATCCAGATAGGAAAATCTAACGGAACTGACATAAAAAAGAGCAATAAATTACATTTTCTCTACACATTACTGGGGATCATGATAAATTTATTATGCTTCTGTCTTAGCTTAAAAATACGCTACAAGTTTGTTATGCTGAGGAACTATGACTGATGTCACCCTTTCTGCATCTCACAAACAGCACTAAATGTTTTCTTCAGAAAAAGCCCGACTTTGGCAACTAGAGTGGCAAGTTTCGTTATGGTCCTTGCATTCTGCTTGTATTTGAAAAACCTTTTTGTTCCATGGTATTCACAGTGCCTTATAAAAACAGATATCCCCATTTCCTTTAACAGAGGGGAGAAAGGTCCCAGGGGGTAAGTTATCTCAAAATACATGCTGGTAGAAAGACAGACAGATACAAACAAACATAATAAAGGACAGAGTCCACGGAGTGGATTCAAGTGGATTGAACAGGCTCTCTAATCAGTATAACCATGCTTCCCCAGATAAAAACAGGATTTAACTTCAGCCCTATAATTTCAATCAGCCTCGCCTAATAGTTTTGCTCTGTTCATGTCATAAGTTTTATATCAAACTATAGCGAGGCTGCAAAAATGAAAGACATAAAGGGATCAACATCTTTACACAACGTGGGGTTTGTGGAGGAGCTGGGTAGCAGAGCCTTTCGCAAATGGGGCAGGTACAAGTATATGTCTTTTCTTTGGCTGCTCGCTTCACTTCCAAACCAACACTAAACTCTGTAGTTCTTACCTGTCCTTGACCTTAAAATAAAGGAATTGTACCAAAAAAATAAACAACCCACCCTGAAAAAGAAGTTCTCTTCCCGATTCCACAGGGCTTCTCCAACATCCTGCCTTACTGGTCCAAAACAGGTAGCGCAATACGGTTAAACTGAAAATAGTAAACTTCGCACCTAAGAAAATGGATTAATTCATGCTCTTAACACACACACAGAACAAGAAGCTTGAAGTCACCCTTCCCTTTCACTTGGGCACAAAAGCACGGAGGTATCTGACATGGAGTGTTGCTCCAGCTAACGCAGGCTAGTGGGAGTTCAAGACAAATTTAATCTTTCTAAAAAAGAGTGCCTTTAAAATGAACAAGCAGAACAAGAAGTGTTTTCTTTGTTAGTAGAGTATTTAGAAAAAGTACATTTGGCCATCTATTATTGCTTGCTGTCAGCGCTAAGATTTGTCTTGACAGTGACAAGACCTTTAGCTCTCACGGAGCCGGAGCCCACTCTTTACGTTGCACAATTATTTCCACTGCAAGCATAAGCAATTGCACAGCTGGAACGGTGCAGCTCGCGAAATTCTTCTGTTCTTTCAAAGCCTGCAGTTACAACCACAGATACATGCTTTTCCCCAAATATAAAACCTAGCGAAAAAACATTTATCAAGACAAAGCCGAACAGTTTAGGAAACGCCTGTAAGATACTTCCAAGTATCTTAGAGATGTAAGCCTTTGAGAAGGTTTGGAAGCCACCAATGCTCTCAAGCACATTTTGTGACCTGGCCCAGTCTTGGCAAGCCTTCGTGTCCCAGCCCTTGCTGCCTCAAAGATCACCACACTGCACGGTGACCCTGGTGAAGACAACTTGCCTGAATTAAAAAGCAAGCATGAAAGAGCCCCTTCTCTCACTAGTCCCGTTGCCTGACAGAATAAGAATGTTCCCTAACACCTTCAGACAGAAATATAAATGCATTTCTATTAGTTTTGATTTTAAATGGTGCTAGAAATACCAGAAGGAAAAGTATTTTGTTCGGATGTTTAAAATGAAGTGTGAACTCCTGGCATTGTTCGTGAATACAGAACCACAGTCTCTTTCACCAAACATTTATTTTCCTGAAAGCTCCATAAGCTTTCAGTGAGCCACACAAGAGCTGACAGATTTGATAAAACGAGCTAAGGGACAGGCAGCTCCCTCCTGCCCACCCCAAGCACACTGTGCCCACACGTCCCGTCCCCCCTCACAGCGCATTAACAAACCCAGGCTTCCTCACGGGGGCTGCAGCAGGAGCGCAGCCCTTGCAGTGGCACCTCACTGACCTCAGTCTTGGCCTTTCTCTTGGGTTTTTTTCCCTCCCCTCTCCCCCTTTTCTCCTCTATCATTCTCCCTTCAAAGTCTTGATGATTTGGGACATGCGAGCTTTTGAGCCTGAAGGTCCTGGATTTCTGCTTTTCGTCCCTTCTTCAGTGAGATGCTTGCCATATAAAACATAATAATAAAATTAGTATTAATAATGAAAAACAGCTACTTTCTCTGCTCCCTTCCTTTCCATTTAAAGACCATTTTAGCCCATAACTAATAGTTCCCATTTAACATTCAACTGCCAGGGCAGGAAATAAAATTTAAAAAAAAAAAAGATTAAAATGTAAAAGGTTTTCCTTCAGTTTCTTCCAAAATTATTCAAGCATAGTTTCCAGCCATATTTCAATTCATATCACATCCTCAGCTGATTTTACTTATCATTGGGAATGATTCTTCTAGAAGCCCATAACTCAAAATATTTCTCTAGACCCCAGTCTTCAAAAATAGGTAACTGTTTTGGGATAGCTGGAGTTTGTTTATCAAAAAAGCCCATTCCTCAGTCTGGTCCTTGCCAGATTGAGCCTTCTAAAACACATTCTTGCTACTGCTGTTGTGAGCTTTTTTATTAATCTAGGCAAGCACATATGTTTGCCTACCTATAAAAAGCTCAAAAACAAGACACATTGGCATTTTGGTGTCTTTTTTCCATCATTTCTTCCCATTTCTAACACAGGAATGCAATAAAAGATGACGTTTCTAAAAAAAAATGAGGTTTTGAATCACTGAAAGAGTGGTTGTTTATAGAAGGTTCACATCTGAAAATCCTGTAACACTTAGAGCCAGCAAATAACCATTTCAGCAAATGTTGCACGAAAGAAATGAGTTGTGCATAGGAAAAGGGAAAGATCTCAGTGACATGCTCCAGCTAAAAGATTGGCAAAAACAACAGTTTGGGCCCAGAAATGTGAGGGTGGTTATGGGTTTACATGATTCCTAGAAAACAATAAATTAGGAAAATGCCTGCCCATCATCTTCCTACACTGTCATTCATGGATGGCAAAATTACATGAATATATCGAAACAGCAAAAACAGCTCCTTCAAGTGATAAGAAGCTCTGTTGATAAACATGTTCACAAAAAAAGAAGATAACCGCCTCTAGCTGGTTCTTTTCAGTCTTAAAGCTTTCTTGATGGAGCCGTAAGACTAAAAACATCCACTGTATTTAGTGCCAACGAAACACTCATTTAGTGGATTTACAAGCTTAGAGATGAGTTTACCTGGAGCCACTAGACTCTGTATTTAGGTCCAGAACTCAAAACGTTTTAGTATTAGAAATTAATGAGTTCCATTAAAACCATCAGAGGCTTAGACTAATCAAGGCCTCTGTCACCTTGGCACTTACTGAGGAATCTGGAACAGACAATCCAGAATGTCGCAAGAACGCAGCTGTATGAAAGAAACGAAGAGTTTCTTCCATAAGATTTGTCTTTTGTAGTTCTTCATTTCACTTGATGAAGCAGAGCAAGACCCAACACTAGGAAACACGTCCAGTATGGAGGATACTAAAATACAAAGGAAAATTGGCAACGTGCTCTTACTTTACACCCCTTCCTCTTCAAGCTATTTGGTTCAATTTAACCAAGGTCAACCGTGTTGAAAAGCTCAGATCTGAGGCTGGCTGATACAAAGTTAGTTTGATGATTTTACAATCCAGTTCCAATAAAATTAAAGTGTTAATGTGCCAAAAAGGAGTGGCAGCAAAGGATGGAGTGACCTAACTGTTCTCGAAGCAGCAGTCATCAGCACGCTAAGATCAAGCAGTGTTCAATGAAATCCACGGTGACCCCTGCGCTTTATTTAATCTGTCCCACATGTATATAAAGTATGAATGCATAGAGCCTGATGATGTGTAATCTTTGTGGAGAAATAAATTCACATTCAACCTGTACTTCATCAGAACAAATACAGTATGGACCAAGGATCACTACACACTGCTGCATACTTTCCGTGCTGTATTTAAAATCAAGCAGTATTTTGCTAGAATTACAGGACAGTTTTAAGGACTAAGTTTTATCTTCCCAACTTTTCAAAACATGAACAGCAATAAAAGACTGGAAGTTCCTCTCCCAAGAAGATAAGGAAGACAGATGGCTCACAGTGCTGCAGACAAAATATGCAGCTTTTCTCTCCCAGTAATCAGTGATGAGAAGCACACCGAGGTGCGAGTAAGCACATGGCAGATGTAACCCATCCTCCAGGATCCCTTACTGGCCACCCTTTCTTAAGCAGAAACCTCCAAAATACAAGGCCTCTCTTCTTTCTAAGGTTCACATTTACGGCTGTATGTCTGACATCAAACTACTAAGATCACGCTAAAATCAAGCAAAAAGGAAAAATACATACCACTCACATTTTTTCCAAAATAATTACACATCATAATTTTTTGGTTTTCAAGCTGAACTTGTTCTGATTATAATTTCATTTTTACCAGCATAACCACAAGAGAAAAAACCCTCCAAGGCCATAATGTGTACTCCAACAACGTGTTTCATATCCAGCCACCAGGGAGCTTCCAGAAATTCACAGGTTTTTCTATTTTATTCTTACAAAAGGCTAATCATTGTCTAGTTTGTCTTACATGGCATAAATTAAAAGACCCCTACACAAAGCAATTTCCACTAAAACCACAACTGCTTTTTGAAGTAGAACATCTCTTTTAGAGGTTTTCCCATCTTTATTTTAAATACTTCAGCCTACAGAATAGCACGGAGCATGTAACATACTGCCCCATCTCTGATGTCTTCTCATTGCTCCCTGCAGGAAAAGCTTTGGGAGGTGAAAGAGTTTATTTTAGTCCGTCGAGCAGGCCACCAAACCTTCACTGGTATAATAAAATAATTCTGGAATATTTCTTTATTTATTTATTCTTAGAAAAATACATTACTTTGCATCTAGCTTTATTAAAAGGAAAGCTGAGTCAATCATATCTAGTAATCTAGGTCAGAGTGTGAAAGTGACCTGTTACTTTCATTACTTAGCATTTAATTACACATCACTAATTATTCATTTCCTTTCATATCTTTGATTTAAATGCTGAATAGCATTAGCCAAAGATATTTGTGGGAAAACACCAGAAAATAAAAATTGGAAGGCCTAAAATTGCTTTTTGCAATACATCAACTAAATTCTTTTGAATAAAGTTCACACTGGCTTCAATCATTTGCTACAGGGCTACATTTTCAAATTATTGGAACAGCGCATCGGAAATAGAAAGCACATCAGTATACTGTCAAACTCATAAAAAATAGCCCATTTTTAATAAGTAACGCCGATCCACATTTACGTATGCTAATGTTCTAATTCTTTACTAATTGCCTTCTAAACACTTCCTCTAAACAGAGCATATTTATTGAATTAAAAATCACACTCTTCGGAATGTCTGTGCCCAGATAGGTCACATCAAAACGTCAAAGCAACTGATGCCCAAGAAAAGATTCATCTATGAAGTCCCCTTGAGCAAGGTACCAGGTAGGGGCTGGGCTACGGAGAGAAGGAGAGAGGAAAAAATAAGGGTGCTGAGAGACCCAGCAGCAATGAAGCAGCTACCGAAGTCTGATTCCCTGAATCACATGTCCTGTTAGCAGCTTCCATCACCCAAACCCACGGAGCTCCACTCACCTGTCCACAAATACTGCGGTGCTGTACGATAAGGGTTCTGCAGAAAATCACGCAGCAAGAGCTTTGGTAATGTTAAGGTAATATATTCCCATTAATGTCCCCGTAAGTTTCTCTTAAAATAAAAGTATGTTTGATCTAAGGGAACTGAAAGCAATATAAAAAGGATCCACTGCTCTTAAAGATTAAAGTATCATTCTGAAGTCAATGATCTAGTTCATAAAGCGTTACTTGGAGTCCTTTCCTTACTCCAACAACAACTTGTACCTAAATTTGCTATTTATTTCTTACATAAAGTGTGCCAATACAAAAATAAATTCAGCATATATAAAAGTCTAATATATAGCAGTTCAGAGAGAGAGAGGAACTCTCCCTGCTGTGCATTACTAAGTGTGCTGAATTGAACCATGCAAAATGTGACCTTAAATCTGTCAAAACTTCATTAACTAACACCCCTACAGAGTCATATAACCGAGAGCACCTCCTTTAAATTCCCCAAACTAACAGGCATGAAAAGTGAAACTGATTTCAGCTCTGCTAAGTGTGGAAAAATGAAAAGAATAATTCCAGAGTACATTTTTATCAGTGGCATTATTTCCTTGCATAACAAATAATAAACCACTTCATCTGCTTTTACTTGGAGTATATACCGCAGTGCAGCTCTGCTCTGTAACGTCTGCTCTGAGATTCCCTTAATGCGCCTCGACACAAACTGGAGAAATGCACGAGCACAAACTACAGGTATTGTGGTTACTTAAACAAACTTCACAAAAAACCGTCCATCTTCCCGGCTGCTGCGGTTGGACGGAGCTAGATAAGTGACGGCAAATTGTGGTTTAGTGTATATAAACTGCCTGTACCCTCAAAAGCCCTTTCACGACACACCGCCTTGCTTCCGAGAGCGCCGCTGCAGCGAGCCCCAAAAGCGCGCGAGGCTCAGCGAGCCCCAGGAGCAAGCCTCCGCCTCTGGAGACTAACTTCACGGAGTAAAGCCGCCGATATTTTCCAGCACTATGGTTTTACGGAGAGTAGCAGATATCGGTGAAATGCTGTCATGGGCCCTGAGCAAAGCAAAATGAGATGCACAGCGCTGCGTGAAGTTCTGAACGGGAAAGCGTGGCAGAAGTTCATGTTCTTTAACATTCCCCATACAAGCTTTTTTTTTCTGTTTTAAATAATTTAGAAATAATTATTCTGAAGTCTTTGAAAAGCATTCATATCGAATTTGGTAAATAAACTAGACAAACATAAGGCGCAGAAAAAGACCCAGTTAATACAGTTCATGTTGTCTTTTGTTAAAAAAGCACCTGCTCCCACCAGCACTGTCTCTCTGACCCTTTCCTAAGCACAGTCCAACTAAAATAAGCAATCTGACCCAATTTTTTTCTACATACGGTATTTGGAAAACACATAATATGCAAATAAACCCATGAGGCTCACGATCTCTCTCCAGGTTAAACGCGTCCTGCCTACATTTATAGTGGATGCCTAAAGCAAAGGTGCAGTTGTTAGAAGTATCTCACGCTTTCACTGGGTCAACGCACATACTCTTCCGTGGCAAGCTGGGGGTCCCTCAACAGACTAACAGCTCCCTGGAGAAGCCATCGGTATTGAACACAAAAGGGTAATCAGTGTAATTAAAACTTTATCTGTGAACTATTACACTGGCTGAAAGAGATGCAAAGTTAATTCCTAAGAAATAAAAGTCTAAATCAAGCTTTGTATCATGTGATGGAAATAGAATGAGATTATGTGAAATCCTAACTGTAAGTAGTCCACGTTTACATCAGTAGTATTTTAATTCAGTATCACCTGTAGACAGACAGCAAAGTATCTGTCACCATCAACAGATAACGAAGCAAAGAAAGATACTGTTCTCAAGGTGCTCTGGGGTCGCATCCCATGGAAGCCAAGTGGGGTCCCTCCTTTGGCTTCAGGCAGACATGGGCTTAGGTCATGATGTAAAATACATCAACACAAAACACAGGCTTCCATTGAAAATACATTTTGAACTAGCACACGTGCAAGACTTGATTATAATTAATTGGCAGTTCAACTGCAGATGTAATTTCAGTAAAAGTGACTTGGTTACGGAAAGAAGAGTTACCTCATCTAACTTCACTGGATCAAATTAAAGAGGCTATTAGGAAGTACGAGGCTTGTAAGGAAATCCGTATCGTGGTCTCGTACATCTGACCCACCTTTCGTCTGAAGACACTCTTCACAAACTGCCCACCACGGGGAACTTCCCAGAACAGCCTGGGGTTACCTGACAGCTCTCCTCAGACGGCGCGCTTCCCATACCCTGCAGCTCCATTTCAGCTGTCACACAAAAGGCAGCGTGACGTGCCTGCGTGTGCCAGGGCTCCCTCAATTAGGTGGGTTCGGTAGTTCGTGCCCACCTTCTCAAGGCTTTGGTTAATTAATCGCTTTATTTCTTTTCTGGTGAGAACCCATGTTCTACATCATATGAGCTCCATGCACGCATATGGAGCTGTGACTGCCGGGTAATGAACCCACCAAAAATTATTTCATATATCCCTATAATCTTTTGGCAAGGGAAAAACAAACAAACAAACAAACAAACAAACATATATATATATATAAAAAAAAATTAAGCATTTCAGCTCATCCTTCTGTTACAGCTTACAAAATCTTTTGAGTTAATTCAATCTAAGAAGAGTAAATAACATTCAAATCCACGCAATTACAACATTTTGTGATTAAATGGCTTACTGTTCACAGTAAGTATGGTACAATCGATGGAACTGCTTCCAAGAGGAAGATTTTTCAAGAGTGGACAATTAAATGTCTCTATGATAATTCACTATTTTGAGCCATACTAAAGAAGCCTTTGGCTTGAATTTTTTTTTCCCCAACAGAATGTTATTTTTGGGTTTTATTCAGCGTACAACGGAGTGCAATTAAGAAATAGCTGGATAGTTCAGAGAAAAATACTAAACTGTAGCTGCTGAGTGCAAATGCTCAAGAAACAAGTCACAGATGAGCGACCCAGACTCCCTTCAACTGACCAGCACCGGCAAAGGTTATTCCAGTGAATAATAAATGGTGAGTCACACAGCATCTGGTTGGTGGGAAATTTTTTGTTGTGACATAACGTAGCCAAGGGGGGGGGAGGAGACCTCGGTCCTAAAGGACTGTCTTCCTTTACATTTTTATGTGGCAAGTCCCTGCTAGCCTAATAAATGTAAACATGGCTTCAAATGTCACCCTGCTGGTCCCATCCTCCAGTCTCAAATTCCTGATGGGATTAGTTATGCTTAAAACAAAAGGTCAAGATAAACGCTGAAGTACTTTCAGCATTTACTATGTAATTCTGCTAAAGTCGTCAGGCAATTTCAGCAGGAACAGCATTCAATCCTTTCATAAATAACTTAAAACTACAATTTGGACACAGTGCTGATGAGAGGGTACATCATCTCCAATGAGGCTAGTAGTAAATATGCCACTTAAAAAAGTAGTAAGAGCAGATCACTGAGGATCTACCAGAATCACATGCATCTGTTATTGTGCTTAACAGCGTCTAAAACAATTTCTCGGTTTCCCCTCAGAAAGGTGATTTTACTTTGATTCCAAAAAGAAAAGACATCTGGGGGGAACTGCAAATGTTTACATCATAACTGGCAGTGATTTATTTTTTTAAAAAAATACTAGCAAAACAACATCTAAAAGTTTGGCTCTCGTTGCTAGGGTAACAAAACACTGCTCCTACCGTACACTGCAGGATCCTATTAAATTTGAGAAATATGGATGGGAAAAGCAGCACATGCGACAACGGCATGAGCCCTTTATACACAGAGGAACAGAAAAGTTCTAGTATTGCAGCGTTCAGGGAAAGTCCTAAGGAGAAGAAAATGAATGTATCGCCTCCTGCACTTTAATTACGAAATGATGTAATCAGCTCAATTTGTATCAATCAGTATCAGAAGGACAGAATGGCTTCAAAAGAAAAGCAGAAGAAGGACGGTAGGCACACCATGGCGGGGAGTTAACTGTAAGTGTGCCTGAACTATAAATCAGAAGCTGAAGAAAGTTCTAAGCCAGGAGCTGTCAATTAAAGAATACTTAAGTAAGAAAGCAGTACTCCTGAGAATTACCCGAATTACATTAATAAGTTTCTTACAGTAACTTGCACAAAAAAAAAAGAACGCTGTAGACATAATTCAAGGGGAAAAAAAAATCCCAGAAAGGACAAGAAAAAGTGTAAACTTGAGAGAAGTTAAAGAGCAGGTTCAGACACTCAGGGCTCTTTCCCTCCAGCGAAGGGAGGTGCTCCCCAACCCACTGACAGCCACTGGGTCCCCAGCCCCATCAGTCTCTGTCGTCTTTAGTTCTGCTTTTCCACTCAGATCTCAGCAATGACAGAGCTGTAGGTGCTCAAACACGGGGAGTTCTGTTCACATCAGGGCAATATGTACTCCAGAATTTAGGCTAGAAATAAAACATATGAAACGGCTGTTTTTTTCAAATGAAAAACATATGAGAAGAACACCTGGACTCCTCAGAATACCCGTACAAAAAGCTACTGGATAGGGGTAGAAAGATAATTGAAATACCCAATTATATCTCTAATCTGGGCTTTTATCTATTAGTGAAGTTCATGTAAAAATAATCCAAAATAATAGAAGCTTTATCTTCTTCATTTAAATTATTCACACTGAAAAAGATAGCGTTGCTGTGAACTGCTCAGTGTGCTCCAACGAAGACCAAAACTAAAAGCAGATGTATATTATAAGCTATGTATCACGTTCCACCTCAGAAAATCTTATGTTTCATGTCAGAAACATTTTCAGACAATAGTTCTCAAACAAAAGCAATTACGAAAAATGATTGATTTCTTTCATCGCAGTGGATGTTCTTACATATAGCCTCTGTCATTTTTAAAACTATCATCATTTTGACAAATTTAATAACATCAGCCTAACACAAATCACCGTCCTCTGATTTCCAAAGCTCACCGATAAGGCATCGGTTACACATACTTCCCTCCACACGAGCCGTACCATTTCTGCCTAGCCTCGCCATCAGAAGCCCGCTCAGTAACGCAACCTCACATGTGCTTTCCCTTTAGTCAATGCACTAAGTGGACAAATGTTTCTAATACCCTGGAGAAGAGCTTGGGAATTGGTGCTTCTTTCACACCAGCCTTTGCAATGATGCAAACATGTTTTTGCTAATTTAAAGTCATAAAATGAAAATGAATCCTAACAGAGTGTCAGTTTGTTTGACTAAGTCATGTACTACATGTTACGGTACTGCAGATGATGCTTTCCCAATTCTGCAAATGAATTCCTGGTTACTGAATTAATTTCCTCCATATTTTTTTTTTTCTGCCCTCAAGTGGGAGCCAGTAACCTGACATTTATGAATTATACAAATGTTTAAGAATGTGAATTGCCAGTCAGATTCCACCTTGAGAACACAAGTAGAAGCATTTTCCTGGTAGTGATTTTCAAAATTTATTTTTTGCTTGCATGTATTAGCCTACAACATGAAGTTCTGCATGGAAAAGCATTTTCAGAGAAACTCACGCTACAGAAGATGACCAGAACTCTGCTGTTGAAATTCTGAACACAGAAGAGTAAGAAGCGACTGTTTATTCACTTCACATCCCGCACTGCTCCGAAAACTGTATCAAGTCATTCTAAACACATTAGGTAACACATACACCCTTTTCTGCTATAAATCATTAAAACCTCTCTGCTTTGGGGGTGGAAAACAATTGGCACAGTAGTTGAGTGCCTGTTATCCCCAGTGAATTAAACTTCAACCATATGTCTCTTGTCAGGTCAACTTCACCCTTCAACAGCACCAGCCCTGGTGGCTCTCCACGGTTTTGCGCACCCATCCGTGCGCCCCCGTGTAGCCGCCCATTTGTTTACCATTTGCGTTCATTTTCTACTTCAGTGGAATCCACGGCAGAGTGTTACTTCGGGATGTACTTGGAGGAGCCAACCACCAGTAAGAGAGCCTCCAAATCCTCCACCGCTTTGCTGTAGAGCTGAAAGTTTCACCTATGTGGAGCTTCCAGACCTTAATGGCCTGTGGTTGAACTTAAATCAGGGTCTCCCACACGGCAATATATTTCGCTACCAGCTGAGCCTCCAGGCCAGCCAAAGGTCTTTACTTTCTGAAGCCATATCCAGATAGCATTTGCATACATGTTAAACTTTCCGATCATCATTTTGGATTTTTTAAAATGCATTTTTGAACAACTCTCAATTTTTATTATATTTTTTTTTTCGGTGAGAAAAGGGAGAGGAATATGGAGTGTGAATTTGAAGCAGACTTCAATGAAAGCTCTGGACCCAAAACTATTGTTTTCTTAGAGTACACATCTGGTTTTCCCCAACATACTGCCAGTTCTGTAACTCAGTTTAATACCCAGCTGGGATAATGTAAAACTAGCATATAACCTAAAATAAGTGCTAGAAGCACATATTTTTGTTCAGTAATACTTGTATGCATTAAGTTCAACTTGACTAACGTTCTACCCGCATACTGAAAAGTTTGTATCAATGGAGGGGGAAGAGGCGGGAGGGGAAGGGGGAGAAAAAAAAACGAAAAAAACAAAAATCGCACCCCAAACTAGGCACCGTGCATGTGTGTGGCCACACAATTGGAAAACAGAACTAAAGCTCACCAGAGCAGCACAAAATCTTGCTTTTAGAAGGTTAAAATTACTGATTTTTACAATCAAAACACAAGTTTTTAAAGCAAAGAAATTTAAAATGTGGTTTTCTCACAACATCAGAAAGGAATTATCAAAGTGTCTTAACACCAGTGCATTGCAGGAATGTTCCCCGGGCTGCTGACAGTCTTTTCCCTGACCAACTCAAAACTTCTTTCTAGTCCATGGGAAGCACAAACGTCTGGTAACAACATTTTTAATTCTTAGGAAAACTTAAGGCTTACTAAAGTGCGTAAAGGAAATTGCTGAACAAAGCAAGCCGAATCTACAGAGTACTCTTGTATATAAAATCACCGTCTTTTGGCAACTTTGATGGCCAAAACGTAAATCAGAAGTCATGCAGCAATAAAAGTGACAACCCGATAATGTTATCCTGAAGGCTGCTAAGAGGTATGCACGGAGCAAGGGCCGCAGTGAGCTCAGTTTGAAAGCCATTTGTAAAGGAATTTAAAGAAGTGTCAGCAAAAGTTACTCCTTCTTCCACCCCATTAATGCATGAATTATTTTGACTTAGATTACCAGGTTTTTATTCACACAATAACTTTATATCCTACAGACTGAGCCTGACACTATATCGCTGGCTGTTCTTATAGAGATGAATAAAGGCTTAAAATGGATTCAGCATTTAAGAAAAGAAAAGAAAAAAATAAAACACCAACAAAAACAACCCAAAACATTTGGACTTGATCAAATCTGGTCCTGATACAAATTACAGCACTTACAAACCAGATTTTCAGCCCTTGCATGGTTTCTGAGACTGCCTTGGGAGTGTAAAATGCCAAGATGCTATTAATATAAAGATTCCATACAGCATGTGCTCATAAAAAGCATTTTTTTCATATTTAATACAGAACATGCTACTTTTTTTCTTCAAAAATCAACATATTAGACCAGCAAAATAAGATCATTAAGACTGGCACCCTGAATGACCTTGCCACAGCGCACCAAGCAGCGAGACTACTTACACTTAGTAAATTACTCCAGCTGAGTAACACAGGCAGAATTGGGCCTCAAAACCACAGTTAATACAGGTATTCTGGAAATACTTCCCCTTACATTTGTAATTTCTTTCGGAACACCAAGGTGCTCCTAGAAACCTGTTCTCCTCCTGGTACCAATATTTTACTCTAGAAAAACCTGCGGCTGTACCTTGCGGTAACCCTAACAGCCCAAGTGCAAGGACTCCAACAGTGTACTACAGGAGTTACTTCACAACCTCCGTTAAATCCTAGTTTCACACTCTGGGATGCTTTCTGGGGAGACAAGATTTAAGGAGGAGGAGGGGGTAATAGGTCATACTTAAGCATTTACCATAGCAAGAAGATAAAAGCACAGGAAAGAAGAAAGGGGTAAATCAGACTCCCCAGGGGTGCAGGAGATGTATAGCTCACCAAGTATGCCCTCTGATACTTGGCTTTTATTTACCTACCAACATGCATACTGCTTTTTCCCCGTGTATTTGACTTCGAAATTGGATCACACAAAGCCCAAAGAAACCCACTGTACAGTAAATAAGCCACAGAGGAGATAACTAATGAAATGGCACTGGAAAAAATTTTAAAATTTCTTTACCTTTTAACCACAGTTATATTAAAAGATGTTTAGTAATTATCCATCCTAGCATTTCAAATAAATAATAAACCACTGTACATCACAGAGCACAATTAGCCAGTGTTATAAAAAAAAAGCAATAATACTTAATAATTAGTTTTTAAAGTTTAAATGATGGTAGGCGGAATCCAGCAGGCAAACAGTGAACAGGTAAAGCCTTCTAATAGGCTTGAGAGTCTACGCTTTGTGAAAAATTTAATCTTCAAAATACATGGCAATGAAAATTTCTAGCCATTTTCATAAATATGACAACATCCTGTATGTGACGGATCAGGGGCTAATTTAATTGCCTGAGTGTCCAGACAGAAATAATGAGGTGAGGAACAGTATGTCCCACCCTCCTTGAGTCCGAGCTACATATGGCAAACGTGCAGCAGCTTATGCCTGCACATTTGCTGCGTGCAGAAGATGCTTAAGTCCATCTTGCCAGCAGTTCTAGAGAAGCAAACTTTGGCATTGCCCAGGGACGATCCTTCTCTGCCTGCCATCCCCAAATTTTTGTTATTAGGGCTCCACGATCTGACACTTTGCTTCTTTACATTACTGGGGAGCAGACCTGACCCGACTGGTGAATTCAGCTGTCGTGTTTGTCACTCCAAATGCGCTCCTGGTTTGCCCCTTCAAGCTGCATCTCAGCTCCAAGGGATTGTCCTTCCCTCCTGAAACCCTGTGTGCCTTCTCAACAGCCGCGCCAAACGCCAGCCCTGCTCTGGTTCACAGAGCGGAATTTTTGCTGCATATTATATTAACAAGATCCAAAATGTCAAGAGGCAACTCAAGGAAAAAAATTAATTTTTTTTTTTTTGTGAGATAAGGTTAGTCATAAGGAACATTTACAATTGAAATACCGTAATTTGAACCTTTGACAACCTTTGATATTTCTTCACTTGGTTCAAAATTTGTTACAGTGCTAATTTCCACCACTGTAAAAATGTACCATCATTTTGAACCGAACTACTGGTGACATTTACTGCGGTCTTTTCAGAGACCCACAGAGACCAGCCCCAGACCGATTACAGCTTTATTTACAAAGAGCTCCTTTGAGAGTACGAGCCAGTTCCATATAGATTGATGCATGTCTTCAAACCATTACAGATCTCATTACATAAAACATAGCTGCAGTTGCTGACATTCATAAATGAATTTCTGATGCATTAGGGCACAGGGAAGCGGTTAGGTCAGGCAGTTCCCTCTGGACTTCCCAGGGTCTCTAATGAGCAAGAGACCAGAACGTAGCAGCTGCCTACAGGAACAGGGCAGCGCTGTCACTTCGCTCGTGCGGTACACGATGCTGCGTCGCAAAGGAACAAATCTACAACTGAGGTCATACACCCCTCTGTAGTTTTGCTCATTATTGAAAAATATCTGTTAGAGAGCTTAGTAACAATACTACTGATAACCATCACTTCTTTGGACAAGCAACCATTGCTGATCTTCACAAAGGCAAAGATTAAATTAAAAACAATCAGTTGACACTGGAAAAACCTGTAGAATTTCTCAACATGTTACTAAAAAGGAAAGTTTCTCAGTACCTGCAAACAATGCAAAGGCTCAGTACTGAAGGAGATGAAAGGTGCATGTAAAAATACTCAACGTGGGGCACAAAAATTAATCTGAAAATGTTTACACATATCATGCAGGAAAAGTGTATCTCAGTGCTCAGACACATTGTAAACCTCTAGCTAAAGAATCGGAGAGTAAGGATGCAAGGAGAAAGAGAAATTCCACAAAAAGATTTCAGAAAGGAAATGGGAAGTTCCAAGTACCCTCGTCTATTTGACTTTAACAGAGTACTTTCAGGATAAAAATTATGGTGGAATATTGATGGCACCCAAGAAAAAAAAAATCCAACAAAACAAAACACCCCACTGGCAAGCACTACTGTTGCTGTAGTTACACAAAACACAGGGCAAAAATGTGTTACTGTATGTTAAGATAAATGCAGGGCACAGTGGATAGGATTTATGTCTTGAGGATTGAAATACAGAGAGATATCTATATACAGCTGAGAAAAACTGCAGACATTATGTTGATGAACTATTAGATTCTAAGATAATTCAGCAGTAAGTAGAATTGCAATTAGTTCTTGTTGTGCCACATCCATTAAAAACTTAAAACAGAGAGGGTAAGTTCTGTATTGAGAAACAATTTGGAATAGTTAAAAAGCTGAGAAATTACACTCAGTTCTAAACATAAGTTACAAAGTACATCAGCAACGGATGTACTTACTATAAACAACCGAAGTTTCTATTCATGCATACAGCTTAACCCACTTGACCAGGAGCCAGCTGTGCAGTAAAAGCAACGCGATCTTTCCAAAGCTTCCAACAGAGTATTTTAGATATACAGATAAAATTCAAACTACATCGTATTTATCACTGGAGAGAAAAAAAAAGGGGGGGGGGGTAGGGAGCAAACATCAGTTTTATTATTTTTACTGTGGCTGGAAATTAGATTTTAGATTGAAAGGAAAGGACAAACAATACTCTGTATTATGTCTAAATATGTTTGTTCACTGTTGATAACTGGGGAGGTTTCCATCCAAGGAAAATAAAGTAACGAACCCGACCTAACAAACCAAAGGGTGAGAGAGGATTCAGTCTGTGTGATACTAAGGATACAAATCATGTTAAATTACGTGCTAATAAAGAGCTCTGAGCTTTACAGACCAAAAATTTCTCACGCTTATCCAATATTCTAAATGTTTCTGGCCTCGATCTTTCTCCGGGCGCAGCTGCTTCCCAACTGAAGTACAAGCAGATTTTGGCCACCGAGCCAGTATAGCCAGGCGCAGCCATCCAGCGTGGTGCAGTGCTCCCGGTCCTGTCGTCCCCTCCCGCAGGGGACAGGCACACATCCCAGCTCACTCCAGCGGTTCCCTGGTAGACCAGCACCTAAATCTGTGACCCATCATCAGCCCCGGGACAACTCAGACGATTCTGCAACCCTGAGCACACCTGCCACGCAGACCAGGAAAAAAAGTAGTGTGCTCTGTTTTTTAAAACCTTCGTAAAGTTGATTTACTGAACATGCCAGGCAACCTGGAAAGCTAAACCAGCTTTGCTATCACAACAATTTGGGATAATTTACAAAAAAATGAAAGGGAAGATGAGTTTGCTTCAAAATCTAGTTAGAGAAAGTCTATCTCAGACCTCAAAAGCACAAATGAAAATGAGTAATAAGCTGCTAATCTCCTACACGTTTCCAAGCCTTTGCTCACTCAATGGTAACAAAAGCGAATGGTCCCAGAATTTCTTTAATAGCCTATCATTTCAATTGGTCACCTATGACTAACACTGCTAAAAGCATCAGATTAACAATTTTGGGGGATTAGACACATTTTCCTGACTTTGAAAGTTCTGCTTTCAATTTCTTGAACAGCATTATTGTCCGTTTTTATAAAAGGCCAAGAATTTCAAATGAAGAATATTTATGGGCTTTCATTTAACGTCTACCTTGTTATTTTTTTGATTTACAGGGCGGCACTATGACCAAAAATGTCTTTGAAAAAACTTGAGGATTTTGAAATATCTGGCTAATGAGTGAATAATTGTCCAGTAACTCAATGAATTTAAGTCACTAGTATCCCAGGTAAATAGGAACTGCCTAGATACAGAATGTTCTTAGCAAAGTGTCCAAGACTGTGGAAACTGGCTCAAGAGGAGCTGCGTGGTTTTGGAAACACGATGCAGGGGAAGGACTTGGGGATGGACTCCTGTGGGACAGGCTGAACTGCAGGAATGTTCAAAGGCTATGAAAGATTTATTATATAATGAAACCTGATTATTTTTTTTCTTTGTAAAAACACATCACGTTTTAAATTTCACAAGATACCTAAAGGGTGTTATCATCTTTTCTTCTATAGAGTGTTTCCATAAAAGTAAAGGATTCTGTGATAACCTGGGAAAACATTACAGCCACAACAATAATGAAAAATGCTAAGCAAATAGCATGAGGGGTCAGTATAAAAGCCTTGACCAGCTATTCTGAAGGACAGACCACGGAGCCCCATTCCCAGTATTGCTTAAAGGCAAAAGTGAAGAGAGAACAAGTCCCTTTCACCTCTATAAACAGGGGGAATCTTCAAAATTAGAAGTATGCATTAAACGCTTTTATTTTACACATCCCCAGCTAAAAGTAACAGGTTTTGCAAGGATTTATTTTTACAACTGAAGGAAAAAAAAATTACTCTTCGCATTAGCAGGAAATCTTAACACTTCACTAACCTGTACCTCCCACTTGCAAAGCACTCGGGGGCACTTTACTCTCAAGAAGCAACAAGCTGTGTTCCACCCAGATCCAGCAATCCCAGTTTACTCAACCTGGGCACACTGGGACCAGCTGCACACAGACCTCTGGGCACCTGAAGCTTAAATTCCAGGTGGGTCCCCTGTTCTCATACCCTTTTGTAATCAAACTGTAAATAAATTTTTACAATAAACTGTAAATAAATTTTGCAACAGAATATAATGTTATCTCACCTAGTATCTAACTAAATACTGCCAAGTATTTTTACAGACTTAGTAATTTATTGCTCCATCTTGTTTTATTGTGATCATAACCTTTTCATTAGCTTGTAAATTAATGATGTGAAAGAGTGAATAAAAACCAAGGATGAAGATATTCCAAAGCTGTCATGGCTATTTTTTAATAAAAACATTTTGAAAGCAAGTATTTATTTTAGCTGAAAACAAATGCCTCTATGTTCCTGTACTTATTTTATATGCAGCTGTAGGCAACTGCTAGATGAATGAAACATTCTGCAGCTACCTAGCAAGAAACAAATATTTCTAGTTGAGATATTAAGAACAAACTTATTAAAAGACACCAATAGCTGACTTCAGGCTGTTTCTGCTAACATTCAGGTAACACTTCAGAAGGGATGTCAGAAGGGATGTAAAGAATCTAAGCAGGACTTCTAAAGTCTTTGGACTGCGGTTAATTATGAACAAGTTTTTCTCAAGGAGGCTCAAATTCACTGTACAGGCATATGGACCGTAGCCAGAATCTTTTTTTTTGTTGTTGGAAAAAGAATATTGAAAGTAACAATGACTATGGAAGAATAATATTGACATATAAATAAAAGGATTGAAAATAATATCGAAAAGCAATATTGAAAACTGGTATAATAAGTGGTCTAAAGCAACAAAAATAGCAGACTATTTGGATTGTAAATCAAAGACACAGAAGTCATAGAGCACCCAGTTTACCATCACCAGTGCAAATTTAAATCCTGTCCTCGTGGATGGTCATTCTGTTATAAATGAGAGGGGCTCTGGGTTGAAGGGCCAGCAATCCCGCTCCTCGGCCGCGCTGCTGCCTGTTCCTGGGGTGCAGCCTGCCAGGGCAGTTCCGAACAGACAGGGGACAGCATGCAAGCGGCACCTCCTAACCCCTCCCTCCCTGAATTCTTATTTCTGATTCTCATATATGCATGTGTGTGTAACTTAGAATACACAAGTCACTTTGTCAACTCAATTTAAAGTTTCCTGAAATGACTGCATTTGCAACATAACAAAGGAGAATCATTTATCTGAAATGCAACCAGGAAATCTAATCCATCCCAAAGATTCTGGGGACAAACCTATCACAAATACGCCAAGGTCCTCTGTCCACTGAGGATCACAAAGCATGTGAACATAGTTGTTAACTTGGAGAACTGCACTGCAACCTGCACCACGCACCAGAGAGCTCTGAAATCACCGGCGAACATCAAAGACCAAGAGATTTTATGTAACTGGTTCAAATCTGGCAGGGTCAGGGCACTACGGATGGCTCCTACATAATTCTATGCAAAGCAAAACACGCTTTGCCAATTCACAGAAGAAGAAAAGTTGGAAGAGTTTTCTGTTATTAGTCATAAGCTGCTCAGCAAGGAAGAAGTGCTGAGATGTGATCTCAAGCTAAGCAGAAAGGAATCAAGCCATTTTCCTCCAAAAGCAAGAAACTTCTTTGGCTTCTTCCTTGGTAAAAGCAGGACAAAACCTATTATGAAACAGAGAATACGCTCGACGATGCAGAGAAGAAATCCAGAATTCGTCATTTCTCATCTTAGTTCCCTACCAACTGGTGACCCCGGGCAAGTCACCGCTGCTGCCCTTTCACCAGTACGATGGTGAGGTGGTTGCTGCCCCCTCACAGGGACACTGGGGAGGCTGACAGACATAAAGGCTCGGAAGATGAAAAACAAGGGTACGAGCTGCTTCTAGCAGCTACAGATATCTGGCAGCGACTCCGCTGTCAGAGCTGCACTTAAAAACAGATTTAAAACAGGAAATAAATCCCTATCCCCCTCTGGAAGTAAGCAACAAGTTAGAATATGAAATTTTAGATGGGATGAGGTTTTATGTCCCAGAATTTCCTCTGCCCTTTGTTTCTCTCAGTTTTTACAGGATCCTATGAATCCCAGCTTCAGCTGAAATTTGTCTGTGGCTATATGCTTTTCCATTGTTGGAAATACTCACACAAGCACTCTCTGGGATTTTGGTTTGCTATTAACCACGCAGCTAATTGATACTTTAGTTATCACTAAGTAACTTAGTAAATACCTAAAAAACATTACTAAATAGTAGGTGCACACAAATTCAGCTACCTTTTGTACAGTAACTGACTACCGCTGAAGGGACACAGTGACAGCCAAAAAACTGCATGTGGATGTTTAAGTTGAAGACGACGACCTCATTAATCGATACACTTCTGAAATTATAACAACAGTAGGATCTTGTAATAATGCAAAATATCTGTGATTAACCCCCTTCAGATTCTTCCTGAGGTCTGTTAAAATGCAAGAGGTGCAGTAAGTCAAAGTATCTTTAATGAGATACACTGCAATTACTCTCTAATTGTGAATTTATGGATTTCAAATCATGCATCACTAAGCAAAAATAGTTCTGCTTTAAAATTGGCAATATTATATTCCTTACACCAATCTCAAACATTATTTCTTACCCTATCAAGGGGGAAAATTTTGCCAGTACCATGGAAAGTAAATTCTCCACTCAGCTGAAGGCAGGCAAATTTTGGTGTGCTAATTATGATTATTTGGACAGCTTTAATTCACAACTTCAATGAAAAAACAAACCAACACAAAATCTGTGCAGACTGAACATTAAAAAGCTGACACACGTGTGTATGCACAAACCACAAGTTTTTCTACTGTTTCAGATGCTCTTATATTCATTATATTTGTTGAATATTATATTGCACATCAATCCACACATGCAGCGATACTTTCAAAGATTATTTCTAGAAAGTTTCTAAAAAAAAGCACGTAACTTCTACCTTAATGTAATTAAGTCCACAGAAAGAACCCATGTTTTTAAAGTCAAAAGATCAGGTTTCTTTGTGGAATCTTTGCTTAATTTAGCGTATCGTATGGTCTAAAACTTTATTTTTTTCTATCCTCACTGCTCTGCTCACAACACCTGGTCTGTACAAATCCCTCTTCTCATCTTTTTTCTTTTTTAACCTTTTCTGTCATTTTCCTGTAGTTAATAACTTTTTTTCCACAGCGTGTCTCCAAAAGCAAATATACCAAGGTTTATAAAGCATTTGTTCCAGCCAACACCCCGTTCTTCTGCATTCTGCAGAAGAGTGAAAAAAAAAAAAAAACCACCAACCAAACTTGTAAGAATAAAAGGGTTTTACTTCTGCTTGATTTATCTTGTGAATATTATTTTCATTTTCATAGGTGATTTGCAAGAACAACAAATAGAAGGGCAAAAAAACAGCCAGAGATGATATTTTTGTGACAATAAAACTCACTCCTCTCCTCTTCCCCTTGACTCTCCCAGCCTCAGGAGCACTGTTTATCGTTAACTCCAAACTATGAAAAATTAGTAACAAATGGTTACATTTGTAATAGAGTGAAAATATTTTCAATCCTCAGTGTTTTTAAATGGCATAAGTATATATATGCATACATACATATTTCACTAGTTTGTCTAATTAGGGCAAGTGGTTCAATATGCTCTTAATTCTCTCTTTTTTTAAAAAAAAAAAAAAGATAAATTTTTAAGTCCTCATGTTGTCAGATGTGTACATTTTTCCAATTTGAACCAATTTCTACCTCCTCCCAAAACTCAGGGGACACTTCACACGTATTTCATTCCTGGACTCTGAATCCTGAGAGGACATACAACAGACTGCAAACGGGTTTTCACAGAATATTTGGGAACGCTTAAACTTTGAACTGATAAGGCAGAAAGAACACAGCCAGGAGCGTGACTGCAGGACTTAAAAATCACAGCATGATTTAGTTTGGAAAAGACCCTTCAGATCGAGTCCAACCGTTAACCCAGCACTGCCAAGCCCACCACTCAACCACGTCCCCAAGCACCACATCTACACGTCCTCTAAATGCTTCCAGCGATGGTGACTCCGCCACATCCCTGGGCAGCCTGTTCCAGTGCTCAGTAATGCTTCGGTGAAGAAATTTTTTCCCAATGCCCAATAAACCTGCGCTGGTGCAACTTGAGGCTGTTTCCTCTTGTCATGTCACGTGTCACTTGGGAGAAGAGACTGCCCCCCACCTCGCTACAACCTCCTTGCGGGTAGTTGTAGAGAGCAAGAAGGTCTCCCTGAGCCCCTTTTCTGCAGGCTAAACATCCCCGGTTCCCTCAGCCGCTTCCCATCACCCATCCTCTAGACCTTTCCCCAGCCCCGCTGCCCACCTCTGGGCATGCTCCAGCACCTCAATGTCTGTCTGGCAGTGAGGGGCCCAAAAGTGAACCAATTTTGTCAACTGCAGAGGAAAAGAGAAAGAGATAAACTGTTTCTAATCTCATCTAGTTGCTCCAAGTGCAGAACAAAAGTCTCAGTGAAACACAACACAGTAATGTGTGCCTCAATAAAACGCCCCCAGAGCTGATACATCACACAATGACAAGTAGTAACCCAAATGATGGATTTACCTGTTAACGACAATTTAGGAAATACCAAGCAACCAAAGTAATGAGACTTTTGTAGCTGGAGCTGAAAACTTCAATGTCTGGTCCAGGGCCTGTCAAATCCAAGGCAACATTCCCAACAGCTTGAAATGAAATAGCATGGAACAAAAGCATGAAGAGAAACAACCGATACTCACTCCGAAAAAAACAATTCAGCTGAGAATATGAGTAACAGACACATGAGCTGGGACACAAGGCAAGCTGGGGAAACCCAAGATGAAATCCCAAAAGGTGCGGTAGCATGACACAACCTCTACAATTAAGGTAAACACAGCAAGTTGTATCCCGTCCAAGGCCAGAACAGCTTTTTCTTCAAGTACATAACTAAATACTTCTTTAATACCTCCACTCTGCCTTCCGATTCCCTGTCTTTGGATACCGTAATTTGGCAAGTTATAGCCACAGATAAGATTAAATATACCCCCAAGGGTGCGCACACACACACAAAATCTTGCATCTTTTTCAACTGCAGTGTGACACATCCCGCAAATATTGAGTATATATTTAATATTTTGTTGCTTTTACATTGAATAAGCAGACTAAGAACATTGCATGGTACTTCTGATCACTTGGAATTATATAGCCACAGCTCAAAAAAGCCTATCTTACCACACAGAGCAGACCGTCCTGTTACATGTAAAAGTAAATATTTAAGAGTGCCTACCTATTACAGGACACAGAAAAAAAAATAATTCAGTGGATAAGCTAAACTACATTACATCCCTCAGCACTCTCAGCCATAATTCAAGTGACTTTCATTAAATTCAATCTAATTAGACTCAAAAGTGAATTAAGATATATGAATTAAATCCACTTGAACTCCATAAAATAGTGCCCACACAGGGGTTTATTATGGTTTAAAATAATCCACTAAATGTATATCTTTGGTTAATTTAGATAAGCTTTTTGAAGTATTCTTGTACAGAGAGGCCCAAAAGAACACAAGTTCTCTCTAAAGGATGAGTTCAGTAGAATTATCAGAGGTATTCTCCTACACAAATCTACAATTCTTGGATTATGCTTTTAAAACATAATATAAAAATCGATCTGTTCACATTTTTCATGCAGACTGGTGCCCACAAAAATCACCTGCTAGAGCTTCATGCCTACTGCTGGCGATGCCTACTCAATACTTGCTGCAGGCGCCCCTGGATGGACCACCCCCCCCAAACAGTCTTCTGAATGCAGCGCATCTCACACTTGCCCCGTTACTGTTCAGACTTCCAGTCGGCAAAGGAGCACCAACATTCCTAAAAATTATATCAGAAATGCACTTTTGGGGGAACAATAAATCTGACCTTCGAGAACATTATCTTAAAGATTATTGTAATCAATGTCCATAACAGACACATTTCTCTCTAATGCAATTTCTTCCCTGTTTATTAGAAAGCTTTGTTTACTGTATATAGTAACCCCACGTCCATCGACTATAATCCTCTACTTTCACTCTGTCCCCCTTCGAGATTGCCACAGAAGAGGCCTCCCTCCCACCACCAGCTTCTTGTAATAATGCCTGGGCAGTGCTATGCTTTGATACTTTGGAGGCTGGCCAGTTCCAGCTATAACTCTATTAGTACTGTACATTACCTCCGTCCAAACAAATCTCTTTGGGTATTCCCCACGCTCCAGGAGGCAAACGTTCCTGGAACGTGGGAACTGATGCCAAAAATAAGTCCTGGTCCGGAGTGAGAACCAGCACCCTCCGCTTTATGAGAAATAAACTGAAAATGCTCCTGAGATCATACTGCAGGTGTATGATCCCCAGGACCTGCAGGGGACATACTGCTTTCTTCCTCCATCTGTCACACCTCCAACATCACAGGTTAAATTAAAAAAAATAAAGAGAGACAGAGAAGGGAAAGTCCCGAGGCATTCTGGAATGATTAACATTCAAAGGATAACTTACAATTTGATGTTACCCTTTAATTACTGCAGCATTTGGCCACGTCCTGCATCTTTACAAAGCCACAAATAAAGAGCTCACTGCTCTATAAACCACCATGCAACCGGAGCGCACCCACTCTTACTTCCATGACAAGATACAGTAATATGATATTAGCACGTGGATCACAAATCTACTATTTAATTACTATGATCTAAAGCACAATACAGCTTTTCATGCATTAAAAGCAAAGAAAGCCGGGAGCATTTACATCTTGTGTATAAGCGTAACCTACACATGCGTTTTGTGAACGCTACTCACGTTTTCCATTTATCTGCTTACAATCCATTTTGAAATGCTGCCAAAGCAAAATCCAAAAAACCTCTCACTTACCTAGAAGCTTCCTGCAGTGAATATCCTAACATATCCATCAAGCACATCTACACGTTTTCAACAGTCTGAGAAATTACTGAAAATTTAATTGAGTCATAGAATGTTTCCTTTTTTCCCTCCTCAGAGAGGAAGCTGATGCCTGCCCCTGATGAAGAATTATTTTCTAGGAGATTCCTGGGCTCTGTTTCTAGTTTCAAATACTTGTAGTTAATGGCAGCAAGAAATATCTCCATGGAAAATCTTCAGAAAAGCTTCATTCAAATACATTATGGTTTCATTTCAACACACTCTGTTACACAGAAACTGGAACAAAACCTGCTACAATTTGAATGCGCCAGTTTACACAAATCCATACCAATTAAATCCCCATGGCCCAAAAAAGAGACGCCAGCTCTATATTGCTGATACCTGTGCTTACTTTTGACAGCTGTGTCTTAGGGATTGTCACTAGATTTAGAAAAAGGTAAAGCCAGCCCGTCGAAGCAGTGGCCCGAGAGCCGAGGCTCTCGTGTTTGCCCTGCTCTCTGCAAGCACTCGCACTGTAGCTCCGACACGGTCGTTTGCCTGGCCAGGCACAATCTCAAAATTGGAGTTCAACTTGCACCTTTTAAATGAAACTTTCAAAGGAATGGCAAATCGTTTTTATGGGAGAGATATGAACATAACTTTAAATATTGAAGGAGCACAAAAGCGACGAGAAGAATTCCATGTCCAGCACTCACAAAAGGCAGGACAGACAAAGCACAATCGCCTGCTGAGATCGTTCTGAAAGAGGATATTTGTCCTGTTCTTGCTGTCCTGGGCCTCTTTTGGCCACATTTCACCTTTGCCAGACTCACAATTGATGTACAGTTGTTTTTCAGACTTTACTAGGGTGTTTCTTGGAACTAGTAAACACCAAACCCATTTTCTTGACTCATTATGGCTTAAAATTTATTTTCCACTAATTCTGGTAGGGATGGGTTTCCCATAAGGGATTAATTCCCTGTGCTACCTAGGCTCTCCAAGATTTCTGTTTCTGTTTTAGCATGCAAGACGAGAACATTTTTGCCTGAAAGGAACACTCGTTACAAGAGTAATAACAAATTACCCTGTATATTGAGTTGGTATTACTCTGCTCTGTATGGCAAACTATTACGCAGAGTCAAATACTTCTGGAAGTTGCTACACAAAATGTTTTTGCTATGGGATTTTTTTTTCATGCATGCAAAATAAGAAGTTGAACGATCGCATTTCTCCTAGTCTTTTGTTATCTGAGTTTTCAAAAGAGTCACTTCATGGAAAAGATCGAAGTTCTTAGAATTTCTTTTTGTTAAACAAATTCTAAAGAACACAAGGTTAAAGTTGAAAGATGCCACTGCTATTGTTGGCTGGCTGTTTGCGAGCTGTCTGAAAAAATGTATGGAGAAGTCTCTCTGTAAAAATGGCCTTTCATTTGGATAACTGTAATAAAGATTTGCTTGGCAAGTGTTTTCGCAGGAAAAAGCTTTATATATGCAATCTCACCATAAAAAGACACAAACTGAAAACAGAGATAACGGTATACAAGTCTTTACGGGGGCGGGGGGGGGGGGACCCCACAAACCACTCAACAATTTTGAAAACAGAAAATGAAAAAGAAAATCCACCACAGATAAAGTCCCCTTAGCTCCTATGCAGCCCTTTTTAACAAGTACTTTTGAGGAGATACTTGGATTCAAGCTTCTTCAAAGCCTGAACCCAGTGACTTCGGTGACTCTGGATACGATCCAAAGCTCATCTTTTCATTTCATGCCAAGTTTTGAACTGTCAATTCAATGGAGCAGACACACAATGCCAAAAAAATTCTTCAGCAGTTCTTTAGCACCCTGCTACTGTTATTCTGCCCTTCTAAATCCAGCTGCAACCAAAGAATCTTAAAACCCCTGCAGACATTAGTTAATTAGGCCTTAAAATTTGGACATGAAACCACTGCATTTTTTTGGATCAGTTCTCATCGCATTTCTGCAGTGATGTTTCAGGCAAGGAGTGATTTAACCAGTAAATTCACTTGAGTTGAGATTGTCTTGTGTTGAAAATGCAAAATTTTGAAATTGACGGACTCACAGGACGAGGCTGCAGCCAGAGGGAACCTTTAACTCCCCAAAACCCACCTCTTGTCAGAGCTCAAGTACAGCTGTATTTAGCAGTAGAGAAATGACCCAAGTGTTGTTCTTAGTGAAACAAGGACAGGTTAAAGATATGGTCTGAACACTCTTGGTGGTACCCTCTTCTCCTACCTGTAAGTCCAAGACCATGCACATACAGCACAGACTGGTGCTCAGAAATGCATATGGAACAAGATTTAAAAGTGGGATTGCTAGGGGAAAGCCTGGGGAGAGTCACTACCTGCGTTTGAGACAAGAATCCCTCCCTCAGAACAGCCTAGTTAGAGCCCACAGGAATCACTGATCGAATTCTTGCATTAGGGAAAAAAAAAATAAAATCCCTACTAGCATTTGCAACGTGTACAGTGTCACAGTGCAGCAGCAAGGGCTCACAGGGACAGAGGGAGGGAGACCCCCAGGTGAAAATAGTCCTGCACGTGAAAGGATGTCTTATGCAAAGGAAATATAGATATAGATATATGTACGTTACTTTTTTTAGCAGGCTCATTATTTTGAACTAGCAATACAAAGTATTTTGAAGGGATTCAGGCCTAGTTCTGTACCAAGAAACCCTTCAGGTTCAGCTGTGGCTCAATAAATTGAATTTTGCTTCAACTCTGTGTTTTACATAAACCACATGAGGCAAATAGTGTCTATATCTTTTTACTCCTGTTTTAGTAAGAGTACAGGAATAATTAGACATGAGCAGAACTTAGGTCTCCTTACTCTGAATTCTGTGTCTTCAGTTATTAGCTTGTACACGATCTGTACGTAATTGCAAGCACTACTATCCACACATAATTGAAACTGTGTTGATAACCTATTTCTATCTGCAGAGAGATAAGTGACACAAAAACAATTCTCTTCCTTCCTCCAAAGCCTTGCAGCTAACGCTACAAAACCACACAACAGCATGCAGAACAAGCATCTCCTCATTTAATATGACAACTTCTTTTTTCTTTTCCTGTGTATGTGAATATAGGAGGAGGGACATTTACAGTCTGAGCTCCCTTTGGGTGGCAATCTACCCCCAGTTTGGAGATGCAAGTTTGGCTATCCACAGGCTTGCTCACAAGCTCGTTGCTGTCTGCCTGAGGTCTGCAATAACACATTGAGAATAAAATGAAGATCTGAGCACAAAGCTGCTATGCGCTGTTGGTAAATTAAGTGGCGGCGCAAAACGTTACTCCCCAAATCTACAGAGACCTGGGCTGTCTGCTAAAAAGCACACAGCTTTACCTTCCACGTCCTGCCCCAGGCAGCTGCATGTGGAGTGTTTCTTGTTCAAGAGCATTTAATACAATTTAGAAAGACTGAACTATCTAAGCAGATGTACCTAATTCCCCTCAAGTGATTTTACAAAATGAATTTAATTCCTCACGAGTGTTTTGAATGACCTACCCACTCACACACACACACACACACCCCCCAAAAAAAAAAAAAAAGAAGAGAGAGAAATGCCAGAAATCTAGAACTTACAACTTTGCAGTAACAGACTGTATCTGTAAACAACTTAAAGGAGGAAAACAGCCCCCATTTCAGCTGTAGTCATGTTTACTCATGGAAAAAAAAAATGTTAGTTTACAATATTTTTACTTAAACTCAACTGCTTACAGAATGCTTTTCTTCTCAATTGTACCTTCATAACAGCATAAATAGAACTTCTGTTGAGAATGGTAGCTAGTCAGCTTACCTGTGAAAGGGCAAATCTTTAGCCAAGAATGCTGCATCAATTTCCTGATATTAGGAGAAACACTACAGGATTTTTAAATTGTCAGGATTTTTTTTTAACCTTAACATTCAGGAAGGCGGCTGACAGCACAGCGTGCCCATCCTGGGAGATACTGAACCATTGTGATGACAACAGGATAACGTATAGCAGAAACTTCTGCAAAAGAATCCAAACCAACTTAGGGACACACAAAAGCAGCACAGTGGCAGGTGAAATTCATCCCCTGCAAGCACAAGGTAATGCCACACAGACTTACAAATTAACTATGCACATTCATGAAAAAGAAACATTAAACAGAGGTTGTAATGTCAAGCTAAACAGATCTGAAAGGCACGGGAAACAAGGAAATTAAAAGTGTCATGTCATTTTGTAAAATAGTACTTAGTCTTTAAGTAAATAGCCTTTAAGCATTCATTCAAGTCTAGCTTCTCAATCTTAGAAACAAACCAAAAAGAAAATAGAGAAAGTGGCCCAGGGAAAAGTAGTAAAACATATCAGAGACCTAAAGGTTCTTTCATGTGGAAGAGAGGTTGGAAAGTTTAAAGATTACCGAGACAAACAGGCACAAAAGGGCTGTATTTCCTTACACATCCTGATCTAGTTCAGCATCATGAGACGCTCTTCAGCTTTGCTTTTTTGCAGCATTTTACGCAGTTTCCAAATGCAAATTGACAGTTACTTCAGCTCTCGTAGCACACGTTTTATGTATCCAATAACATCAGTTCCAGTTACCAAAGGTTAATTTCAACCGTGCAGAGCCGTGCAACACATGCCTAAGTGAGTCTCTTGTGCTCCTTAGCTCATGCTACTACGCTGACATGTTGCTGAAGTCCTCTCTCTACACAAACCGCGCTAGAAACTGCTCCTGTAACACCTAAGCACAGCAGGGTGAGCTGAGGATAAAGAGGACAAGAGTGCTAAGGGGAAAAAAGTCTGGATAAAAAGAACGGAACAGTCTTTAAATGAAGCCATGTTTGAAATGAATAAAAAAAGGCTTCTGAAATAGTCAACTTATTTTCTTCGTTGCTGTTGCAAATTAAGAAAAACTCCAAACTGAATTTGAGCAGCAGGAAGATTTAGGTGGATTTTTTTAGAACAAAAGATTTAAAGAATTGAAAACCATGTCCAAGTGCTGTAACTTAAAGTTATATTTCTGTGTGACAAAACTTCTGAAACTGGCACCATGTATCAGAGCACCACGTATCTTTAGCAAACAGATGTATGGTGACAGCTGAAGTGACTAACAACAAAATTTATTAATTTTGGTCACTACTAAAACTTTATTAAAAACTACTAACAGATTTCAAAGCCTGCCAGATGAATTCATTGCACCCTCAACAAAAAACAATTGGGAAAACTAAGATACTAAAAGATAATTACTAGATATTAGAAAAGTAAGTTAGTTCTTACCAATTTCACGCTGTTCACTATTTCAGGCTGTGGTGCAGAATCTAAACTAAGTGTCAGGAAGAATTCCTCACTCTAAAATGGCTCATCTTTAACATTCCTCCTGAAACGTGAGCACTCTCTTTACAGCAATTCACTATCTACTAGCTAAAATCTTCAGGATGTTCATTCCAGATACATATTTCTCACTACTTTGCTGAACAGATTTAAACAATGTCAACTGAAATAAAGCAGACACAGCTGGAAATGTGGCTCAGAGAAAACAAAGACATTACAGACAAACTTTTAGCATGCAAAGTTCTTCAGTTAATAGGACTCTCCTTGCCAAGCAGGTATAAGAGAAAACATTATTTTCTAATCACCCTCTAAAACAGAGAAATTTTAGAAAACTTCCACCTTTAAGTTTAATAAACACAGCCTTATCTCTTTCTTCCTACATATTATGAATGTTTATACAAATATCCAAATACTTTTTAAAAACCCCATAACCTGCACATTCTACAAACATCAGATAAAATCACCAAAACAGTCCATGAAAAAAAATCCCCTTCTATCACTAAAATCTGCACAAAATAATAACAAACAAACAAAAAAAATGTGGTTTTTCTTTTTTACACATCTGTTTGACATCAAGAAAATAAAATTTCTGTTTTAAAATCCTTCAGCCTAGACATAGCAGTAAAAACAGTGGTAGTAAATTAGCAAGTATTTTTATGTAAGCCCATGTATTTTACCAATCAGTAAAATCCTACCTCCACCCATATGGGTTTAAAATTTTTTATACATGATATTAATAAATAGTAAAATGCTAACAGAAAGCATCTATTCAGTAGGGTATTTTTGCAATATTTCCTTTAATCTATCATATTCTAGCCAGTTTTTGTATCATTCTTCAAAATAAAAAATGTATGTTATCAATGAAGAATGTTGCCCAGGGAATATATTACTTAAGGGATCAGGAAAACATCTGTTATTCTACCATTTCTTAAAAAAAATATAAAAAAGCATCCAACCTGTTCTCTTCTTTGGCAGGAATGTGCTAAAGCTTTGCAAAAATCAGCTTTAACAAAGGTATTACTAAGTATTCCCTTTTTCCACTTAGGCTGTAGGATATTTTTTTCCCCAGCATAACGGACAGTTAACATGCAAAAATACTCTTTTCCTTAGAATTTTTATTTCCTTATGTACTAAACACCACTGATATCTTTTGCCAGAACACTTCTCTTCCCTGCAACAGAGGATCTGCAGCGTATCGCACCTCACACCACCTGACACACTCCCGGCAAGCTGCGTGCAGGGTATACTGGTCCACATGCCCCAGGGCACTGGGGAGAGGCAGAGAGCACTGGCAGGCGCAGAGCTTCATCACCCCCCCAAACGCCTTTCCTTTGATTGCTTTTGATTTGCTTTGATTGCTCTTGATTTGCTTTGACGCCTGCTTCTGAAAAGCACAGGCTGTGGAGTACGCACGCCAGCAATGTAACCCATATTAGCGGATCAGTACCAGGGAAGTTCTTTCTGCACTGCCATGGTGCAAGTGCTGTCAACATTAGTGACACCTGGACTTCAGTTCTTGGAATTAAAAAAATAAATAAATCAGTTCTAGCTAATTTACTGAATACATGTGTTGTGTTGGATGAGCTTTTCAGCAATGCGGATGCTTTGAGCTGACAGAAAAGCCCATTGTTAATGAAGATATTACTTTAGAAAGTCACTCAATGACTTCACTAGACCGTAACAGCCTTGCCCACCAGAGTCACCTCAAGGCCTTCCAGGTTACAAACCACAGCGGGGCAGCTCGAGAGCTGGACACCTCAGCCAGGAAGCTCACAGCACTTATTTTTTGCTGGAAAAGCTTGACACAAGCAGCCGGACTGACCACAGCGTGACCGCCACAGACAACACACATACACCGCCGTGCAAACTGACCTAAGAGCAGCAGCAGAACAGCTCCTCCCCATCACCGGCGAGTAACTTGCCTGTACAGAAAACGAGCTGCTTGCAAGTCTGCCACAGATCTTAACACAGGGCTTGGCCACTCCTGACCTTAAACCACTGGCACAAAATTATGTGCTTATTACCCAATTAATCCAGTCTTCTGAGACTGAAGTTAGTGTAATCAAGTTGTTCAAGGGAAGAGCTGCAAGGACTATGTCCTTCAATTAAACTGAAGAGGACAAATCTAAACTATCCATACTTTGCTCCTGCAGAACATCTTGGAATTCTGACAGCTCTGGGATGTGCAGAGCAGCTCCTGCTTCCTGCAACTCATTGGGGGGGGTGGGGGGAGAGAGAAGGTAAAAACATCTGAGTATTTCTTTATCTGTACAGCTGCATATTCTGAATCTTGGGCCTGTACTGGGACAGCCACCAAGCCAAGCTGCTGAGGGCTGCTAGCAGTCTTGGAACAGGCACTGTCACTGAATTGCTGCTCTCATGTTTTACAATCCAGCTTCATCATTACAACTGTTACTAAGATCTAAGGCCAACACAGTCCCAAGTGGCAGAATGCACTGAAATCGCAGCTTATCCAAGTGTCCCCCTTGGGGTGAAATTGTTTTTGCCTTGAAAAACAGCTGAGAAGAAACCCATGGAGCCATGCAACGACCTAAATGTTATCAGACGGCATTCACCAATGAAGAGGCAGGTAACAGCAAGCGCATTATAACCACTGGCAGTAACAAACGGTGCTGAGAGCAGGATTAATTGGGAAAAGTTTCCAAAGATGTTGAGATTTCAGGGCTTTCTGCAACCATGGCCGACCAGGTTCACACAGTATAAACCTAAACCCTTAGCTTCTGTAAGCCCGTTGCAAATTCTTTGTGGCTTTACTCTGCCCTACCTACCATCATTCTATGGTCAAGGATGACTCAGGGGAGAACACCAGCGGTGCTCTTGAACTGGCAAGGGATGGATAAAAGCATGGGAGAAAGCAGATGGGGTTTGCAGTCTTTCACACATCAGTTTCCTGACACAATGTTTTGCTGCTGTCTTACTGTAACCCTGCCAATATTTAATAAGAGAAAGAGGACTACGTGGGTGGAAGGAAAAGCAAAGCTCTCTCTTCGGCATGCTTAGTCCTTTATCTTATTAAAACAGCATTTCCCTGTTTAACACTGAAGAACTGCATGAAGGCAAGGCACCTAAGTTTTTGGATTTCTCAGAGCCTTTTGGGGATGCCCTTGGCATCTGCATTTGAAGTAGCATCATCAACTTGTTCAAGAGAGATCTGCCAGTCTACAACCTTGTTGCTGCAGGTTTGTCAAGTGAAATACCTGCAGGTACAGGCCTTCCTGGGATACAAGGCTCCCTCCAGATGAGTGAAGGTACTCACAGCCTTTTATCTATTGCTTGGCTTTTTCACGGTCAAAGCAGTAATCCAAATCCATGAGACAACAGGGAAGCCGTTGTCGGCACAAGAGATCTTTTTTCCCGGCTTTAAAAGAATCTTGGAGGTTGTCAGCGACAACTGAAAAACCTCATTTCCTTGCCCTGATGTATAAAAGTACTTAATCAAAAAGTGATGCAAACTGCAGAAAAATCTCAGTATGTTATGTCTTCATATGAGGGGTGAAAAGAAGCAGACACTGCCCTTTAAGCCCTCAGCATGAGGCACATGAAACGGCAGAACTGATACAAAATTCAACTCCCAGTTCGGGAGTATGAGGTATATGAACAACCACAGAGGAACGTACATATGGATGGGTTTTCATTACATTGAGAACAACATGTTTTACAAGGGAAATAAAAAACAAAACTGTTGTACATCAGCATAAGCCAAATTAAGGAGATATTTCAGTTTCAAGTCTGGGCACAAAATAAGAGGGACTAAGTATTTTTCAGAAACTAACAGACAACTGTGTTTACTTTGTTTCTAGCACCATCAACCACATTCTTTTCCATATAAATTAAGCCCAAATTTTACAAGAACATTCAGAAAATATTTGTTAAATAATCTAGAACTGTGATATGAATTTAAGCATAGAAAGTTATTCATTTATAAAAAGCAACTCTTCTAGAACCCTAAGTAGTTTGTGGGTTTTTTTCTTTTAATATTTAAAAACAAACAAACCACCCCACCCCAATCTGGTACACCTGGCACGCAACCAAGTCCGTAAGAGTGACTAACCCAGAGACAGCAGCACAAGGATGGGAGCTGGAATGTGCTTGGGTCAGATGAACTTCCTAACCCCAATGTGGATGTCTAAGGTTTGCCGACTTTGTTTGGTCTATCTCACCGGATGCTTTCCTTGGCATTGATACAGGTGAGGGTTTTGCAGTCAACTAGATCAGTCTTCAACTGTAAAATTCTGAGCAGTCGTTCTGATGTTAAAGAACAGAACTCCTGACTGAAGCTTTGGCTGGGATATTAAATTCTAAACCTAATGAAAGACAAAAATAGTCTTATAAATATTTATAATTTATTCTTATTACATTTTATTTATTACTGCACAAAGTATGAACCATGGAAAATTACACTGAAGCCATCAAGCTTAGCGTATTATATGTGAAAGGCCATTTTTTACATTCTAGAAACAGATAAACAGAAAGGCTTCTAAATAAATCCTTTAAAGCTCCTAATCCAAGACAAACATGATGATTATGACTGTAAAATGCTCCTGCAGAGCATTTGTAGGGTACTTTAATTGTTTCATGCAGTAGAAATAACCCTTCCACTGACAGGACAGCAGCCATAGCTAAAAGCTAGAGCACATCTGGTTGTTCTACACAAATTAAAAATGGTTTCTTGTTCAGACATGCAATGACCACTAAAAAAAAAAAAAAAAAAAAAAAAAAAAAAAAAAAAAAAAAAAAAACCAAACAAACGGTGAAACCCCTTATTTTTCCTGGTAAAATATTTTGACAATATCCATGCTGGAACTCTTGAGCTGTGCCATTGCTTTTGACAGTGGAAGTAATGGTTGTTACTGGCCCAAGCTGCTACTACAGCCCATAAACAATGGGGCTGGATGGGTCCCCTCTGCCGGCAGCTCGAGAAAGACCTGGCAGGTGCTGTGAGCACATTAAGGGCACAGGCTCTGACTGACAACTCAAGTGTCAGCACTGGAATCTCAGTATGCTCTTTTCATTACTATGTATTATTTGCACTGTAGAAACTAAATTGAAATTGACGCAAGGAAGTTATTTGCCACTTGGTTTTAAAGTCTCAGAAAACTTCCCCTAAATTTACAGGGAAATCTGAACCATGGTCAAATTTTGCCCACTGACACCTTCTTGTATGGTAATCAATAACTGATTTAGGCTCTTACTTTCAAAGAAGAGAGAGAAATTCAAATCATGATGCTATGTAGTGAAATACCCTTTTGATTTTAGTCAATCAAGAGACTTCCCTTTATCCTAGTACCTGGAGTTCTTTGCCTACAGGCAGCATTACCATCCAAAAATTAAGCTGGCTTTGAGGTTGTTGCAATAAAACATAAATGGCCAGCAAACGCAACAACAATGAAAAAATGGTGAGGGAGAAAACAACAAGCTCAGACTTACCCTCCTACTTCCACATATTTAACCTACGTATTTCAGGAAGGAAGAGGCCGGATAACATATTGATTGCTTTTTGTTGTGAATCACCTTCATTCTGAACTTTTTGATCTTAGCCTTCTCATAACCTTGCAATCCAATAACGATAAAATTCCAGAGATGATATGGAGACCACAAGGGCGCTTAACTGAAGTGTACTGTTGTTACCAATATGACATTCAGAATCAGGCCTGGAGTTGGCTGGGTAGATTCTCTAATATAATAAAAATAGCCTTTTCTTTCCCACATTTTACTATCTGTCTTTGTTTATTCAACCATTCAGCAAACCCAGCTGGATCACAGACATTGTCATCAAAGAAACATTCTAGGTCAGCCAGAAGTGGATGCCAATTGTCTAAAAATAAATAGAGGCTTTGTCACTGGAATATAATTTTAAGGCCCCTGTAATGAATAATGGAATAGAAAATCTTTCCAAGCAAGTGGGATACACTGATTTCAAGCAGAAAGATTTCACAGTTAATCTGAAATTCACAGTTATTGTAAGCTCCAGATAACCTAATTTTTATTTTTCTTCAATAAAAATGATATATAGAAGAGCTTATTAAAAGGTTTAGTATTGTTTTTAAATACTTAAAGAGCTGCAGAATGCCTTGGAAGACAGATGAGACTAGCGCTTACCTATCACACAGACAAGAAAACTGAAACGATGTGGTGAACCAATTTCCTACGGGTCACCGAGTGGCAGAACTGGGATCAGATTTCACACTTTCTAGCTCTTATCCCTGATATAATGCACAAATTATTTCCTCTAAGCTAAGAGAAGAGACAAGATAAGAACACATAGCTTTATCAGTATAGCCTAATTGCTAAAGATCTTAAAGGAGCTTAAATAAGAAGCAGAGCACCTACAGAAGTCAAAGATGTTATAACAACTACAGCTTGGCCCTGTAAACATATTAAAGAAAATACTTATCTAAATTCCTTCACAAAAGCTTCTAAAAGCTACTTCCTCAATGGATAAATACAAAAGTTTTCCAACTGAGATTTAGCCAAGTCTCATCAGCTAAGATGAGATTTTGTCTCAGTGCTTGTCACTAAAGAGTAAAAGATCATGGGGAAACTCATTGTAAATCTGTAAATCAAATAGAATTTTTGCTCCATATTCTCTGGTCTTCCTTAATTCCTACCTTAAATATTTTCCAATTTTCTCTACTCAGCTCTAGGTGCCCTAGAAATGGCAGGGTGCAGGGAAGACACACCAAAGCTTTGCTTCTGCCAAGTTGCACTGTAACAGCGGCTTTTTCTATTGTGGAACCTGAGCTATCAAACAAGATGACAGTAAGTGCGAGAGCCAAACACGACGGGTAACACCCGCAATAACAGCACGAGTGACTGTAATCACAGCTCATTTCCTTGGTGCAGGCTAAGCTGGCCTGGGATAATCCTGAGCTACCTTTCCACCACAGCATCCAAACCACTGAATAACCCTGCAGAGTTAAAAAGCGGTGCTGGGCACATAGAGAGACGATAAAAAAGGCACTCAAAACGAAGGGGCATTCAGATGAACAATTTCCCAATTATTAACTGTGTCTGTCAATTTGCCAAAGTTAGAAGGACCAAGGAAGCGCAGAGATTTGGGGCAGAGCAGCATTGGGGTCGTTTACACTGAATTAGAAATACTTTAATTTCAAGTTTTTAGAAATACTCTAATTTCAATTTTTCAGAAATGAGTGGTTCTGCCCCCGATTCCTTCAGCTTGTTAGAATGAATCCCACCTTGCAAAATGAATCCAAGCCCAGTTAAGAACACAGTAACCTTTTATAAGACTACAATTTCAGACTCATTAAGTTAGATGCAAGGCACTTGTTTGGTATCTCCACACACAACAGAGGGGGCACAGGAAGGGAAACGTTTGAAACTCTGGCGCTGTTGCTGGGACAAACTGCACATCATACGATTGCATTTTTTGTATGAACTTTTTGGACCAGCTCAGTTCTTACGACAATAAAATACTACATATTAAGAAGCTTCGTAATGCAGTAACAGCCTCACGTTTTACATAAACTCTGTTAGCAGCTGTTCTCCCCCGTACCAATAGGAAAGGCACTTTTTCTAAAGTTACACTCAGCAATAGCAGGCACAGGATTTGAGGAGGAGTAGTTTTGGTTTTCTGTCCAGCACTCAATGGATTAGATGACATTAAGGAATGGACTACATCCCCAAGCACCATAAATTCAAGTCCTAAAACAACAAAGTATGTCAATATTTCTTTTTGGAATGGGAGTCACTAAATTGATCTTCACTGAGCTGGTTGTGTTTTTCGCTTGTTCAGTATTTTGAAATCAAGATAAAATGTCCAAATAATGACATCGTAACCGAGTAAGATTCAAGTGAATATAATCCACTGCTTCTTGTAAAACCAGGGAATTACTGAACACATTGCTACATTTCTGGCATCGCCTCTGTGAGATATAAGCTCTCTTATGCTTTCGACATCTGATGTTGCTGTAAAACACATTAGAAATGATGTTACATCTTTTCAGAAGGAAATCCAACCAATTTCTAACCTTCCATAAGCTGCAGAAATTGTTTAAAATCTAGAGCAAGCTATCCCAGACACAAATAATTTTCTTCTCTAATTGGTTGGAATTCTACTGTTAGTTGAAAAAAACACCAACCTCCTAACAAAATATTTCTTTACAGTGCTCTCATTCTGTAAGTGTTACAACTCAAAAGGTTCTCAAAGTGCTTATGCATTCACAATAAAAATAACCTGGAAAAAAACCCATTTAAACAGGGGGAAAAAAGGGAAGAAAAAGGTTTTGCACGTTTTTCTCATCAGGTCAGATTCTAGTTTTCTATTAAAGTTATTCCAAGAAAGAAATGATTCACACTCCCTGAGTTTAAATGCTGAGAAATTTATGGTATCTTCCATCCTCACCCTGCCTGCTTCAACGAGCCTGCAAGCAATGGGAATTAAAAGCCACAGCAATGACAAGAACGTGAAACCAATGCTTCCCAGCCTGTCTGGGAGAACATGTCGGATACTTGTGACCGCAAACTTGCCTTTGTTTACTCTGTTGTGAAATACTTCATATTCTGATCAGTTCTGTGGTTGAAAAAAGGCTTAATGAATAAAATCTGCTTTAGAGATAATACACAGGCTGTTGTGAAGACAATTCCCTGTAAACATTGATACACAAACACTACCCTAAAGATACAAAAGATAAGGGCTGTCTGAAATGACTCTAAGAACAATCTCATGGTATTAATTGACACAAAACAAGCGAAAGCCTTTTTGAACAGATTCATCTCTTCCGAAGGAAGAAATGAAAGCTGCAAGACTCAGCAATCATCATTTTCTCCTGCTGATGAGATTCAGACAGGCAGCACTCAAAGGGAAAGGTGACAAGATAACACAGGTTGCTCTGCACAGCTGGAAGAGTTTATTTCTCCTGAATTAAAAGATCAGCTCAAGAGGAAAAATTTAAGAAGCTGGAACACTCTGGCCTTGTGTGGCGGTTTTGTGCTCACTCAGTGCTGAAACACTTGCTGGAGCACGGCTGCACTGTGCCTTTCCTTCCAGCTGGCTGCCTACGGGCAGAAAGTGTTTCAGCACCCCTCGCCCAGCCTCCAGCCGGGAAGCTCGGCTGTTAAAAGTCCCTGACATCACATCCCCCTTCCAAGTCAGACCTTCGAAACACATTAAAAGATTTAGAGAGTAACATCAACATAACATGAAATATCTATAGTGGACCTTGTGGTTGAGTTATTTACGGTTCAGTTAGGAAAGTGCTCTCTCTGCCACTGCTTGAACCTTCCGGGCTCCCTCGAAGCACTGGTACTGCTAAGGTGACAAATGGGGCTTGCTCACCAGTTCCTCGCCTTGGCATTCCTGGTCTCATCCTGTAGCCCCTGCTGGCTGGAAACATTTTCTGGCAGAATCACCTTCTTTTCTCCCGGAATTTGTGCATCAGTCTCCTGCTACTCTATATTCTGCCTGCCTGGGTCGACTCTCGCACACAGCCACGGGACAAGCTCCCGTGACGTCCCTGCTCCTTGCCGCTGTTCTTCCCCATTGCAGACCCACACAGGGTCACATTCATAAGACAAAACCAAAACCATTCATTAATGTTAGTCTTCTGGGATCTTTCAGTGAGAGTCTTTCAGACATCACTTTCTATGCAGTATAGGCATTCTGGTTTTCATTCTTCTGTTGGAAAAAATGTCAAAAGGTGATACTCAGTGCTTCATTGCTGCTATTTTGCAATTTAACAGTATCGAGTTTGCAAGGGTTTTAATGGATCTGAGGCTACTGTAAATTTCTGGATTAAACAAAAAATAATTGAACCACCATAGTGCATCTTTTTCAACACTTGTTTTGAACAAAACAATGAGAACTCCAATTTGCTGCCTTAAATAAAATCCCTCTAGTGACTACCAGGCCTACTGAATTCACACACTGACGCTGGAGATACACTGCCTCAAGCCTCCTGCTGTAATAATTTGAAGTGTTTTCTGCAAGCTCCCATCCTCTGTGGTAGCTCTGGCAACTGCAGGCCACATTGTGTCTGAATCTGGACAGGCTTTGTTTGTGTATAGTTGGTTTTGATCAGGTTGACATGTACTAAATTTAACTCTGGTCTTTGTTCCACTGTGCTTTTGGCAAAAGCTCTAGAAACAATGTCTGCAAACATAAAATGTCTAATAGTTTTTCATTTCATTGGCTAATCGTATATCTGCAGTCAAAACAGCAATCTTTATATTCTAGTGGGATATCACCCATTTGCTCTATTTGGCAATACCAGTTAGTGGCTGATGGTCAGCTGGCCTCTCGAAGACGAATCATGAAAACTTCTCACATACCTGAATCAAAGCCAAAACCTCCTCCTCTTTTTGACTCTACCGGTGCATAATTATTTATTTTCTTTTAGCAACTACATCTATCAGTTGCTGAGTTTTGGCTCTGATTACACAGAGGTAAAAGTAGTGTACAAAGTCAGGAAGCTGAAGTCATTTTGGTACTGTCACGGTCCCGGGGTTTCCCATGTTTTGGTTTGTTTGGGGGTGGCGGGGGGAAGAGCAGGGTGCAGAATTTGTGGATTTACAATCAAGTCTGGACGTTACCTTCACCCATCAGCACCCTCAGGCTGCTGATTCAGGTTCTCACATAGGAACCTCTTCTGCATCTCTTCCTAGTCTACCTAGGACAGCAGAGTAGTAATAGCTACACCTTTAGTGGGACCTTTTTGCACACTCTCTGGTGCACCTCCAAATGTGCTACCAACATAACATGGATCTGACACTCTACACTAAGATTTCTGTATCTTTTTTAAACTCAGCTATACCACCTCTTCTGAAAGCGACCACTCTGGCCACCCAGATGCAGCTCCTCTCCTCCCACTCTTACCAGCCCTGGATCTATCCTACCCAACACAAGCTGCAAGCTGAGAAACCCCAAAAGACTGGCTCTCCCTTGAGCCTCCTCCTTGCACTGCTCTTCCTTCTGCTCCCAGGCTCACCCTACCAGCAGACGGTACCCTCTCCTCTTCTGCTTCCAGTCCTCCACAAACTGACCCACAACCTGAACACCTTAGATCAACCCACACACTACCTTCTGCCTTCTCCACGGGGCCCTTTCACAAGCTCTGCTGACCGTAGGTCAGACCAGCTCCAGCACGTTCTGTATTGCCTCTCCTGCCAGCTGAGTACACATCTAAATACAGCGACAGTGCTGCTCAGGCTCAAAAGAGATTTTTCTAGCATATGAATACAGACGAGACTGCTGCAATGACCATCCATCCAGTCAATAAACACTTCTGGCAGGCCAAATTGTCCCCCTGGGCTGTCCCTTGGCCATCGCTGCTCTGTGCAATCAAAACCACGCTGTAATTTTCAGCAGAGCATCTCTGGGGTTGAACCGAACTCAAACGATAATCTGAGAAAACTGTCTCTTTCAAAAAGATTAAAATGCAAATAAAAATGTACTTCTGCTTTTTATGGGCTGTTGTTATGACCCTCCTGTCCTCATGAGGAGGCAGAGCTGCTGCATTAAACAAAATAAAATACTTAACAGATATATTTCTGCTGGACTCCAGCTCTATGATCCACATGGTTTGTGGCTGCACGTCTCTTCTGCAGCGTTTTGTATCCTTCCTCATGGCCACCGCAGCAGAACGGTTTCCACAGTTTTTACCACAACAGAATGGCTTGATTAATGGACAAACTCTACAGCTTTAAAAAGCATTTGGCTTCTGAGGCTCTTCATCTCTTATCACTGACACAAAAAAGCTAAATGAAAACATTAAAAAAACCTACAAAATGGAAAAAAAATTCTTGAAACTACAACTCACAAGTTACTAGTCACAGGGTTTTCTACGATTTCAACCACTTTTAGCACCTTCTGTCTTAAAAGGCAAAAATGCATCTCTCCCCTGTATTTCAGATGTTACTGGAATGCAGCACTGTTCAAATTTCTTTGATTCAATTTCACAGTTAACTTTCTCTTTCAGAGTTAAAAAACCCCTGTTGTTAAGTGTCTCAAGTGTGTCAAAACCTGCTGTTACTGTCCAGCCAGTATTCCTTTTTGTTATGCTCAGTCCATTCGCATCTAAACTTTCCTGTACACCTGGCAAATTTCAACTCCAATGCATGTTTTACATCCCCTGTTCTCCCACTGAGAATATCTTCTATTTTCTTTTTATGCCTCGTACCACAAGGAATTCAGTCATCACATGAGATTTTTAAAAGACTGCATCTGCATGGTTGTGATGGGTTTTTTAGTTATACATCCCGCTCCAAGTTGGCTATGCAAAATAACAACATAACCTTTACAGCCCTATACATGTGTTTTGTCTCAAAACCTCAGCGTTCAGAGGAGCTGTCCCTAACACTGCACCTTTCCAGCTAAGAGCATGATGACCTGGCACAATTAAGTTTTTTTCCTGAAATAAGTATTTTGGAGCTCTCCCATTGCTACCAAGAAAGGCTGCAGAAGAAGGATTGACTATATAACGTACATTGACAGGACTGATACGTAAGGAAAAATATGATATTGATGAGGAAGGCAGCCTCAAGCAACTCAACTGAAATGACACTGAACAGGAATATCAAACCACCATGCAGAAAACGTGAAGGAAAAAAAAAAGTGGCACTCCCTTGCATTTTCTGATCTCAACTACAACTCACACTCAAATGTTGTGATTTTTACATGAAGTCATAATTTGAGATCACATTTATGGTGCTGTGCCAGAACCTTTGTGCTCCTGCCCGCACGGGGATAAAAGAACTGGAAGCCTGACAGCGACCGATCTGCTGAGGTTTTACCTGGCAGTCACTGCAGAACCCAAGGGACCAGGTTGCCCAAATCACTCTGAATTTGAGAAAAGCTGTTAGGTCTTTGAAATCAGTTACACAAAAGTGGCACAAGCACACTTCAAAGGCACTAGTGCAGTATGTTCATCAAGTTTCAGCAAAAAAGCACAACCAAGAAGGAATGTCAGGACAGCCAGGAGCCAGGAAGGCAGCCTTTGATGGGGCTAGGAGAACAGAGACCAGGGGAAACCAAAGCACAGCCAAAGTCAGAGGATACTTAAGGAGCCAAACTTTTCCTGGAGCAACTGAAGAAAAAAGATGCCAAAGATATCCTGAGGGAGAAACAAGCCCCTGATTAGACATATGGATGACTATTGTAAATGAAATGTAGGAGAGTAGAGAAAGTCTACTTTTTGCCCTAAAAAAGAGCGGCTCAAAGAGGCTTCAAAGAACAGGGCAAAAATAAAAATTTCAACTAATTGTTAAGACAGTATTATATAATCCTGAGAATAGAAGGTCCATGCCTGTTTTTCCACAGGAAAAACACCTCCGCAATCAAAACAATTCTAAAGCAACTATAAATTTATAGCTCTCACTAGTACTAGTACTCTAGTACCAGAGAAGTCTGTGTAAAAACCATGCAAATCAAAGAGCTGGCTTCTGTCATGCCCATATTCTCAAAAAGATAGGTTCCCTGCTACCTATCAACACTCATTCCAAAAAATAAAAATAAGGCCTGTGCTTTTTTTTAAAGGGATGCATCTAATTCAACCTCATTCAAAAAGGCTTGTGGGTCCCCGAGTTCATCGAGTTCTCTGTTCAACTCGTATTCTTGAGGCTACAACGGATCATTATAGCTTAAAAGACATGCTACATCTCTTCCACAATTTAAAACAGAGATTGTAGAAGAAATGTTGCCTTAGTGTCCACTAACGTATGCGAAGATGAAGGAAGTAACACTGAAAATTCTCCGTAACTGAAGTTCTGGCCACATTTAGCATCAGAACAAGCCAATCAATGCTGCAAACTGCTACGGGACAGCAAACTGCTCTGCTGTCCAGACAACATAGGTGCAAATATTATAACCAAATTCTCTTATACCCATATATAAAAATATATATATTTATATTTAATTGTTACACATTTCCCACAGAATTTCTACTGGAGGGAGCACTGTTCTTTGATCAGTAGTAAGGGCTGGTCTCAATGATGATGCATTCACACTTCAGGGGAAGGTTCCAGAACAACAGAATAGTTTGCCTGTTTGCAACAATAGCCCTGCCAGACTCATCTATGTTGCTGACGATCGCAAATGTCTCCAAATGCTCCAGAACCCCACTCTGTTGTTAACCCTGCCCTACAGCTCTGTTTTTTATCATTAGGTTGTAAAACTTTGTTCACTAAAACAAAATATTTTTGTTCAACATTACATTTGCTTTACAGTCCATCTGAGAAAGCCCACAGCTACCAAATTATGCCTTTAAACTGTTCTTCTAACTCCTCGCAGCATCTATTGGTCAGAGAAAACAACGTGCAGTTTGTTTGTGTTTTGTAACTGCTGTGCTGGCTGTGACACCATCGCTCCCCAACAGTATTTCAGTAACAGGCGTCACGGAGAGGGGCATATGGGAACTGCTCCTCTGCAGTTTTTTTTTTTTTCCTATTTAAAGTAGCTATCCTCAAAACAATTTTCCTCTTAGCTACAGACTGAAATCTTTGCACTGGCCATAAGAATTACCATATATATATATACACACATATATATAAAACCATAACAATGAAGGAAAAAGCGTTATTTTAAAGCAATTTTCTCTAAGAACGCGTCACAAACTGGATGCCACAGCAGCACGCTGAGCCACAGCGCACAACTCCCCGCTGCTGTTTTCTGGGGCTTTTGGATTGATCTTCAACAGCACCTGCAACCCAGCAAAGTAGGCTACGCACCTGAGAAAGCCTGCACCCGCACGTACTCTTAATTTCACAGAAATAGGGACCACAGATGTTAGTAAAATCTAACAGAGACAGCTCTTCAAACACGAGCTCTTGCTGCTTTACACAGCCTGGCACGAACCACTCCTTCCAGGAAGATGCTATCAACAACAAAGCAGATAGTGTCATATGAACCATAAAACTTAATGGACCATAAAAGTAAATACATCATAGCCTCACAGGAGGCTGCTATCATTATTATTATTACTATGCAAGTTCATACTCTTTAAAAAGGTGATTCTAAAGCACACTGGATTTTTTATTATTTTTTTAACACTGAAAACAATTTTTTCCCCTCACAAAAACATTTCATTTTGACATATTTTGGTTGGAATACCGCAAAATGGTATTTTTGTGTGTGTGTTTTTACTCCCATATTTCCCTACTTTTACTGCTTATTATACTGCAGTTTTTCCTCACTAAAGCAAATACAGAAAGAACTTTCCAAATCAGGAAAGAGGAAGTCTGGGGATTTTTTAGCTTTTGATTTTTGAACTCAGTTGGGTTGAAAAAAGCAAGGATTTTCATTTCATTCAAGTATTTTGCACCAATTTCTGCTTTAATAATAATTACAGTAAAAATGCAAACAGATGACAAATCAATTTATCTTTTTAATAAAATGTTTTACTTGAAATGGAAAATGCAATTCTCAACAAATTCGACATTTGGAATTAATATGGCATTTGTATGAATTTAGAAAAAAATCAAAATAAATGTCAGCTCTTGTACTGACATCAAGGTCTTACTAATAAAAAACAAACCAATTAACCGCAGTGGCTGGAAGTCTGTGACTTTTAAGTCCTTTTTCTTGATCACTAGTGTTTGCAAATGCTTGGAATAAGGGCTGCTGGATGCCATGTGCCATTGCAGAACTGGAGCCAGGGAAAACCACCTTGTCACTTGTGTTTTCCTGGTCTAAGCAAAACAGATTTAAAGGGATACTATTCACTTTCAGGGAATAATTTAAATAGCACTGATTTTCTTTATGAGCTATACTTCCTTCTTTTACAATTCTGCAGTAGTCCATAGTTAACAGGATGTGAGTTTTTCATTATAAAAAATTCTGAAGAGGGAAAAAAAAAATACAGATTTGTCTGGAAATGTCAATTACTTGAGGAAAGAAACAATGAGGAAGGTCAAAATCTCTCTCAGTCAGTATTGATGAAGTCTGAGGATTAGAATTACACTGTTATAATTCTACAATTTATACAGACTTTGAGATAGATGCTGAAAGGAAAAGCTTTTCTACTTAATATTTCAGGCAGGGGAAAAGTTCTAAAACAAACAATAAACACTTATGAAACAATCTGGCTTAGTCAAATATAATGGAACAGGAAACCAGATTAAACTGTTAAAAACACGGAATATTGATACTTCTTCTGTAGAAGACTCTGCCTTCCAACGGAGCTCAGAAGTCACAGCCTTGCCCAAAGCTAACACAGCCCTGCCTGCGTGCTGCAAAGTGCCACCACAGCCACCGGGCTGACACAGGGGCACCAGTGCTGCCACCGCTGGAGCCAGACCCACGGCAGGAACAGCGGCCGCTCCGTCAGCTCTTCTGCAACCGTCTAGGAATTCTTCTATTCCTCTCTTAGCTTTGCTGCAAGTTTTCGTCACAGCTTTCCAGAAAATCAAGCGATATGAAGTTACTGTATGGTGAGGACAGTTAAAATTTAGTGGTATTTAACTGCACTTCTAGCAGCGTTGCAAGCTATTAAATATGTCGTGTGACTATTAAAAAAAAAAAGATATGTTCACAGAAAACGAGTGCCCAACTCTGACCGCAGATGTTCTGACTTTGTAAGGGTGTCATTCCTTTTTCATTAACCGAGTCAGTCTTGATCCACACTATGCTCTTTTAAAGGCCAGTGATGGGTTTGGGGGCAGGGGAATCAAGTTTGACAGCAGTCTGCAAATATATTCCACTATCTACCCGCAATAATGAAAAAGACACTATTCAACACATGGAAAACTAAAGCATCTGTGTATCTTCAATAAAATAATTCCAGAAAGTCCCAGATATTAGTATGCCAAGATTTGTTTTCTTCAAAACAAGTGATCTAAATTGAATTTTCCAAAAGGAAAGGAACACTTCTAACGAAGACATTTACAGCTGATGTACCTATTAAATGTTCTTATAGAACAGTATTTGTTATAGCAACAGAAGAAAGTGCCCCCTGAACAGTTTCATCTACCCATTTCTAGGTCAGACACTCAGAATCTTGGATTTCATCAAACACTACTTGCCTACTCCAGATAACGTACATGGACCCAAATGAGAATCATCTTAATTTGGAACGTCTCCATGGAAGAAGGAGCATCTATGCCCTGTGCCTCCGGGGCTTTTCAAGTATACACCAACATGAATGGTCGCGCAATACAACCACGAAACTCACAAGCGATGTTGGACTAAAGAGTTCAGTGTTGGACTAAATGGACGCCAAATAATGGTAAAACTGTTAGTATCGCTTGGAAAAGAATTAGGCCAACGACAAATGTTTTTGATACTTCCATTCCCATTACACAAATCTAAGTCATACTTCATTTAACTAAGAACAGATGATTCACTGATCACTCCTTTCTTGAGGCTTCAGATAGCGTATCTGACGTATCACCATCCACAATGAAAAATATACACCAAAAAGTAAAATCATTTGGTGTTTTACCATACACCTTTGAAGGCCAGCATTCTGTTCTCTGGTAGCATGCAGCTATACAGACAGAATAGTCACTCCTCTTGGAGACTTGCTGTTCATGCCAAAACACAACCTGTTAGCACACAGATGTGAGGGACCTACACAGAACAAATATCATAGGCAAAAATTTTGTCTCCACTATTGACTTTGCCATGCCTCTGTATGCAGCAGTAGGACACGTTCTCTTTTCTATATGCTTACAACCAATTTCTACAATCTGACAAAGTCTTTTTTATGTATTGACCCATTACAAAACAAGTTTACCCTGAAGGAAACGTGATCCCACCAAAGTCAACAGCAAAAGTCACTATGCCATTGTTGAAACAAAGTCATTTATTTCTCAGAGCACGGTCTCTGGTTCGGTCAGTCTTAACACAGGCATCTCCTTTGTCCATACTTACAGCATAACAGATGTCCTATCCCTGAACTGTACGCTAGTGTCTTCCCACTGTTATTTGTGCAAAATGTTGCAATACCTGCCTTCTGCTAAAAGAAAAACTTTTTTTTTTAAAAAAAAAAAAAAAGGGCAAAAATCTCACAACACAGTTCTGGAATTTGAAGTACTGATCAGTATGTTTTCATTGCCAGCTGTTATATGCACTTATTTACTGGCACCACATTTGCCCCTGACTGAATTTGATGCATTACAGCACCTTCTGCAGCCCTCAGCGCCTTTCCCCGTAAAACCCGTGAACTGACTTAGTTTTGGAGTCAACGTTGTAGTACCAACTCAGAAGCAAAACACAACAAATCTCGGAAACCATACACAAACTAAGTGTAAGATGGGCGGGATCCAAACATGGTGGTACTTCTGTGTCACCGTGATCCACCTATAACAAAACAGTTAACTAGAAAAATCACACTAACATGATAAATAACTTAAATCTAACGCTTCCTCCTGGTGAACTCTGTAACACTTCTGCTGTTTAACACAAATATTTAGCAACATTCCAGAAGCATGGAATGACATATTTCAGGAATAAAAATAGTTGTAAAAAAATGAAGCAATTTATAAAACAAATTCATTCATAGCTCAACCCTCTTTGGAGCCCAGAGTTTCTATCAAAGAAAAAGAATATCTTGTAAATATTGTGTAAAGCAGTACTGCTTTTTGCTTCCAGACCAGTCAGGAATTGATAGCTCTAGCTGAATAATTGATGGAGCCAGTATACAACAATTAATCCCAGCAGACTGGATCAAATAAAATGAAGCAAGTTTATAATTTAAAGTACTTATTCCACAAAGAAGAATTTTGTTCACAGAACACTAAAGAAATGCTAAAGCAAGCTACAACAGATGATCTTCCAAACATACTTTCCAAATGTTACTCACAGTAATACATAGATCTACTTTGAATAAAGTAAATATCTCTCAGCTAATTAAAACAGCATCTGAGATCAGAAATGAAAAGTATGCTGTTGATGTGGTATTTCAATGTCTAAAATAAGCAAAGTGGTCATCTTGTAGGCTTTTTCTAATGTAGGCACTTGAAATAGAAACACACATTAACTATTAAAAAATACACTGAACTATATGGCACCCTATATCATTTGTTCCAAACAGCACACAAATCACAAAATTAGACTCTTTGACGGTCCTTCTTCAATTTATTACACAGTCACTCAGCTACTTTGAAATATTTTAAGGACTCTGGAAAACTGGACTGAAAATATATTTGAACTATGGAAAGGCTTAAATACATGAACAAATCATGTTCATGGTTGAATCTCACTATGTTTAACATTATCTTGTTAAAATCCTAAAAACTCTGTGTAAATCACACAGGTTTTCCTCTAAAAAGATAAGCTCGTTCTTCATTTGCAATAGAGCCATTGTGGTTCAAAAGGGATCGCTTTTGTGAACTAACTTGGCAAAAAAATATTGGTTTAATGGAGAGGAGAAAAAAAGGGAGCCGTTTCCCATCTCCCCATACTTAAATTAGTCACAAAAGATTTCCAAAGTTATGACCGCCATTTGTGAAATACCACAAAATCCTATTGATTGTTTGACCTAGGCATACAATATGGAAACCTGGGAACAGATTTAGGTCATCAAGATTTACTGTTGCGCTTCACATAGCAGAAAGATTAATTTTGTTCATGGCCTGAACTCTGTATTCGCCATTTAGTAACCTGACAACACATACGCATGCACGCACTTATTTTGTTTTTCACCAGGATGAAACGAGACCTCTCCACATTCAACAGCTAAGCAATCATCAGGGTCTGCCACAGCAAGCGAGCAGTTGGTATCCAGCCAAGGATATCAGCATTATAATATATCCAGTATCAACCCACCACGGGCATTGACTGTCCAACCATACCCAGCATTACCAAAACCCTTCCTGAGTTGGAGTTTGGAACGTGAGACAGTGAATTCTGAATATACTCATGATGCTAGAGGCATCTCTAATATTTAAAGTAACTGAGCATGGCACTATTAGAGCATATGAAGTGGAACAGTGATGGGATAAGGGCAAATCTGCAGCATAAAGACAGGGCTAATATCACATGATGAGAAAAATCATAAATGAAAAGCACTAAAAAAAATAAACAAAACAAAAAAGAAATGATTTATCTAGATTAGCACAGTAAGATAGCTTTGTGATGACTGCTATTCTACAAGCAGAGATTTTTATTACCAAAATCTCTAATAAGAGACAGCTTAGACCTATGCCTTCTATCAAGGTGGAGAAAATTATTTTTCCTTATATTTAAAAGATTATCACTTCATATCTCATCTCCTCTTATTAAGTTTACAGCAATATTAAAACAAGATTTGGGTGAATAAAGAACATAATATACTCCAAAATAGAGAACATATTCTTTGGAGCATTATAAATGCTTCTGTCTGCTTGAATGGAATTTTAATGGAACAACCCACCCTCTTAGGAGAAAAATAAAAAAAGATGACAGAAAATATTATCCAAAACCTTCATTAAACAGTCTTGCTTTACAACCACCACAGATCACTCTATGGACTCTGTTGCTCAGGGACTGTATCAAAAAAATCACCTATAAGAGATTAACAAATCACCTTTATGAATTCTTGCCACCAGTCAGAACATTTTTACAACTGGAACAACTAATTGGGAGGGGAAAAAAAAATCCTCATACATATCAGCATTAAAATAATGGCCGATTTTAACCTATCTCTGTATATTTTACTACTTTTGATGAGCAAGCCAAAGAAAAACAACCAAGTTTGTGATGTGAGAAAGGTAACGGTGCACAGCTCCACCCGTCATTGAGAGATATTGTATAGGGAACTGGGGCTTCTGAACAGACGACAAAAATAGTTGCGTGACATAATGTCTAAATCTTGAGAAGCGCTGGGGAAAAACTCTGTGTTTAAAACACAGACATTATATTATGTGCTTACAGCCAAGTATCTGCTGGAATTTACTGTTTGCTCCCAAAACAAATCTTTACCTGCGTCACTGAGACGAAGCATGAAAGCAGGGTCAAACTTGAATCCTCTGATACTAATGGGAAGCTATTTCTTTATTGTCACACTTTGCCAAATGCTGAAGTGACCAAAAAAATGCCATAAATCTAAGATTTTGCTGTCGGAGACTTGGTTTACTTTGCCTTCAGCAGAGATTTTTTGGGTCCCAAATTAGAAACGACAAAAGAAAAAGACAAAACACTGTGGGGCTGCTGATGTATGGTAATTAATGATAATTAGTAGATGGGGTAAAACTTTTTAAGCAAGTTTACTTGAAAGGTTACTGCAAACTTTACTGCATGTTGTCCCTTAGGAACTATACTAAAATCCTGGATGAGACAAAGTGTTATCACAAGAAAATTAAAGGCATCACAATTACAGCTGCCCACGAGACAAGACCAAGGACTTGACAAAGAAAAGCAGAGCAAATGCCAGCAAGTAACCATCACAAAGTGGCTGACGAGGAATTCAAAAGAAAGGTGAGTATTTTTCAAAAAGCACTGTGGACTGAAGATGCTTATCTTTTCACCAAATGGTAAAACAAAAATGGCCTTTTAAGTCTCAGACCATCCTTGGCACCTGATGAGCATTACTGAACTTCAGTGGAGACAGGGAGCAGGCGTACCCATGATTTCCTAAGCTCACATTTTAAAACGGGTGCTGAACCACAGATTAATAACAATTAATGACCTTTGATAGACTACAACATAAAAATACCTACACACCAAAGCTCAAGTACACTAAAACAGCTTAGTATTTGTTTTATCTCCAAAGTAGCGATTCCTTTCTTCCACTCCTGATAAACTTGACTAAGCCTATTTCTTTCTTCCCCGTTTCCTTCCTTTCCCACATGTAAAATCTATTTGGATTCATTTATCTGAACATAAAGTACTCTTTCCACCCTCTACTACACTTAGGTGAAAAGTTCACCACACATCAGATCAGTGTATTTGCACATGAAGGGCACAAATGTCTTAATAGTTACTGCTCGTACCACCCCACGCTAACACAAAAACGTTGCCATTTATTTCATCATCATATAAAGGCTGCTTTCAAGTTGAAAGAAGGAAATGCAAAAATAGTTGCTAATTTTGCAACGTCTTTTACTCAGTCCCTACTCAAGGTTGACTAAAGGAAACCAAGTTAACCCTGCAGTCAGGATCAGAACCGGCCAATGAAAGATCCTCTTCAATAGCTGGAGATATCGTAAAGAAAATAAAGGCATCTAAGCTATAATTTTTTTCTAAGCAGCATGAGAAATTAAATAAAATTAGATAGCTAATTTTAGTTTGGTATTGAAAAGGCTGGGAAATGGTGCCACTACTACTCAATACAAAAGCCCTAAAAAGCAGAGTTGTATATTTTTTGCCTGCACCAGGACAAGGACTCATTTTGTCTTGTCCGTCCTTCCACCAATTTTATGTAAACTTAAATAACATATGGAAAAGAGGCAGAGGCTCTGGAAGTCACTGCTAAGCACTCTGAAAACGGGGAAATATTTATTCACCATGATGAATGAAATAAAGTCCAATTTCAAGAGGACTAAACTACTTCAAGGGAGTGCCAATGTATACCTGCTACACCTTGGAACAGAAAATGTAGTAATAAACATGTCTTATTAGAGTGGAAAATGTTGAAGTACTGATGGCAGTCAGGTGTAACAATTACTACATTTGAGAAAGGGCCATGCTGCTGGAAAAAAGTTTTTCCTCTTGACCCAGCTAAGAATACTGTTCTTGGTGACGTATTAGGCATGGACAGAGCTGGTTTTCTCCATAAAATACAGCAGTATCTTCTGGCACAAAGGAGCGCAGAAAGAAAACTAAATGCAGCCAGTTTGCAAATGAAACTTATGACCCAATAACGTCTGCAGGGATCTGATACCGCTGACTCTCTGGTACAAAAGATTTTTTTACTGCCTTCCCAGCAGCATGCAGCAGAAATGAGTGAGAAGATGGAGAGCGCACAACGGAAAGAAAAACAACTTAAATCTCAAGAAGGTGAAGGAGAACACTTGTATAAATAGGAGCAACTAGGTATCGCAAATTTGCCAGGGTCACCCCTCCCACCCCCTTTTTAACAAATCTTAGTTTAAGAAGAGTTACAATACATCTTTAAGCCACACAAAAAGTGACAAAAATTACCAGATGTGATCAGGTTAATGCAGTGAAACTCCCACAGAAATTAAATAAATAAATAAATAAAAAGACTCCCGCCTTTTTTTTCCTTTACCTTAAATCTCAAAAGACTTAAAAAAAAGCCCAAACAACTATTAATCATTTCTTAATTAATAGAAGATTAAAAAATGTGCAAGCAAAATATTCAGGTTTTGATTCTTTAAAGAAAAAAAAATATATGCATTTTGAGATTTAAAACCGTAAGAATAAGAATTGAAGCTACTTTCTAATCATGGTGTCTTTCAGCATCTGCTACAGCTTTCTGTGCTGACAGATGAACTTTAGTCATCCAGTAACTGATTTCTGAAATTTTACATTATTAACAGGGACAGAAGTACAATTACACAGAGAAGCAGGACATAATTGTTATTAAAAAATGCATTCATTACCAGGCCTTCCAAGACAGCTAAAAGGCACAAGGGTTCCCCACCTCGGGGGCACAGACATGGAAAGAAACCATCCTGTCACCATACCTGCATTAGAATTTAAGTCTTAACGAAACAACACAGAATCCCTGGATTTGCAATACAGGTGTTTTTGAAAAATATTAACTCATTTATCGAGCAAGGCCTGCTGACTTTCAATGAGCTTCTAAATCACTCATTCTCCCTGAAAGTGGATAAATTTGTTACGTAGTAAAAAACATATGGCATTTTCAATTAAATATCAGAATTAGTTTCGCATTCTGTAACCACAGAGAATTTATTTTCCCCTGAATATTTCTTAAGTAGCAATTTCCCTCCTGTGGTTTTTTTCCTCTTCTGTTATGTTTTGTTGACTGCCATTGAAGGACTGTATTTTCACCAAGTACTGTCTCCTCATACTGGGGTAGAAGAATCCTGTTGTTCTACTGTCAAATATAACAACCTGAAGGAAACAATTTGCACAGATTTGTTTCAGGAATCTCACGGAGAGTGATGACAACAAGGACCGCTGGAGATCAGTTGCCATTCTACTGGACAGCGTCTTACCCTGATTTACAGTTACAAAGTAGGTGCAAACCTTCTACAAACACATTTTAAATTTTGCAGTTAAACTATAGCCAACGTAAGTTTATTACAGCTACTTTTTTAGTTGCTCATAGTTAATAACGCAAATGTTAAGTTTTTCTTATAATAGCAATTTTTCTAGAGATATTTTGTTTACTACTGATCCCTTAAATAGTAGGGATTTCCCCCAATTTTTTTTTAATCCATTCACATTTGTATGTTTCAGTACAGTTAACTGCTTCCAAATTCAATGTCTTAATTTTAGTTTGCTAAAATAAACTTTCTCTAGCAAACTGAATTTTCAGAACTTATGGCGAGTGTTTTTGATGATCTGCTTTGAGGAACAGTCAAAGGGGAAAACACCTCTTCTGTGGAATGCCAAATTAGAGTGTATGTGCACAGAGGACTATTTTCAAGAAAAAAAGATTCTTGTAATTAAAATTTCAGACTGAAGTATTTTAAGTAATCTGACTTTATCCATAAATACACCGTGTTTCTACATGAAATGTGCATAAAGCTCGCTTTTTTTTTCAAAACTGCTCTCTTCATTTTTGCTCCTAAAACCAGAGCAGACCTACAAGACTTTAGTGCAACATATTACTGAAGAAGTATCCGTTAAAAATAATACTTTATTTCTTTTCAAAACCATACGAGCCGTTTTTAAGTTCCAGCTGAACTCTATTGGGGCTTTAATTTGGTTGGTTTTCTTCTAACAATCCTGTTTGTTTCTCCAGGCATATTATTCAAAGCAGATAAGCTGAAACAAGAAAAAGCCTTTTCAATCCGCTACAGCAGCTGCGGCAGAAGTTGCCGTCTTCGTCCTTCCTCTCACTTGCACACAGGCAGACGCTCGTGCACACACAGACCCCACGGCAGCAAGGCATGCAGGAAAACTCACACTGTCACTGTGTCTCTGTCCCCATGGTACGACAGTTTACAAGGTTGATGTCGGAGCAGCACATTTCTTGCACTTCAAATTTCCTCCTCATTTCTTCAAGCTTTCGCAGAGAAAGTAACTGACAATCATCTTAATACTACTGCCCTCTACTGCTTAACAATTAGGGACAGGAAAAAAACCTCTTTTATTGTATTAATTCTTGACTGAGGAACTCAAATATAGAATTTTAGTATTTTAAAATCTAGAACTTTTTAATTAGATGCATTATATGAAAATGAAGAACTGTGGAAGATGGCTCTCTCCTCTGTTTTGGATAAAATATTATTATGGAAGTTGTTCTTATTGATAGAAACTGCAGTATCTATTCCAATGGTTTAGTAAAGGCAATTAGAATGCATATTCACAAAATATACTGAAGAATTTCTTTCCCAATCAAATGACACCTGCAAAATGCATAAAAGCGAGCAGAAGCCAAAGTTAATACTCCACACATTGTTGTTTGTATAACTGAAAATCATGCTTGAGTTACAGATTAAATCGGACCTTAAAAAAACGTGGTGCCCTCACTGAAAAGCAAGGTGTGAGTATCTTGGTAACGATCAGGGATGTAAACAGAGATACAACAACTAGATGTTAAGACTCGGTTTAAGGCTGTCCCGTATGTCTGTACATAATTTCCTCCAAACAAACCAACCTATTTTCATTTTAGTTTGACCTAGTCGCAAATACGATTCACTGGATATTACACACAATTACTAGAATAGGGGTTCTTTTCCCCCTGAACATTTGGAACCATTTTAACCTCTTTTCCATTCCTCTAAGATTTAACAGCTTGCCCTTTACTTCAGACTTCAGCAGAGTACAGAAATAGGACAGATGTTTCAAAGAGAGGTGATGAGGTCATATCTCCTTCTGAGCTATATTACAGCGTGTACGATGTGTATTGAAAACAGATCTGAACGAGACATCAGATTCATACTCCTCCTGAGGACATTAAAGACAAACTCTCACTGATCTGTTTCTCATACACGTCTATTTTCCAACCTTTCAGGCCCAACAGCAGCTAGCTGCTACTTCGCAGCACTCAAATCTACCATATTTTCTCCATCACTACAGCAATTTTCCAAGAATATCTTTTCTAATCACAGATTCATATACTCTCACACAATCCTTACACATATGAGGATGCTTTTCTAAAGCCTCCATGGTGAGCTACCTCCACAGCCCTGTATCTGAACTCTCCTAGACCTCAGAGCTGTCATAAAGCTCAGAACAGCAAGGCCAAAGTTCAGAAAAAGATAATGCAATCCCTGCTCCATACAAATACCTCATTAAGCAGCAGAAAAATGTGTTATTAATGTGATTCCCTCTCCTTCTACGTATATGTAACTCAACAGTTATGGATGGGTCTCAGTGCACCACTTTGATTACAAACTTATCTGCAAGAGACTGTGTCTACAGATGTGTAAGATGCCAAGTTTCTTTTTGAAAAATGATGTAGCAGAAGCAATTCTGCATGTTCATTTCATATGCACAGGGTAAGATGATTGATACTACAAAAGCACGTTATGCTGGCTAGCTTTTTGCTGCTAAACCTATCGTACATGCTGTTTGTTCTGGATTCTCCTGCTTCTTTAACTACAGAAACTGATACTAAATGAACTACATGCTGCTCCTCTTATTAATTTTTTCATTCATTGAGCAGAACAAATTGTCAGCTCTCCAGGAATACGTATGATCATATTTTAGATTTTAAAGTGCATTAACTTTTTAATTTAAAAACTAAGGCTATTAGTGGAAGACCATTTGCCTGGTGTCATTTTAATTAATTTCTAAGCTAGAGAAACTCTGGCTGTAAGGCTGTACAAAAATGCAATGTCTAAAATGCAGAATCAAGGAATGTCAAACTACTCGGAATTTCCGGTTTTTACATATATATATTTATATATATACACCCCACGTATATTCGTGAACACTGTGGCACTACGTCAGCTTGTCCAGGACACCCATTGAACACCTCCTGGGATGAGAACACTGAAGCTCAAAGGACAGAAAGGATGGAGTTAGGGAGAAAGGAAGGCAGGTAACCAGAGGAAAGAGAGAGGTAAATTAGAAAACTTCTGGTAATTCGTAAGTATAAAATGCAAAGTCCAAAGAAATTCCCATTAGTCCAAGGCTTCAAGTGTTAGTTAATATAAAGTCTAATTATTTTTTCAGTTTGGTATTTTTATTAAACGTGCACTGAAATATGAGACTTTCAGCTAATAGAACACATGTGTAGGTAGACAGCGGGTTTTTTGACATGATTTCATTAGTTCCATGAACAACGATGCCAGAAAAACAAAACCTAAATTCAGTGCAACTACCAGGACAGACAATTGAAGGGGGGGGGTGGGGGGGTGGGGGGTGTTAAAAGCAACAAGTGGAGGCATTCTCCAGAGAAGCGAGTATTTATCGCTAGTATCACAAAGCTTAAAATACATCTATCACCTTGGAAATTTTACCCATAAAATTTCACAGTAGATTTATGCCATTTTATACTTTAGTTCATACAAAGCTAACAACTTTAGTCTTTGCAGTCCCAGGTTCTTGTAAACCTTTTACTCGCGGTTCAAGAGAAAGCCTGCATCAGGCAGCGTTAGTGAACCTCACCTGAATAGAGAGAATGTCTAACATCTGTTAAGTGTACAATAATATGTGGAAAACTGCAGCATGAGATTAATTTTCAAAGGGAATATTCAGTAGCCAAGCTAAGATCCAGTACCATTAGTAAGTATATATTAGGCAGCTAAAAATATTCAGTAACACAAGCCCACATCATTCACTTTCCTTATTATCAATATTCTTCGATGTCCCCTGGCAGCATGCATTAGAGTTCAAAACATGGAAGGAAAAGCCACTCTCCTGAAAAGTAACGGACAGGTGGGAAAACTACAGAGGTCTCTTTGATCACAGGTCATGTACAGATGACTGGAAGCTACTAGATTGTTATGACTTACATTACCACTGAACCGTATCATATGACAGGTTTTTGTGTTCTTATCCCACTACAAGTGCCAAGGAAAATGTATTAGTTTCAACTTCCATTCTTAAACCACAAACACAATTTAGTTTAACTCATTTTCCTTTGCAATTTTTATTAGCTAATAGCTCAAAAAATGGTCACTTAACACAGATCAGCTGATGAGCAGAAGCCAGTTGAGCCACAGACCTCCCCTCTACCGCCCTACCTAACACACACACTGCTGCTGTTGCAAGGAATCATGTGAGTGCTACTCATCCGCTGCAGTGCAAAACAGCCCCACGTGGCTTAAACTGCTGATGAAGGTTTCCATACGTCATGCAGAATGGAGAGAAAAGTCCCCTAAATATTCGCTTGCTCCTAGTTTTTGGTCCACTGGAAAACAGTTAGGCAGCAAATCATTTTGGAGGAGCTTGAGGGTTCCTCTGAATTTGCAGAGATGCCAGCCGAAGCCTGACAACACCTAGCTGTCCATGCTCAAGAGACAAGTAACTATTCTGCACCAAAATGCAGCTAGCTGCATGCAGAAGAAAAAACTTGGCACTTCACCATTTGTTTTCACGGGAAGTTTCAAAGCAGGGCCCAGAGTACAGTTAGTTGGAAAAAAAAATTGGATGCTAAACTGATTTCCTGCATACACACGTATAGCCACAATCACTTCGGCAGAACCAAGATTATCCCAAATATGATACGCTATGCAATCACAGATTAAAATAATAGAATCATTTAGGTTGGAAAAGACCTTTGAGATCGAGTCCAACCATAAATATAATACTGCCAAGTATAGATGCCTTTACATAGATACGATGATGTTGATTTTTTAAAAAAAAATCATCAATTAAATCATGCTTTTCTTCCCTATCTTGTGCGTGCTCTCACACACTTCACCAAACATGTACCACGTATCCATATATATGCACAGACACATGTATATCCACGTTTACAAACATGTACTTTTAAAACATGTTTCTTCCAGTATAGCCTTATTCTCCATATACTAATGCAACTGCTCAGATGATCAGCAAGACTCCACTTACAGGTATTTAGTTCCGAAGCATTTTACTACTCTAGAGTTCACAGTTTTTTACTTCATGACTATTTCAGCATGAGACATGGCTGAATTCTATTGTTGTATGAAAGGACTCACCTCTCCCTGCCTAAAATAAGGGTTTCAGGAATGTACAGCCATCCAAGCGTTTCCCTTAGAAACAGCATGAACTCACAACATTTTAAACTGCATTCTTTGGTTCTATTTAGGAAAGAGAGAAGTGATTTGTGGGATGTTAAAAATAGGTATTTCAAGGGGAAAAATAATGGTATTAGATTGTAATTTAAAAAAAAAAGTAACAATCTAATGCCACTCTGAGAGACATAACGCCACTCAGTATTAGTAAGGTAACATGATTTGGACAGCAGTATTTCACAAAGAAGGAAAGAAGAACAATAAGTACTAAAACAAAGGTTCTGATAGATCTCCAAAACCAATCACTTTTCCTAGTCTCACTTCTATGAAAGTACTTCTGATTAAAGACTCAGTAAAGAACACTTAAAAGGTTTTCATTATTATTTTTAAAATATTTTTTAATTTTAAAAAATATATATGAAAATATATAAAAAATAAAAAATTAAAATATTTGAAAATATATAAAATATCTAAAAGGTAAAAAAAATTAATTAAGTTAGACTGCTTCCCCACATAAATACGGTAGGTGGTCAAAAGTTCAGAGTACTGGTAGCTTCTCAAGGCCTCTGAGTTCAAGAACCTTCATGATGTGAGCCTTTTCACTTCAGGGCAGTATTAAAGTTCTAGCCATATGTCTCACAACTTGTTAATATTCAACAGGAATGAAAAAATTTTGTGTAACATTTATTCAAGTGGCCTAGCTAGAAAGCTTCTTACAGGAATATTTTTGTGCTGTGGATATTTTAATATAGCTCAACATTTAGTAAAGTATGTCTGAGATCAAATGTTAGCAATTTTGCTGACACCTGACATGGAAATTCTGCTTATTTAATCACTTATTGACTCACCACTCAAAGTAAAAGCTTCTCTTTCTTACCTCATGTATGCATAAGCACCTAATAAAGCCATCTTCTCAAAAAGAAGAAAAGCAGATGTGAAAGATCTGTTTCTCCCAAGACAGCCATAAAATGAAAAATAGCTGCTTAAACCTCAGCAATAAATGTTCTTAGGTTTGCATGGACTGCAGTCCACATCTGGCCATGGTGACAGTTGATAACAGAGAAAAGAACATACTGTACACAACGTAATCAATCCAGTTAGTAAATGTAAGAGTGAAGAAGCCAAAGACAAGGAAGTATAAAACACAGCGATAAAGTATCTTGCAGGAGTAATGAAATAAGCTTGGTGAAATACTTTGAGTCCACAGACAAAATACTTAGCTTATGTTTTATCATTTTGCAAGTTGTTTATTTAAACAGAAAGACTAGAACAGGTTTTGCTCTATAAAACAGCCACCAATAATGTGAGATCATTCCAACTGCAACATTAATTTTCAAGACCAAGGTAAAATGCTGTTTAAAACTCAGTTCTGTTCCTACCTGCCCATCCTGACCCACATGAACTTGATGTATCTGCAGGTTTCCCTGTAAAATAAGAGCATTGACAATAAACACAACTTTGGAATTTAAAAAGTTGATCTGTCCTGGAAAAAGCCTGTTTCTCATCTCATTATTAAACAACTCCAATATTAAGGAAATCAATTTAAGAAATTCTGCTGAGGGTTATTTTGGCAACCCGGCTACAAGTCGATGGTCAGCACTTTAACCACAAAGGATAAGCAGACTAAAAAGCAAGGAGGTTTTCCAGCACCAGCACGTTTTGCTTTTTGAAATTTACCATATAATGTACAGTATTTTTGTGCAAAGTTTGCTGGGATGGCTTTGCAGGTAAGATTTTTGGTTTTCCTGATTTATATGTAACTGCAAATTTAAGTCAAAGCCTTACTAAACTAGAAGTGTAACATTTCTACTTGTATGGAATGCTATTTACTATTTGTTGTTCTAAAGTTACTGCCTGTACTAACAGGGGTTTTATCAACATTCATTACCAAAGACCAACACAGTTCCATTACGGGACTGAAATCTATGACAAAAAATTCTCAATAATGTAAAGAATTTTAAAGGAAACTGTAGCTACGAAATCTAAAATGGAAAGCAGTATCTCTACAAAAGTTTTTATTCATATGCTCAGAAATGTCTTTTCAAAAGTACACTTAGATTAAGAAACAGCTTCCCAAACACAGAGACTTGCAGTGAAATAGCACATTTCTTTGAGGCATTCTTTGATTTGCATGTTTTCTGCATTTTCTCTTACTGGCAGCACTTCCTCTTATTTGAAGCTGTGTACACTGTAATAAATTTAAAACCAGATGTTTTCATCTGTCACAGGCAAATGTAGTCCTTAAAAGTCTTACATACGGGAACCTGAGCTGAAGCCAACAGACACTGGGGTGTGCGTGAGCCTCCGGATCAATTACAGCCAGTATCTGCTGAATCACAGTTTTTCCAGTGGCTCTTTACCCAAGAACTGCCTCAGCTTTACTGTAGCACACTATGCATTCCTTCAGACTCGGAACATTTTGATCCTTCCTTTTTTCTCTCTAGGTCTGACAAGCTCTTCAAAGGACACTGCCTTTAACTAAAATATTTATATAATATTTACAATAATATTTATTCTACAGTAGCTCCCAGTGTTAACAGTATTCCTTTGCACCAAAAGTGGTTTTATGAGATGTGATTTAAGGTACTTTGAAAATGGATTAAACTAACCCACAAGCAGATATGCTTAACGTTGAGTAAAAAACTCTACAGGGAAATCATACAGATTAAAGTTGTAGTCTGTATTTATGTAGGCTGTAGTTGTAGGCTGCATTTATGTTTAGCCTTATTTTGCTGTTGCTTCTTCATGCAAACATGCTAAGTGTACAAGAAATCTAACAGCAGTCAGGAGCCTCTGTATACTCTTAAATAACCTACAATAGCACTCTCACTCGGGCACGTTCATCTGGCTTTAATCGCTGCTTTGCCCGAGTGGGGGAAGAAAAAGATCAAAAATTGGAGTGTTCAGTATTGCATTTATCCATTTTGATTCTACTGTGCTACTTTTATGGAAAAAATGATGATGTGCAAATACAGCAGTGCCAGATTACTTGATCAGTACCAAAGGTAAGTAAGTTCACTTCATTCTGCAATATATCTTCACTAAATGGCGTCTGAAGGTTTCTCCAACTCCTGGTCACCGGGTTCCCACAGTTAAAGACACTGAGTGTTAACCTAACTAAAATAATATCACTTCTCAATGGCAGTGCAAGTCCTGGCCAACCAACATCTGTTCCACAGGCAACCAAATTTTTTGACTCACCTCACTGTCCTGTGTGATTTGGACTTGCTCGCCTTGAGGAACCTGGGCTATGTGGAGATGGCCCTGTGGGATCCGCAACAAAAGAAAACACCAAGGAGCATCAGAAGAAAATCACAACTAGAGGAAGAAGCTGTTACCTTGGATTCAATACAGCTTAGTGTATGGAAGCAAAATGCTTATTCCATTTAAAACATTAAAGATGGCTTTAAAAAAAACCAAGTGCATCCATATTTCCCCAGTTTTTTTATGCAAAGTGTAAGCAGAGTGACTTTGAAGAAAGAATGCTTCATTTTCACATAAGAGGAAAGAAAATAGGCATAATAATAAATAACATTTGTATGTTATATATTACATGGTATCTGCATTTGTCATTGATACATAAAGCATGGAGCTAACTTGCTGTGGTAGATTAGCATTGTGTCTGAAATGTTAATCGCATCTGAAGACCTTGGAAACTCAGTTTTTAAAACAAATACACCAAGACTAACTACTCGCTAAGAGCAAGGTTTTAAATGCTACCTGTAAGTACACGTATCCTTGCACATTCACATAGTTACCGTGAAGCACAGTATCATGCTAAAGACTCTCTCTCGAGCTGCTTTCAATCGGCATGAAGTCATTAATTTGAATGTAGTTACAGTGGTTTATGGCAGTGGAGAATCTGCCCTCACAGTTTTAATAATGTTAATGTATTGCTGACCACGCCCACCATTTCAGAACAGTATCAAGCCTACCATTTGATCAAGCACAGATAAGAGAGTGGACAGAATTCCTCTGCATCCTGACTAGCCCGGCAAAGTCTTGGCTACTGTGATTTACCTGAATGGAGATTGGATTCTAAATAACCTACTTCAAGGTTTATAAGGCTTTGTGTTCATTTTAATATGCCTGCATGAGACAGAGATTAAAGATAATCATTTGGAATTCTGTCAAAGGCTCTTCTTATTTTATAACACAAGAACAATTGCATGTGATTTTCAAAGAAACACAGATCCCTCTATTTCAAACAGTTTCATTTCCTTTGGAAGGAAACTGTCTATTTATAGGGAGAAAAAACATACTGAAAGTATCACTCTGACAATAGGGACTGTATATAAAATTATAGCACAGCCCAGTCCATGTTGAGATTAGAATCACTTTCCCTCCTTAACATCAAACTCTCAGGGCTCCCAGGAAAAAGCACTGAACATTTAAAAGATCCATTTATAGTGTTTTCAAATATAAGCAAACCTTTCTAACTAAAGGGAGGGGGGAGACAGTGACTTCATTCACCTTTGTATCATGCAGCATTCCAAAAAAGAACTGCTCACTCATCTTTCGCAGATATATGACTGGCCTTTAAGGACAGTCCTTTTAGTTTGTTCACAAATTCAATACTGATTGTTTTTTTCAAACATACATAGTGTAAATAACTCCTGCCTTACTGACGACCGTTGCCTGATCTACGTGTATCGCTCCCTAGAGCTGGAACAGCAACGCCATAGTCCTGTTTCAACCCAGGACCCCTCTACATGTTTAACAACTTATAAAAACATGCAGATAGTGGTTGTGGGTCGAAGTGGATTTTTGCTGGATTTCACAATCAATTTAAAGGATAACTGATAGTTCCAGATCCTTTAATGAGGCAAACTTTCATCACTTCTATAAACATAGTTGTTTTGTCATTATATCCATGTATTTCATAAAGTTTTCCCTTCTATCTTGTCTTCAAGGCTTGAAAAAGACTTTTCAGTCATCAATTAAAAAAAAATCTCATAAAAAGATGCCTACAGCAATTAAGAAGATATACTCCATAAAATATGCAGAGAAACCAAGAGACAAAGAAATCCACACAATAAACCTGTAAAGTTACGCCAAAAGCAAAGCGGAAATGGAACCTTTACACCCAGTTCCTGCAGAAAGAGCATTATTTCACAGAGGATGCTCTCAACAACTGACAGGAGGGGAAAAGAGAGTTTGCAAGTTCATTTATTGAACTTCTCTTTAGCCCTCTTCCAAGTTTGAGAATAGTAACTCAAAGCATTTAGGATCTATTCCATTAAGCAATCATTCTCCAGAATTAGCTCTTTAACTTAATTATTTGAGTCATATGGTATCCAGGCACGTAACAGGAAAGGGCAAGGCCTTGGGAACACGAAAGGGGTGGCCAGCAAGACCGGGGCAGTGCCTGTCCCCGTGCTCGGCACTGGTGAGGCCGCACCTCGAACGCTGGGTTCAGGTTTGGGCCCTCGCGGCCAGAGAGACCCTGAGGGGCTGGAGCGTGTCCGGAGCCGGGCAGGGGCTGGGGCACAACTCTTAGGAACGGCTGGGGGAACCGGGGGTGTTTAGTTTGCAGAAAAAGGAGGCTCAGGGGGACCTTCTCGCTCTCTACAACTACCTGAAAGGTGGCTTTAGGCAGGTGGGGTCAGTCTCTTCTCTCAGATAACAAGCAACAGGACAAGAGGAAATGGCCTCAAGTTGCACCAGGGGAGGTGTAGATTGGATTTCAGGAAAAATTTCTTCACTGAAAGGGTGGTCAAGCATTGGAACAGGCTGCCCAGAAAGACGGTGGAGTCACCATTCCTGGAGGGACTTAAAAGATGTGTAGATGTGGTGCTTCGGGACGTGATGTGGTGGTGGGCTTGACAGCTGGACTCGATCTTAAAGGTCTCTTCCAACCTAAATGATTCTATGACTTTCCAACCCTATCTGAATCTCACAGCTAATGGTTCCTAGCACCTGTCACACCCACACTTCAGGTCTTTCATTTCTTTATACACAACTTTCTTCACTTTGGAAAAATATGCTCTACTGCAATTTCCTCTCCACAAGTGTTGCAGTTGCTATCTGGAATTCCTCTCAATCACTTTCATCTCAAACCCGTTCCACTTCCATGCACTCCTTAAAAAACATTCTGGCTAATATATTTCAGTCCTCCTTTTAAACTCTTGTCAGTTGCCCTCAGCTGTGGGCCACACATCTTGAAATTTTCACCCAATTTCCATGACACTTCTCTCCTCTGATTCTTCCACTGCTTCTCAGGTAAACCTTTCAGCAGACTTACAGGTGTGTCTTTTCTGATAGCATTACAAAAGCACCTGACCTTCATCGCCCTTTTTTCTTCATCACATTTCTGAGCAACTTCACCATTTCCACACTGGCTATTTGCGGCTCTATACGACTAGACGAGCACTCCTTGTGTTGATAGAGAGTTTTCATTCTTCATGTGTAAAGTATTTACTTGGGCATATTTGCCCCCTCTCCCCTGCATTGCCTCTTACTTGGGGAGAGAATACTCTAAGTATCTACCCAGAGATGATCTACTATCCTACTTCAGACCCTTTGTAACAGCATTGACTATAAAACCTTTGCAACAGCCAGACCACTGGGTACTACAGTTTATGTTGTTGAATAATAGGTCTTAAAAATTCTTGTTTATTTGCCCATTTCCGCCTGTTTCTTTAGCCTGGTTTCTAAGGAAAGTGGGCTTCTGTGAACGTGGGGAAGGGATACACACATGTCCATGCACGTTTCTTTCTGTGCTTGGCCACTGCCAGGCACAGTCATGTGCTGGCCCATACTCCGACTTCTGGGTCGCTTCGAAACACTAATACCATCAGTAAAAAAGTTGCTGTGTTTTATATGACTGCGTATCAACACTGTGAACTGCAAAGCCTGAGGTTTTTGAAAACTCATGGCAGACAGATTTCACACATTAAATTCTCAGGTTTCTACCACAAAAGAATGAGTGTGCAGATATAATTCACTCTTTCTGAATGCTGCATGTCAGAAACGCCACACAATCCATCATTTCATTATTTCCTTGTACATTTTTTTTTTTTAAAAATGGAATTTAAAACAATCCTTGTAGTCAAACTGTGGCACACAGGAACTAAAGCCAAGGTGAGTTTTTTCAGAGTACACTAAAACCATACATAAAAATAATCATGGCCTGAGTTATGGCAGGAGTCTCAGACTTAAAAAATGTCAATATTTATATCTTTTACATATATACATGCATCTAAATGAATACACATGTAAAGGATTCAGCTAACAGATGTTCAAAAATGCCTGAGAATGCAGGGTTTTTTTTTTTAAATGAAAATAAACAAATGCATGCTTGTTTTGTAAGTCTGAGCTAGATCTACCTCTGAAGCGTAAATCGTGCTCTTAGTAGGTCCGCTATTAATACTATGGCAAGTGCAAGCAAACAGCCAGGTAGAGACCAGTCAGTTCTACACACAGTAATGAATGTGCATTCATTTACAACAACTGCGTGAGCAAATCCTGCATGAAGATTTCTGCCAAATAATTCTAAAACTTTTTCATAAGACTTCAATGTTTATTTTCTGAAAATCATACTTAAGAAGTGATGAAAGGTCACTTTTTTTAAATAACAAATTATATTTCAACTGAACCCAAGTTTGCAATAACCTAGATTGTTTAAATGACATAATTTAGAAAAAGTTGAGTACATACTACTTGGACTTGCCCATCTTCTCCTATTTGGTGGATCTGAACCTGCTGAGCATTGGCTAGTGCATAGTGTAGTGCCTGCGGCTGGTTCTGCTGGATCTCATTAGAAGCTGAAACTGAACTCTGCGAACCCTCTGAAAGAAACACAAAAATCCAGCTTTATTATATGTGTATATCCCATGCCAGTGGCCATGCAACAATGCATACTTGAACACTGTGGAAAACAAATGCAGTCAGTAAGTAGATGCAGATCTTTCATATGTTAATATTCTTACGCACATTCATTGCTCACCTGTAGATGTGCTACAAATCCCAAAGGAGTTCCAAAGGCTATTTTGTTCTCAGAAAGCATATGTTTAAAAAGCATCATTTTAATCTAGATTAACAATTCTGCAACTGTAAAAGTCGTATCACAGCAAAAACGCATACACTTCCTAAGCAGTTCAACACTTTTGTGCACCCATGTAGCTGAGAACTTTTACTGCCACATCACCACAAGGATACATTTGAAAATCCATCCTGTAAACTGAAGTTTATCAATAAAGGATATATCTCAGTTGTTTTTCAAGATCCATCATCTATAATTGATACTGAGCCTGGAATTTTTTTTTTAACCTCATGGCAGGTGGATTTCATTACTTAGATGAATTTAAACAGTACCTCACACTGCAAGGTGAAGCCTTCTGAAAATGCCCCTACGAAAACAAAGACACATGTGTATTATCTTCAGGTAACACTGACAGCTACCAGGAAAACCACCACATGATTTCAAGTGGCAAACGATTTACATTAGAAATAGACTTATCACAGATTCATTTCTAGGTTTTCAGATGCAGGGAAAGGATTCTTCTAAATGCAAAGAGGAAAAAAGGTAAGTAAGAACTCAATGCAATTAATTTTTCTTAGCATAAAAGCATTCATACCTTTTGGTGTGGGTTTGTGGGTTGGGTTTTGTTTGTTTGGGTTTTTTTTTTTTTTTTTGGGGGGGGGGGGGGGGGGCGCGCACAGGGGAGGACGTTACTTTTTTAATGCATTCCATGTCAGTGATACTCAAAGACTAATAATGTCAATAATTCTGTACTAAAAGGATGAATTAGAACATAATGGACCAGAGATTAATGCCGTGTATGGATCTTCCTACAGATTAAGACACCACTAGCAAGGAAGTGTATTGCTGGATACCTTATATCCTTTTAGGAATCAGGAAAAAACCTGGGGCTACCACTCAATGATGCTTTTGCAACACATGTGACAACTTCAAGTACACACTGCTAGGAAAAACCTTGAAATGTCCCAATACCATAATAATATCGTACTAAGATTCAGCATCAGTCCTAGTTTTCTTCCCTTTCTTTTTACTTATTTCAAACACATCGGAGAACAAGACTATCGTAAAGGACTTTCAGAATAACGTACTATTTGAATAAATTACCTTTTATATACAGTATTCCTATAAACAATTTTAACGTTTGCCTTTTTCTGTGCCACAAAAATACAACAAATGAAATCTCCGAAGCACTAAGTCTTTTACAATTTTTCTATGATTATTTATTGCTCTGACAATGACTTTTATGCTACAAGGTAATGTAAAACATTAACATCCAACATGTAGTAACATTCAATACTATATGGCTTTCAAGATGTCCCAAGTACTGGAAACAATAATGGAAATATTTAAGACACAGTGTCACTCTACTTCCATTGTAGATCACTTCCCTACAAGACGCATTTATAATATAACTTATAAATGCATCTTTATTTATATATCTTTATGCAGACTATAATGTAACTGTAAAGTCCAAAAGCCTGTGTTTGTAAACCATCTTTTGCTTCACAGATGCCAGAAATTATTATGCTTTTCAGAGGTGGGAACAGGAGACACAGACTGAATGCAGTCACACTGTACATCTCACATGGTCACTTATAAATAGATTTCAGTTTGGCTTCACTGCAAAAACAGCAGTTGGGTTTTCTTTCTTTTTTTATTGGATTTTGGTGGGGAGTTTTTTCTTCTTAGGAAGAAAGAAGAGAGAGGATTCAACAGTGTCTGAAAACAAAACATCCTTTATAAGTATTGTTTTTCCCCTCTAAATCTCTGACCAGACAAAAGTAATATTTATCCATTTTTAAACATTCCCCATTAAAAACAAACACAAACATGAATAGCACACAGCTTGAATAGAGGATATGTCAACAGTTATAAATCACTATCATGTAAACTATCTAGCCCCACATTTATAACTTTGATATATTAGAGAATCCCTGGCACTGGGAAGCCATACAGCTGAACTCTTGCCTTGAAATGTTTCATCGCGCTAGTTATAAAGGGGTGCTCTGACATCAACCGAACAGCTTATGCAGTGCCACTCCTGAGCACATCAGCCATGGTATTCCCAAAGCACCCTCCACTCGACGGAACAGCTCTGCAGCCACCCACACAGAATGGAAGATGCTGCACTGACCATTCCACAGGTGACTAAGTTGTGATATGGGGAGGGGGTGGGACACAGGACCTGACTGCTGAAATATTCCTTCCTCCCAAGGAGGAACTGGACCTTTGACATTTTCCATTTGTTTACTGCATGTGCGTATGAGTCAATGAAAATTTAGCCGGTGAGCCTGTCTTCTCAACAAATGTTCAAGAGTTGGCAAAATCACCTCCACTGAAGCAGTTACTTCTGCCACACCTCTGAAAGCTAAGCTTCCTCGGACACTGCTGAACAAGATTAGATTTGTCAAACATAATTTGTAACCATTTCAAGAATACGTGTGTTTAATTCTCAACTATGATCAGTTTTAAAATTCTCACTTCAAAGGCAAAAAACCTTTGTCATTTTCCAATTCTTTCCTATTCTACTTTACATTTATCTGTTGAGCATCTGGCTTCTCATTTTGAAAGGAAATGTAGGAGGTACAGATTCTGTAGAACAGGGGATTCACACTTAGTCACCTTATATGTTTATTCAAAATTGTTTTCCTAGTGTATAGGCCTCCCAGCCTCACACTTCTGCTTACAAACTAGGACGAATTTTCTTGCTGTGTAGTCCTAGCAAGGAAAGGTTAATGCCCAGATGTAGCAAAGCAGTCCTCAAAAACAAAAAGCAGGAAAAACTCCATTACTGAACAATTAATAGAAATAAAACTGTATACCATAAACCATTATCTCAACTTGACTCATCCCATGCTAAATGCCTCCAATTTTGCAGAACAGCTTTGAAGATTTGGCTACACATCCACTTTTATATGTGACATCTCAGCACAGGCTGAGCACTTCAGCCTAAGTCTACATATAAATCCCAAAGTCATAGAACTAATTAAAAATTCCAACATGGAAAACCGTGATAACAGCTTTAACAATCTTAAGAGAAATTAAAAGAAAGGAAGAAGGCACTCTTCAGTTAATCCTCCTCCCAAAAACCTCATTTCCTACTGCCTTCCCTCCACAGACTGCTAGCATTTTTAAAAAGACTATCTAGCTAAATTATCATGGCAGCCATGTGTACAACCCTTGTCAGAAAAAAACAGAAGAGAAAAAACACACATTAAGGACCAAACTGTTGGCTCTAACAAGCAACAAGAGCTGAGCAATTAATACCTCAATTGCAACAAAAGGCAACAGCTTCAAACAGAAGAGCCAGATAAAATAAGGAAAGCCAACTTCTGCTTAAACACAACAGCCTGCCACGACAACTTTATGCAACCCATAAATCTTGTGGCTACTGTAAAGCTGCACAGTCAATTAAATGTAGAACAATCTCAATTAGTATATCGGGGGTGAAGGACAGAAAAGAGATACTCATTCATATTTTCCTACAAGCTTCCTTAAACATGTTTTTGTCTGTAGATCAGTTCCCCTTGAGCTCTTAACACTTGAACACTATCACAGAAGTACAACGCCAAAAATCTGTAAGGCTACGTAAGGACTACGGGCTCAGCCTCTGCTTTTCTATGTCATTTGCATGGCTAATTTTTCCATATGATAAACACAGCAGAGAGGAAATCTGTTATCATTTTTTAACTGCATGACTCAAATCAAAGCCACGTGCTACATAAACTTTTACACACAACAAGCAGAAAAAGCCTAGAGGTTTTGGCACGTCCAACAAGTACGTAAGAACGAAGCTCAAGAACAGTAATCTTCTTTAGACGTAAATAATTCAGAATTATTATGTGTGCAGTAACTCATAAAAATCACAAAATCACAGAATAGATGAGTTTGGAAGTGACCTCTGGAGATCATTTAATCCGATGCCCTTCCTCAAAGCATGGGCAACCAGACCCGGTTGCTTCAGACTACGGCCAGGTGGATTTTGACTGTCTCCAGGGATGGTGTCTCTGCAGCTTCTCTGGGCAACCTGTGACGGTGTTCAACCACCCTCAGGATTCCTCAGAGCCTGAGAAATCAAAGTCAGGTCACAGGCAGGTGAGTTTCAGGCTGCTACATTTATTTATTTAAATAAGGCAAATTCATTGCTGCTAAAAGGCAGCTCTGGAAAATCAAGTCCCCTAATTCACAGGGGAGGATGTCCAGCAGGGCAGTGACCATGCTGACTTGAAACTATTTCAGGACTAACAGAAATATTATTTTTAATGATATGTAGAAAGATTCAACCATTTTCACTGCCAAACAGAAAATACTAAGCTATTCTAGACTTTTAGCATACCAGCATTTAAGAAAATATTCTGTAGCATAAGAGAACGGTGCTCCTTTGCAACACTCTTGAAGGAAGTGCCAACATATTTCTGCTGATTGAAACATGTATTGTTGTACTACAACATAACAGAAAGCTATCTTGCTAGAGATAGCTGATGAAAAAAATATTACTTTGTGCCAATGAAAGACAATAATTTTGGATGTGAGCTTTTTTTTGGCACCTCTTGAACATAATTTTAATATGAAATTCTACAATCACAAGTTCAGAAATGGGAAAACGTTACCAAACTCCAGAAAAAGTTCATAAGGGGAAAGTGGTGGTCGTTCATTCACACTCAGGACACTGAAACAGTGTTTCAACCTCTTAATGATATCTTCAGAACAGCTCAACTGCATGGCAGACACTGTGATGCTACAGGGCTGCTCAAGGCATCTGTTGATGGCAACAGTGCACCTTAAAGAGAAGTGCTTTATGAAGATTATTGGAATATCTTCTAGAGTAAGCACTGAAACTTCCTTAGGAATTATCATCATTTAGCTAAGAATTCGTGGGTTTAATTACTTCCACAAATAGCTTAGGCTTATCATATTTAAACTGGGAAAAGGGGAGAGAGTGTGAATTTTTCCCCCACGTGACATAATCTGAAATGCTTGTTTAGAAGAAATGAAAAGTGCTTTCCTACTGAACATGTGCGACACCACTGCTGTATCTAAACTATCAGGGATGCTGACACACTTACCTTAAGGTGCACAGTCACCTAAACTGACTAGTCACAGAACCAGGCTCTACTACACGTCCTGATCAAACTAAATAACAATAGCGTCTCTGAATAAAATTCATACAGTCTTATCCTGAGTGGAGCCAAAGCCAGAGCTTCTCAGAGAACATTATGCAAGAATCCACACTGCACGTCCTCTCATCCTTCACCGTGTAAGCATGACACAGTAGCCGTTCACAATTGTTTAAGAGCTTTTTTTTTTCCATTATATCTTTCGTGAGAAGCAGTTGCTATATTCCACCCAACAGATAAACAACTCCAGTGCCTGTTACATGTGAACGGACATGGAGGTGAAACAAAACACAGGTATTCTGCAGACAGCAGCAACCAGGGCTGGGCAGAGACCTGACGTTAAGCACCTAGAAGCTGATCTTAATAGCTGTAACTAACAATAGCGGGACAGACAGTTTCTCAAGTAGCTGAATTTGAGACTGTTCAAGGCTCACCTTAAATTGCCCCCTGTAACAAATGCTACCATAAAAACTGTCTGGGTTCATATGTAACACTTTAAAAAGCCATATTTGACAGCTATGTTGTCATAACTGTGAAATACAGACCTCCTTTACTTCAGAGCTGTGAAATATTACTTCTCTTTCCTGCTAGCTGGCAGCAGGAATTCTGCTATATCCACTACACAGTGTGTATAATAAGGAACAGATGCCTGTGAATTATGATGCTGTAATTCCATTGAGGGGTTCCAGGGTTGTCAAACCACAAAGGCAGTCTGAGCAGTCTGTGAAGTCACCTGAACACTGTTCGGTGAAATTACATCCCTGTCAGGCAAAAGTTACCTTTTTAAACAAGTGTGAATCTACATTTTGTCCTTCCATCTTTTCTTCTTCTTTTCCTGATACACTCACTCAGCATCTCAACTCACTCTCTGGTTTTTCCTCATACCTCCTCTTCCTTCTTCAGGTGAAATACCACTCCCACCTGAGTTTGGAATGAAATTAGTTTTTCAAAGTACCACCTGATTCTAAAAAGCAGTCTGTCTTTCTAACAGCTTTTTCACAGTGGGTGCAAACATAGTGGTGAATTCATCTAACATCTTTACAGCCTCCCAGAAAACAAAGCCAATGACATCCTGAGTAAGAGCAATACTTCAAAGAAAATTAACAAAAGACTGGATCCATGGGAACATTTTCATACACCATTACCAAAGGCAGCTGTTAATGCTATTGCCAGTACTCTACTTTTGGCTGGGCAGTCTATACAGACCTGCCAAGGACATGCCAAGATGCCTCAGCTGACCTTCATCATCTTCAGGACCAAAGACATCTTTATAAGGACGTGCAGCCATCTCTTTGCTATCTAGGGGACTTGGGAGATGAGACAACCTGTACGGTGGGAGATGCAGGTGGCATAAAAACTCCTGGGGAAATCCTGGAGACGGATGGGCCACAGCAGCCAGCTCAGCCCCAGCGACGTGAGCTGGCCTGGGTGCACAACACAAAACACCAAGGTGGCTCCTGCAGAACCAGCTCATGAGTGTCTGTCCCACGCTATTCCCACCTGCTCAGATAACATGCTGCTGAAATCCCAGGTTTTAATTCAGGTGTCTTTGTACCCATGCAACAATTTACTTACGAATCAGGTTAGCGGAATTGGGGGGAAAATTTCAGTTTTCAGCTTAACCACAACAACAGGAAAACTCCACCAAAACTTATCTTATGGCCTCCTGAAGACAAGAATTCACTGAGTCTGTGTTTTACGTCTCTACACTGGTCTCCCCAAATCTCTAAATAAATAAAGGAGATTAATATTTTCTAATAATAAATCTCAACAACAGTCAAGGAGTATGGTCTAATGAGCACAGGCCCATAATATCCACTTACTACTGCATTCTTATTCTAAAATACCAATTGCTAAGAGACTGAAACTAAAAATCGCATCAACATATACGGCTTATGGTTATCATTACGTTGATTAGTTGTTTTAATTTGAGAATTTTGGATATGATTCCCAGTTCCAGCACATAAAATTTTCCATTGAAAGCAGATTTTGGCATTCTTTGCATGAGATACAGTGGTTAGTGTTAACATGCAACCAAAAATTTTATGCAGGCAAATAAACTTACTTCCTTTTCTTTGGGCTCACTTCCAAAACACTGTTTTTAATATATGATGTACAAACGTCCCATAACACCACTTTATATTAAAAGCATGAGCCAGAAATGTCCTATGAGAACACTTAGGTCAGTCTTTTTCATTTGTTATTATTATTCATGCCTACATACCTATATGGAAATATAGAATCACCTACAACATATTTTATTTCTTCAGAGGAAAATACTTCAGGAACAAAACTTAGCACGTCCTACTAAATGGTGTGAACAGACTGAGAAAGATTTATTCGCTTGAGTCCTCTTATGAACATCAGTTGCAGAAACATTTTGACCTCCCACTCAAAAAACTGAACATGGTAAAAAAACCCATATGATCGCACAGAGCTGCACGTGCTTGATTTTTTCAGTTAACACATGTGGATGGATGTTCTCAAGCACCTCAGTGATGCCAGGCGCTCAGATGAGGTACAAATCAGCAAAACCAATCTTTCTCACACACTGGAATGTGCCACACTTTCATTTCTGGCAAACCTGTTCTTTACTACTGTTTTAGAGACAGACTCCCTTCTCCCTCTTCTCCTTGCGAACACACACACGCATCTCACTTCCTTTCCAGCATCAGCAACGCACTGCAACTAGGAGCCTGACCGCAATTCATAGATGAAACAGGATTAGAATCTCAACCTACCAGGCATGTACTTCAGCACAAGCCCCGTGAGGCAGCAAAGGATTCCAAATGTACCAGGAGGTGGTTGGCTTGCCCTGAAGGCCCATGATGATTTAACTACAACGGGTTGGCCTCAGTACACTTGGATACACTCCTTGAGTAGCAGCGCAGACATACATACACGGTAATAGAGAGGCCTCTTCGCCAGTGATAAATGGTACTTCAAAAAAAACATGCACTAATATAAAAAACACTCCAAAAATTCAATTCTGAGAAATATGAGTTTCTCCATTTCTCTCTGTTACACAAAAATGCTCATATTTGTGGATACTACATGCACCTGTTGTAAATATAACTTAAAGATCGAAATAATTTTGAGATATATTGAAAAACAAAGGGCATTATTACTGTAAGTTTTCATTTCTGTTGGGGTTTGTTTGCGTTTTGGCGGGGCGGGGGTGGGGGGGTGTTGTTTTGTTTTTTACCTGAACCGCTGTAAGAGGATGATGAAGGTGTTCGCCTTGAAAAGCTTTTCACAGCAAGACTCTGCCCTCGCTGTTTCCTCCTCCAAGCTGTTCGGCATTTGGAGTCTATGCTTTGCTTGATTCGATACCAGTCAGATTCTGTGATTCCAAATTTATAAAATAGATGACCTGTAATTAGAGAGAAACACAAAGGGGTGAAAACCAGCATAAATCCCTATTTTCTGGAAAATGCAGATGACACACTCACAGACAAGACTAACAAAGCGACTGTGAAAATTTTACAACCGCCCTCATGCTTGACACTGCCTAAAGGAATACAATGACATTATGAAAAACGCCAAAACTATAGTGATGTGATTTCAACAACCATTTACAAAATTAAGTAATCGTACATATATATTTTAAAATGTCAGCAGACTATGCAGTTTTCTAATCCACACTTTCATCCATGGAAACTGCACTATCACATTCAAGCTGTTCAACAGTAGCCCACAGAAGGATCAGCACTCCAAAGCCAAAACTGGATAAAGCTTTATTTCTCACTGATAGTGCCCCACAATATGTGCAAGTCTTAGAAGTAGGAAGATACATGTATCTCCCTACAAAAAAAGCCTCTTAAAACTTAGTTCAAAATTCATCAGAAACCAATAAAAATGGAACACACAAAATTAGAATCTTCTGACACGTTACTACTAGTATTAAGTCACTTAAAGAGCCACGTTATGCACTTTCCAGCACTTGGTGCTAAGTTGCCAAACTGCTATATAAACACAGTGTTGACTCGTGAGTTGAACCGAGTGTTTTGAAACAAAGCTCATATGGATTGAGTCCCACGGCCAACTCAAACCAGGTTCATTATCATGTGCAACCTCTGCACCCGACGGGGAAGCCTAGTTATACAAGAAACAGAGGGAGCAAAAAGACTATTTTTCAGGTATGACAAGAAATACTTGTTTCGACATCTGGACAAGTGGCTTTACAACTGGGAAGGAAACATGTGCACTGTCAGCTGTTTCAAGGTCCTCCTCATATTGCTACATACGTTTACCATTTCACTGTAAGCTTCAGTGTGGTTTATATTTTGCTTAAAGCACTAGCAGTTGACTGTAAGTTAAGAGAAATTTATAATCCTTATGGCTGCAGAAAAAACACTTAACGTAAACTCGAAGATTCAAAACCCGTGAATTAAAACAACTATCTCAACATTTAACATTCTCTAAATGTCAGTACTTCTAAACTTTCCAGATTGAGATACGCAATACTGCAGTTCAAAAAACAATCCAAGGCTGTAATATATGCTTTTACTCAACATGACTATGCTTGAAGGATTCTTTTTGGTATCAGTTCCTTTCTGTACCCTGCAAAGTAAAATAATCTTTTTGACTTACTGGGTTTTCAGTCTTACTCTCAAATAGGGTCCTGATCCTGTGAAGTACTTGCTTAAGCTGTTGTATTGTCCTACAAACAAGATACGGTCTGTTCCTTTAAGACAAATCATTTGAAGCCTACAACTGCAAAATTCCAGCTTTGCACAGGCTAAGAGCTTTGTACTTTGTCACAAATGAGCCTGGAGTCCACAGAACCTGAAATTTGCAGGTTACGGATCTAACATAGGCAAATGGAGTCCTGTATCTACTAAGTCATCATCATTTTTTAAACACATTTAAGTTCCAATCTGTTCAAAAAGCTATTTGAAATTAAGTAGAGAACATACAGGAGGAAAACACTGGCATCAAAAAGCTAATTCAAAAGTGCTTTAAAGGCCCCAAGATTTTTCTACTGGCAAGTGACGGCAAGCACGTTAGAGACGGCTTTACAACCCCTACATTGTGTGTCCAAAAAGGGGGTGGAAGTCGGAAAGGAGGAAAATCTACTGAAATTATCATCTGCTGCTGTGCAACAGTTTCCTTTCCATAGGTGTCAGCAAATGGAAAGCACATTCTGTATTGTAAATACTGAGACCACATTTCTCAGTGTAATCTATTACTAATATGCACTACACAGAGAAATGGGTTTATAAATGTTTGCAGTAATGTCCAATGAAAATAGTTGTGCTTTAACTCTTGACACGACTTCAGCTGTCAGTACGTACAAAAGTACTTGTGTAGTCCTACATAAAACAGTCATATGCTCTGCGGTTATTTCGAAAAAATGTCCATATTTCATTCATAAATACATTTTAATGACTTTCACATTGTATGGTGCTCTGTTTAGAGAAGTGACTGAATCAACTGTAGGTCAGAGACAACTCTCACAGAAAAGCAGTCTAGCTAGGAATTTTAACTATTTCAGTGTAATCCATGGCATATTCCAGGTCGTCACTTAATTCAAAGATAAATCAAAAGTGATATAGATATATGGGACAAGATAAGTCTCAGGTGCAGTGAGCTGTTCATACTAGGAGACCCACACCATGTAGGACAAGAGCTTAAGAAAGCTGAGTGCCAGAGCTGTGACATAAAATGTCCCAGAAATTGCTCTATTGAGGGAAGACAGGAAAAGACCTTCTTCCACTTACTGATCACAAAAGCTATAATTTAATCAATATGATAAGGAACAGCCATGAAATACTGGATAGAGACTGCTACCTTAACGGAGAGAGCACGACTACAGAGGAAAGTATGGAAAACAGATAACAAGCTGAACAGGCTAGAGTCAGAGAAGATTTTAGGCTAGGGAGACCTACGACATCAGGCACAGATTTTCAAAGCCAGGCATACTTATTTCTTTTCCCTTATTCGTGAAACTCCTACTTAGCTGTTACGGTGGTCAAAGGTGTAAAACTGGTATAGATGAAAGGCTTGCTGTCTGCACAGATTATTTTTTTTTTACCATAACTGCATACTCAGTCACAGTAAGTGCATGTGCAAATTAGGCATGAAAAATTAGCCCTTAAGTACAAAGATAGTTGATATAAAGGTTAAATGAATTTCAGATGTATAAATCTATCCTGTTGGTATTACAGTCTAAAACGTTATTCTACAAAGAGGTCTTTAGCAACCACATTTCATAACAGTCCACCGATGACTGAAGAAAAATCTAATACCCACGACAATGGAGACTTTTTTAAGTAGATAAGTTCACCGTAACATTAGAAATATGATTTACCTGTAATAAATATATATCCCCAAAACACGTGCAAACAATATTGGAGAACTGAAGCATGCTGACTTTCTGTTCTCTATCCATAAATGACCACATGCATGAGAGGTTTCAGCTGTCTCATTCTGAGTATATCAAATACCAACAAAGTTAGAAAGGCAGCACTAAAGCAAGATACTGCAAATGAGACATTTAACTTGGGAAGTTTATATTAGAAAAGGCAGAAATACTTCACTGAGAAGGGATTTTACTTTTTTGGAACATTTGCTAGTCAAAAGCAGCATGAAGTATTGTAAGTTGTAAGCAGCAGAGTTATCTATGAGCCACATAACCCTGCAAAAAACACATAAAAAATACGTTCAGCAATGTAATTCAGCACTTTGGCAAAAAGACAACCATATTTTGGAAGACAGATGCACTTATAGAAGAAGAGTGAAATAAAGGATTTAGATCATCTAAGGATGGCTGACTGTTTTTAGCGATCTTTCATTTAGGACAATGGGTTGTCGGTAACATTCAAAACAAAGGATGTGCTTGTTTTTAAACACTTATGGTCCAAGTTTGCTTTCTTTGGGAACCTCACTTCCTAAACAAAGCTTTCTATGAAAACACACCAGAGACTTAAAATACTTCAGTTATTTAGTAAATTGCAAGAGCTTGAGTGATTTCTATAGACCAGATACATACTAGCGAGAGCTTTAGAGACAAAAACGTCTGCACAAAGAATTCACAGACACAGGCTATTCTGAAATGCACAAAGAGGAAATCACTTCGGTTTGCAAGCAAGAACCAACATTCAAATCTTATCAAGCAAAAGCTTAAGAGAAAGGCATGTGTGCACCAGGAAAATTAAAGGTCAGCTTTAGAAGCCAACAGGTGCATCATACTAAGTTTTGCCTTCCACATCCTAGATCAGAAACAGGGAGCAGTTTTGCCAAAGTTGCTATAAAACTAAAAAGACAACTGACCCAAGTTGTAGAATGCTTCCTGTGCACCACAAAATAAATCTTTCTGTGGTTCAAAAGGAAAAAAAAAAAGCTTGGGAATGCAGTGAAGATTATCCGGTTCTGACACAAAGATCATCAGCAATGATGTCTGAAATACTATATACTGCCAAACTTCTGGGGCAGCTAATGTACAAAGCTGGGGGAGAAAGGGTTCAGGTTTTTGAAAACAGGACTAATTAGGAGGAAAAAAAAAGGAAACCCCATGAAAACAGTGTTCCTGAGAAAGTAATCCTCTCCTTTTTAAAGGTCAGAAGTCAGTCAGCAGACAAAACAATCCACATAAAAACATTAAATTGTAAAGAAATTTAATTAAGAACAAATTGAGGAGGAAGAGAAGACATTTGTAATATCAAAACCAGACACGAAATACTCCATCTTGATACTGCATTCAAAATCAGCCTCCTAAAAACCAAACTTCATGTCAATAGCTTTCATTTGGATATTGCTAGGTCATGCTGCTTCCCATTCTCCATGAATACCACCCTGCTTCAGAAGATTAAAAGGTAAATCATTATTTTCAAGGCCTTGGCAGAGTTCCCTCTGCTGCCCTTTATACTGAGATGGCACAGACTTTCCCTCTGTTACTGTTACATTTTGAAAGATTAGGGAAAGTATTACCACTAGAGAGAATTTAACAGCCACATGCCTAAAATAAAGACATATTTACATTGTATGTGTAATCCAAACAGATTTGGTTAACTGTTCCTTCCATTTCCAAATTCAACATAATTTTTAAAATCTAGACGAAAAAGCAACAGGATGTCATATTAAAAATTCAAATCATTAAACTGATGAACAGAATCTCTTTTTTTTTTTTAATTGACAAGAATATGATGGATATTATGAAAAACAAGGGCTTCAGATTCTGCTTGCACAGAATCATGAAGAGGGGCGATTATTTGGGGGTTTGGCTAACAAAACGCATTTTTTCACATAAGGGTCATACATTTGGAGTTCTTTTTATTAAACGAATAGCATATGACAACAAAATCTGCTGTACTAAATATTGGAACAGTGGAGAAAAAATTAAGCACCTCTGAAGTTACTTCTTGCGCCTTCGGGCTTCAATTCTTCAAACGTAATTATGGTCATACATTGACCATATTGAAACAATTTGAAAAAGAGGAATTGTTTACTCATTTAACAGCTGGGGGGGTGGGGTGGGGGTGTGTGTGCATGTGCGATTTCCACAGCTGGGAGGCAGTTTCCCCCTCCAAAACTCAGGCTTGTTTACGGTTGGGCAAAGGGATGCAGGAGGAGAGAGCAACATCATCCTCATTCAGGGAAAACTCATCCCGTTACAATCGGTGGGATGGCAGAACCTTGGCAGCTTCTCCAACATCACATGCTTGTGAACAGTCATGTCACCAGATAATCACTTTCCATAACACTGTTCTCATCCACAGGCTAAACAGCATCCAAAAAGAGACGGGGGGAGCTGTTAAAAACTTGGAGAGAGGGAGGAGGGAAGGAAAATCCAGCTACCAAGCAATTAGTCTGTTTTCCATTTTATTTCTACAGTTCCTTTGTTTAACTATTACATTCATACCTTTCAAACAGCAATAAATTTATAGACTACTAGAGACTAGAGTGTGCACATGTTATAGCACAAACTATGTTCAGGGGGTAGTTATGAACAGCCTTAAATGCAACTGAAATCCTGTTCTACTACCCATACCTAAAGGAGAATTTACTAAACCTGTGTCAGTAACCAGAATATTTGTAATAGTGAAATATAAAAATCAAACACTAAAATATTCACAAAATCTGAACTTTTCCATGAAATTTTCAATTGTCAGCTTTTCAAGAAAAGAGATGCCCTGTTTTCCTAGGTACAGGAGATATGGTTAAGGAGGATTTCTGCAAATAAGATTCCATAGAAAAAGATTATTCTACTGTACTCTTCTAATAAGTTATAATAATATGTAAACCTCAAAATTCCATGCTAATCAAATCCCTTTCTACTTTGTCAGTAGGAACTCAACTCTATACCAGAGATCACAAGGAGTCTTATCTTGGGTACCTTTATGACAAAACACATAACTGCTAATTTTACAACTGCTTTACAACAAATACCTAGAAATTGGTTACCTACAGTAAGAAAGTTAAATCTGTCAGGACAAGAGAGTAAGGAAATGCATAAATATCACTAAAAATATAACTGGAAAAGCCAGGCATGTACAACAAAACACTTCAGATGTGAAAAATGTCAGTGAAGTCAGTGACCTTAAGTGTGAGCATGTGATTAGACAATTTAGGGAATAAGGACTAACTTTAGGGACACCAAAAAATTGTTTCTTCCAGGAGTGTGTTGCTCATATTGCATAATTCTCCTGGCTTCCAGATGCCATCATGATGTGCATCTTATATAAATACACCCATCAGCACATTAAGGAACCAGACTCTAAACATTCTATTTTCATACCTTTTACTGGTATGGTAACTGGATATAGAAATGGATTCCAGATAACTGGAACACAAGTGAGACTGTGGACATAGATTTCTGCAGACTGAACTGACATCAGCCTACCAGCACCCCTTTCCCCCGAATCCCAGCTGTTATAGGTCTCACAATGACCAAGACACCACCTGTCCCTAACCATAACTGCTAGCAGCTCCCTGAGTGCATGAACAGGACAGCTAGAGGTAACACCCTCTCACTCATTGCTTCCCTTTTAGAATTAAAATCTGCGTGTTAGCTACTTCAGGAAAACTAACCACTTAAAAGAATGTTTTCTCATCTCAGCTCCCAAAACAAAGCCAAATTCAAATTAAGTATCTGCCTGGTAGGAATACTTTCCGGGATCAAAAGGGTGCATTTTGATGTACCAGCATCAAAGATCAGAAGAAATGTTAAACTACATTCAGCAACTATTTATAAAATGCTAATTACACTGTTTAGACAATTTGCTGATTACAATCTTATGCAAATAGAACACTACAGCGTTTAGAAGAACTGGCAAGAAAGTTTTCCTCAATAATGTCAAATTACTCTAAAACATCGAAGAAGCATTTCAGAAATGAACTTGTTTTAAATATCTACCAAACACAAAAAGTGTTTGCACATATAGGCTTGTGTCTCAAGTAACAAATTAAAGTGAAAGTGAATTATTCACTGCTTCAGTTGTTACAACTTTCTCTGTCAACCTGAAGCTGCAGATCCGATGACTTGGTCTATGCAGACAGATGGCTGTAACCACATCTATTTTTCACATTTGTCTCAAGCATACCAGGTCAAAGACATACTGCAGGAGACCATTCACCTTTTACAAGAGATTCGTAGAAGTATTTCTGCTTCAAGCAAAATACATGGTGTCCAACACCCAGACAGTTTTTTGCCTTTTTGTTGGGTTAAAAAAAAAACAACAAAAAAAACCCCAAAAAAACCCACACAAAAAAAAACCCCACATACAAAAAAAACCTCACGATGACATTGTAAGAACACAGTACAACCCAAAAGGCATGAGGTTTCTCTGTTCTTGCTCTCTGTAAACCATAGACAGAATGTCTTGCATTTTAGAAGCTTTAGATCTTTAAACCAAACATTACATGAGCAAAATAAGCACCTTCTTGACGCTCATATGCAGATCTGGCTCAGATTTCATTATTTCATTCTGGCAATGTGCTGTTCTCAAAAGAAATAATAACTAGTATTCCATTATCAGAATACTTAACATGTAATTTTGTTTTATTAGAAGTTAATTTGTCCAGATATTTCATTAATATTTCCTAATATTTATTTAGAATATTTGCCTGAATATTTCATTTTTAACAAATCACGGAGCCAGAGGAAACATGAAGTTACACATTATTTTAAATGTCCTTGTTCTACAAGTTAAAAGGACACATGAAGGTCTACAGGACCCTACCAGAAGTTGTTTGTTTTTAAAAAAAAAGTAATTAGCGTCTAGAATCTCCAAATTCCACCAACGTATCCTCTTCTAAAACAGAAGAGCTCCTACATTCAGACACATCTTATCACATTTCTGGAAAACCAGCCCGTCTATTTTTATCTATTTTACCAAGAGCAGAACCTGGTTTATTTTGACTCCTCAAGAGACAGCCATAAGCACGCAAATAATGCCATCTAGTGGAACGTCAGATTTACCAGTCTGGCAAGAAACACCCGCATTTTTATCCGTGCATGTGTATGTTTGCTCAATCTCCGACTCCCTCGCAGCACACGCCAAGTGCTACAAAAGGTTAGCAGAACTGCAGAACCAGAGATATGCTGTGAAATGAAAGCGAGCAAATCACTCACTACAGAACTAGAGTATTTCTGACGTTCCTGGTTGCACACTTTGATTGAGGTGAGCTCCATATGGGTTTACAGCAACAGCCGTAAGGCGTTCCCGTAAGGATCTTTTGATCACATTTCTCCGATGGTGACAGAATATCAACAGCTGCATAAATGTAACTGTTTAATAACCAAATTATCAAAAAAATGAAGTGTCTAACTCATTAAATGAATCCATCAACTCCACAAGAAAATAATTCTAGAACAAATCAGAGGCTTTGTAATCTGAAAATAGAAAACTCTTCATGTCAACCAGTGCAGACTTGCTACAGTTCACAGGTTACGTGAGAGGTACTCCACTACAATGATACCGGACAAATGACATTTGCTTCTATCTTTCCCCCCATTTTCAAAACACATAGCTTGCTCTAAAAAACATCTTGCAAAAATCCAAAGACAGAGCAAATAAAACAAGATACCTTGAAAAAAGATGTATGTTCCATTTCCTCCCAAAATGTATACATTCATGCAACATTTAGATCTCAGTAAGAAAGCAAAATTGCATACTTCATATACTATAGCTGTACAGATAAAAATTGCAGTGGCAGCATTCCATACAGACTGCACAAGCATTTTTATCTGAAATGGCTTTTCATGAAGATTAGGACCTAAAGACTCCGACGATCATTTCACTTACCCAGCCACTAACAATCTCCTTCCAAATAAAACACCTAATGTGCTCATGATAACTATTACCTTCTTTTTGCATAATAAAAATGCACTTACAGGACATTGTGCTTTTAAGTCTTCAGTTAAATTTACCTTTTAGTTTTGCACATTCAAAATGTGAGAGCATTCATTTACGATCACAGTCAGCAAGCAAAGATCTCACTATTTCTTTTACTCGCTGGGAGAAATAATCCCACAAGGCTTATCAGACATCATTCTGTTTTGGAATGGAACATACCTAAGTATATGATGTGTTTATTGCCAAAGGATCAACTTACTGTTTGAAATCACAGTCTGATGCTCAAAACAAATGGAATCACCTAAATTGAAGCAATAACTTTGATCGAAATAAATACTTCTGATTTTAAGGAGCCGCTGCCAGTAACCACACATCAGGCCATTTTTGATAGCCACAGTTTTACAGAGAGGTTGATTAAACAGCTGTTTGTCTTTCAGAGAGCAGCACAACGTGATCTGACAGAACCAGCAGCAGAACCGATGGAAAAAGGAGGGTTGTTGCTTTAACCACCCCCTTCCCGAGACATCGCGTTACATAAGCCCTCGCCGCAGTGCCTCGGGAGCCCATCTGGATGGCAAACACCACCACACGTGCCGCCAAGAAAAACTCACTTATGAATCAACAACGAAACTTTCTCCCCTTCCGAAGGAGCTTGTGGGTTTGGAAAAGACTGGCACGACAGAAACCTGAACGCTGCGGGAATTTATTTACATTTTACTTGCAGTCAGCTTGAGGCATCTCCTCACTTCACTTCTTAACCCTTGTGAAATGGAGAAAAGAAAGTTCAAAGCCAGGAAAGGAAAAACTATGCAACTTTCTGGAATTCCGTTCATGAGATTTTGTAAAATCACAGCTCTCCTTGCATGCAGCAATGCATTTTCCAGATGAACGTACATTATTTTTGCGCTGATCAATCTGTGTTTGGTGGCTGAGCTGCTTTTCCTCTCAAAATGTCAGGGATCAAATACTTTCTTAGACTCTTCGTGTCTTCTAAAACCACACTGCAGAAGTTCAATTTTGTCATTTATAGGCCTTCGATAGCAAAGAAAATATTTCTTGTCCGGAGTCCACTGAAAGTTCATTAGAAGATTTTATTTATGCAGGAATTGAGCCCAAGTGACACCCGGTAACCACCAGCCTCCTCTGTAGATAGTGAGAGGAAAGCATGCTCTGCATCCTTCTGAGTTAGATCCTAAAGGGACGCCATCACTGTACACTGGAGTAACTACCCTGCCAACAGTCGTAACACTGGAGAAGTTTCACGCGTGGAAGAATCAGCCCAAAGCAAACAGCGATTAGTTCAACTGTGGTACAAAGAGTCCTCCATTTCACTTGTCACTTCATAGCTCATATGGATCTACAGTATTGATAAAGATGATCCTTGGACATCACACTCAACGCATCAATTATAAACGGTCCAATACTGCTTGCTGACATCAGGGCTGGGGGCTTGTTAATACATGAATATGTAAAGAATCCTGAAACCTACACAAGACTCCCTTGATTTTCACTAGAAAGAAACAGCACTTGCTCAACTAAATTATTGTATTTGTAGCAGTAGCTTTCCCAATGAGCGCATCTTTCTTACAGATTACACATCTTGCCCCTTTTTTCATTTTACAGTCCAGAAGCAACATTTGAAGTCATTGGGAAAACTGCTTTCATGCTCACAGACTTATCTGAATGTTTTCAGCTGCCTCAAGAAGCGAGGACCAGCACACTTCAGCATGTATTTTAAATAAGTCCAGCCAAAGCAGAAAAGTATTGACAGGATGGAACAACTGTGCATCAGCTGGAATGAGATGGTCCAAGTGACCTAATGCATTAGTTTTCTTCTTTCTGTAGAGCCTATGAACTCACAAATGCTTGACAGCACATCACACACAGTCAAGTTACATGCAATCACAGTTGCAACTGAGAAGCTAAGCAGCTGCTTACGTTCAAGAATGGAAAATTAAATTCACCGCTTGTATCACGCAAAAACAACCAGAGAAGTGTGAGAAGGAGAGAGAAAACAATTTATTTTACTTCCCAAGATTGCTGCCTTTATTTCAGTTTATTAAACAGTAACTGGCCAGGAAAGTAATTGAAATAAACATAAGTGCCCAGGAAAGAAGAAAACAACAGCCAGCATTAAATTACAGTGCTTACATAAAGTCAGTAAGCAAGTGCCAGCATTGATGCCATTTATGAGAACTGCGGTACTGAGATAAACTCAATGGGTTCTCATATTATCTTCTTGCCTAGCCTCAAAAGAGGTTATCGCTTCCCTCCATGTGGCAGCATTTAATTGATTCACAAAGCAGCAGCTATTTGGAACTGAAGCCAGACTTTCACAGCTCTGTGCAAGACAACATGTTTGAAAAAAGCAGCACTGCTGCATCACAAGACCTTTCCCGAGGGTGCTGTACAAAAAAAAAAAAAAAAAAAAATTGCTTTCTGGATATGAGAAAGGCACGAAAGAAATGTGTTCTTTCACTTCTTTCCTTTAAAGATGTGCTGAACTCTCAAGACTTTGCTTCTCACTGTCTTCTTGAGTACGAGATAGTTCAACACCTCTGCAAGCTCTCCCTCCTCTCTTCCCAAGCTCTGCCCCTAACACCAGTCACCATGCTCATGGGCTTCAGAATGAAGCACAACGCAGCTTTTCTGAAATTGTCAGATGGAAGCGGCCCACTTGCTAAGATTCAGAGTAGAAGTTTCGACTAGTGCACCACTCAGGAGAACCTGCTTCCACTCCCCCTCTGCCACAGACATGAGGCTGCAGAATTGGGTAAATTCTTGTCCGCTTATACTCGGCCCTTCAACCTGTAAAATGAAGTTTGTCCTACCTCTGAGCCGTGACCTGGCAGTTGAGAAGAAATGCACTACAGCATCTGGTAATGCCACAGTCTTCAAAGGAAAACGCCGAAGCAAATTTTTACTTCCAAAAAGCTACAGTCCATAGTATTTGTTACTAGAAGAAGAAAATGTTGGCAAGAAGTATTTCCAGGGACCACAAGATTAGCTCATCCACGTGGATACAAACCACGCAACTTCTTGTCAGACTACTATAGCTTGGAAGATTAGTTAATGTCCTATATAATGAGGAAACAGAAGCATGGGTTAAACCGAAACATCAGAGATCCTTAACAAATTACTAGCTGGAGCACTGCAACTAACCCATTCCTCTTCCCTCCAAACCTCAAGAGCATCCAGAACATGACTGATTCTTCAGTTAGCTAGTCTGTCAAGGGGGACGGACTGAAACAACAATTAGCAATGCAGTCACAACAATCTAAATTACATAAAGTCATCAATTTCTAGTGCTGATGAAATATTGAAGAGAGAGGACAAAATGGCAATTGGAAAAAATTCCATTTTTTCTTGAAGATCTCCAACAGTCTCCTGATGAAATCCAAGGTCTAGATGCATGACTACAATTGCTGATAATCAAGACTTGTAGCAACCACTGTTGTATCTAGGTGTAACACTGTTTTAAACCACTCTCTATATACTATACAGTTACTAAGTAGTACTATATTCAGAAACGAGACACGCAAAGCCCAGAATTATAAACAGGAAATGAAAGGAAGACACAGAAAGTGTGTAAAAGTAGTACACAAAGATTAGAAAGGAAAAACGGATATAAAAAGGAAAAAAGTATACTTCATAAAAATACAGCAGTAAGTCTTTTAAAGTGGAAAAATAAAAAAAAAAAACCACAGAAAATACTAAATCCATTCCGTATTTATGGTGTATATCTTCAGTAACTGTTTATATAAAACATGCTATATAATGGCAACAGTCTGCAGTATCTCACAAAACAGATCCACTGGTGAGAAACATCAGAGCTAACAGTTTCTCTGTGAGAAGCAACTTACGACTCTTCCTCCAGTATTTAAAAGCAAGGTAATGTTCAAGAAAGATGGAACAAAAGTGTGGTATACTCATTGTTTATCCCACACGCTTATTAAGATCAAAATCTTCATTAAAAGCAAATGAGAAGCTGAAACAGTAGTGACTTACTGTGATCTGCAGATTTTACATGACTCAAATTAGCAGCTTAAAAACTGGCCCAACCTGCTTTATGTTTGGGTTATGTGCATGAATATATATATACAGACACTGATCTAACAGACTTACGTTACACAATCAGGCAGGAGTCAAATGTGTTTCCTATTAAACAACTGCGGGTGGTCTGCGTCTCAAGCAGTATTGTGTCAATGAGTACAGTGCTTAATTCTGTTTGAGCAGCCCTCTGAAGAGGACATGGCTATATTTCATTCCTCCATCAATGTATATTAACATCTCCATCTAGTACAGTAGAAAAGCAGTCCCATCTTTACTGGAAGCAGTATTACGACACAATAGAAACACCAAGCTTTGATTACAAATTTCTTTCTATTCTACATTTTAAATTGCATCTTAAGAAGTCAAGTTAAGTGCCATTTGAAACAGAATATACATCATTTACCATACAGTTAAAAATCAGACTTTACATAAGGTCTTTTCAGGTCACACTTTTTTCCTATGTTATTTAAATGACAGGGATGCATACTGGATGGAATAAATGTTAACTCGTGAACAGAAATCACAAAAAATTCACTCTATGAAGTAGTCTTGGAAGCAGACGGAAAAATTCAAGAGAATAGTACTAAGCTGGCTCTAACAGTACTCGGTCATCTTGCACCATGGTGCCCTCCCCTCTACAGGTACTGCAGGTTTTGGGGTGGTTTGTTGTTTTTTTAAAAAACAATCATGTCCCTAATATGAGAGTTATTTCAATATGCATAAATAGTTCCCTGAGCAACAGACAACTGTATGTCGCCCAAAGAGGATTTCTGGTGTCCAATTATACAGCTGAACTAAGGGTGCAGGTTCCCCTTAATTAAAAATCAATCAAATTTTAAACTCTTTCCTCCACTCAACCACTCATTCTGCATGTAATTTGTAGGTACTGATCTTGTATCCTTTTGTCATAATTAGGCAAAACTGAGAATTATATTAAAAATGGACTGGTGAGAGCCTGCAAAAAACCTATGTGCAGATGCAAGAGGCTTTCACAGAAATGACACACTAACAAAGTTACACACACAGGAAATAACTAATGTTATTTTGTTTCCACTTAATTATTTTAAAGAATAAGAACTATTGATAGACCCTTCTTTTATGAACTTCAGAAATCCCCTCTCACTTTATTCCAAGACAATATGTAAAAGCATTCTTTGTGTTATCAAGTTTTTTATAAATGCAAAATTCTGAATTTGGAAATCTGTTTTTCTCAAACTTGTTTATGGAGATTGCTATAAAATCCCAAAAGAGCTAAACCTGTATTTTCTGTAACACAAAGAAAATTACAACTGTGGATGTTCTTGTATCCTATTTCACCAGAAAACGTCTACATTTTTAGTAGGGCTGAAGTAATGAGCTACTTAATGACATATAGTATGTTTAAGTCATTTTGGTTTCTTGCCCAAAAACTCTCTTCAATACCACTGCCACCCCACAAGCAAATTTATACCACAAGAGAAAATGTATACTTCCAAAGATAAACTTTCATCTCTCTTGTGGTAAATTTTATGTAGTGTATCAAGAATTTCTAATAAACATAGATCTCTTCATTTTTTATAGTTTTTCCATATTACACAAAATATTCTCTCTATTAAATACAGATTTGGTTGGTGTTTTCTTCTCCTAGAAAAAGCAAGGAATCTCTTTCCACTGACAAACTTGAAGAAAATTGAAACAAAAGGCAAAATAAAATCCTTTATATTGGCTTGAGCTTTTCTAGCTATGATTGGCAAATGCAAGGCTGATGACATTAGATTTTTCATTGAAGTTTAAAGTAATGCATCGAAGTATTACTGCTCAGAGCAGAAGCAAACTACATTGTTAGGACAACAACCTAATTTAGTTCCCATGCTAGCACTGCACTCAGTTTTTGGTAGATTTTATGGAACAATACTTCACCAACAAAAAAACCCCACATGGTCTGTGGACTCGTAAAGCAAAATGGATATGGCATGGCAAGGCTCTTCCCAGTACCTCTGTGACAAACATTAGGGATGAAATCGTGGCACAGCTGAACGCAACAGGAGTTCTGCCACTGAACTGAACATGGCCAGAATGTCATCCTTGAAAGTTATAAGTCATTCGTATGCTCACTCACATCATAGCAAATTCATAAACAGGCTATTGAAATCAAATTTCATTCCAACTTAATCACTCACAGCGGTGACATACGAGGTTATTACATGAAGTCATCATTTCTGAACCAACGTTGTTACTATTAAGTTTGCTGCTTCATCAGGTTTATATGGATTTTCTTCATTTGTTGCCACAGGATTCTTTGTCATTGCCAATACCAAATCTCAATAACCATTAAGATTTAGGTACCCAAAAAGGTAAACTCTGGCCAGATTCACACTGGTGTGTTTTTTTCCAGAAGGCGCAGACAATCCCTGGTTTGTTACAGACTGGTTCCCAAAAGAAAGCAACGCACTAGTCAACACGAAGAAGAAAAACATACGTTTCCGATACCTGGATCCCAAACCTTCCGAACAGTGCTTATGACAAAGAAGCAGACAGTAATTTCTGTGCTCATCATTCAGAATGCTGCTGCTTACCATCTACTGCTGTTACATTTCTGCCATTGCAGACCTTTGCCAACTGCAGGGATCACTTCTATAATCCAATTTCTTCATGGCCAGAATGCCTCATAAAAATGACATAATCCCTAGTTCGAGCGTTCAGTCACACCAGCACATTCTTTTTCCGTGCTCACACTTTCAAAAACCTGTTCTTCCTACACAGACAGTTATAAACTCAATCATTTGATTTGTACTCACAGATTTCAGCAATGGGGAAAAGGACTGTTAGTGACTTGCTTTAGCATTGAAGAAAGATTCATTTCTTCATGTTTTTAATAACTATTGTCAACAAACATCTAAGTTTTAAAAATACAATGGAACAAGATCATTTACATTGATGAGATCGATAGATAATGGCTTTGGAGATCCAAATTACTTTGAATCATAATCTCCCTTAAAAATACATACCTAATGTATTTACAGTAGAAGCCTGAAGTCTGCTTCAGGTACATAATGAGACAAAAATTGGCCTAATGCAGCAAACTGAATAGGTTAGTTTTGCCTATCAATTTCCCCGAGACAGCCAGCAAATTACTAGAAAAAAAAGCAGGTCAGTAGGACAGTATTTCCTCAGCTCAGTTCAGTAGCAAGAAAGCACAGCAGTCTCATCATCAAATATTCTTCACATTTTCTTCCACATAACTATCACACACATTGCCCTAACAGAAGCATAAAAACAAAACATCAAATTCTTCAAACACCATTCAAAATAAGCTCTCTCTGGCTATGTTCTTACAGCTTAATTGGCATTCCAAATTGGCAATTGCATACAAAACACTCTAGTATAACAAATTATTCCCACTCTACTAATCCATTGGTGACCTACATAAGATGTGACTATAAAGAATCTTTTAACAGTAAGATCAACTGGTATATTAAACCCTAGCTCAATTAGTAAAGTTGGTCATTTTTAGACTCTGTCCTAATTCCACACTAACATTTAAATTTGTTTCCCCTCTACATGCATTGCAAAGGTACCACGCAAGAGCTGTAACACTTGTGTCAGATGCCTGGCTCTTTGCAAGGTGTCCATCTACCTGCTTTACTGGAAAATATTTACACCATAGCTCATGGAACAGACTTGGCTGTCCTCAACGTATCCACTGAGTAATCCTCTACTAGAAGTCACCTTATTAGAGCAAGCTGCGTATGTACAGATTCTTCTGCACTCAAAACTAGTGGCTACGCTTACTGTATTCTATACGCAACACACGCTTGATTCCTTTTAAATTGACAAGAATTGCATCTTCAGTACAAGTAATATCTGTTCATTACTGCATAACAGTTTAATAACCAAAAGCCTTATGCCACTGGAGCAGACAGAAGTACATTAGCATCATACGCATTCCCGTTATGAATAAACAGACTCTCCTTTAATAGAGATGGCAGATTTCCTCTATGTCAATGTCAGTTAGCCTTTTGAAATAATACACATAAATGGGAAGTAAAAAACGTAAGATTCAAGGCCATACTGTTTTGAACGCATCAACAATATTTAAATTTATGTGTTTTACTATTCATTCCATTAGCTGAGAAAGTTATATTTCTCTGATACTTACTACACTTGGTGTGCTCACAGCTTGTAGTTACAAAGAAAACTGAACTCAGATTTTAAGATTGAAGAGTTTCTGATGAACACCCACAACAAACTAAATTAAATCAGCCCATTAGGATTCTTTACTAAACAAAAGTTAACAAAACATCTGTCTGGCAAGAACAATACATACCCCATTCTTACAAAATTTAGTTTAACTGCAAGTAGCAGACAGTTTCTGCCTTATTTACACCGTATAAGTTCAAAAGTTTCAGTATTATACTCACAGCGAATTCCATAAATCATGAGAGGATCAAGTTGCTTCTTCCCATGCTTCCCCTGGCCTGAAAGGTTGGAGATGGCCTGAATTTCCCGATGGAAGAGATAATCAAGCAATGTCAGTGCCATCTTCTCGGCTGTGCGGCAGTTCGTGCTGATGTGCAGCATGTCAGCAGGGGTGATGGGGCAGCGGACCCGCATCTCAGGATTATTTTCATCTCCAAGCCACGTCCCATTGGGGTAATCCTCTAAAAACAGAGATTGTGGAAATTCTAGTTGCGGCACAGAATGGAACAGTCAGGTTCAAGTTACAGTCAACATTTCTTAAGCTAACAGGAGCTTTTCCAGTTTTCTTCATAGTCTCCATAAACTTCTTTACAAATTAGCATGACTAATAGGCTCATAAGATTTGCTGCAGATAAAAAAATTATTCTCAAGTTCACACCAATGGTCCACAACAGTTACTGCCATTAACATTCTGGCCTACATGGAGAATCAATGTAATTAGTCCAGATGTTTAACTCGCTCTCAGATATCTTTTCAAAATACCTCATAATAGACGCCAACAGCTGAAAGAGCATGCTATATTCACAGTGTTCTCATTCATCAAGTCAGTCATCCCCTAAAAATTAAGATTATTGCAACCACATAATATTCTTAAAAGTATAGCTACTTTCAGGAAGCTAACAGCTTTGAACCACATTTTTCCCCAAAAGCATCAGATTAAAATGACTGTAAGCAAGGTTATAAATTTAAGAAATTATAATCAATAGTGAACAGTAACTCTTTCAACCACCTAAAAGAGTATTTCAAGCAATGACAATCATTCAAAACATAGCCAGAGATCCCAATCAAAATACTGGTCTTTCTTCGAATTTACTGGCCAGTAGCCTGCATTATTTCCTAAACAACCCGTTTAACCAAGGAAGAGGCCCAGCATAAAGATAAGGAATCGACTGCTAATCATCTGCTAAGTGCATATTCCCTTCTACCCAGGTATAAGCTCATCAGCAGAACCGTGCCTAACTTCCCTTGTGTATAGACACACAGACACATTACGTATATAAAGAAGTTTTTTGATTTCTGTCCCAGCCTCTCAGCCTGGTGGGAAAAAACAACCTATTATTTTTAAGAGGAATACTAAGCCCTCGCTGGGAATTCATCTTTGCAGACAATGTCAAAAGTTAGTGAATTCAAGACTAACCAGAAAGCAGAACAGAGTTCATAAGGATGACCAACCCCTACTGAAGTGGAGGATGCAACACAGGACCTAGGAAGAGACTCTCATTCCAGATAAAATCAAAGTTTCCAGTACGCATCTTGACAACGCTAATAGGAATTGGATAGAACATTCCAGTACTATTTCAATGTTCACTGACACAGACCATTTGGATTTGATTTCTGTGTTTGCTCAACTTTGTGGTGTAAAACAAAGCTTCCTGACTTAGGAGTCCCACAGCCCTTCCACACCAGAGCTTTACAGTATTTCATTGTTGTTTCACACGCTTTCAGAATGGCAAAAATGTGAACAAGTCATTCAATTACGTGATTCATTTTTCATCAAATGCATTTAGCGTTTCATGGTATATACAAAGTCACAAACTCCTGGTTTCCATAACTCTTCTAGGCAGAAAACAGGGTGACAGAGTTCACACAGATGAGCCTATCCTTTTCACATTGAATGGGACCCCTGAGCAAGCAGCATGTGTATTTCCAGGTACTGGCATAGGCTAAGCAGCCGGCATTTTACTAGACTACAAGCCAAAAGTACGCAATAAAATATAACATAAAAGCAACTGAAACACTAAAAAACATTCTTCTAATATGACCTTTGGGTTGAGTCATACCACATGTCAGATGCGAGTTTATTGCATTGAATAATGACCGTATGAAGCAAATGTTAGATTATGCAAGACTGATATCATCATAAACATCAGATTAACAACTACGATATTTACAAAGAAAAATATTTATTGCTCATGTACATAGCAGCTAGTCCCTCGAACTTTTTTCTGTTGCAATCAGAACTTAATGCTCTGCTTTGAATATATTTTCATACACTCACAATCTTTTTAATACTTTTTTTTCTTATTTAAACCTTACTTTTTATCCTGAACTATGTAATAGGGCATACTAGATGTTTTCTGCTCACAGTACCAGGTGCCATCTGAAAAATAAGGTGGTTCAGATTAATTACGACTTGTTTTGAATGCCACTGTGTCTGGCCTCACCACAAGTCTGGTTAACATTATCAGGGCAAACAGCAGTCTGTTCCTGAAGATAAACTGACTGTTTTATAAAAATTTGGGCAGAGCTGGCAAAGCAAAAACACCTCTGGATAAATGTGTAAGTTCTTCAAAGAAATTCTAGGAAGCCTGAGTAAATGATTCTACATTCTATCAAAACCTCACTTCCTTACCAGTTCACAGAATTACTATTAGACATAAGAGTTACTACTTAAGGAACACCTTTCACCTGCAGTCTCGTTTAACAAATGCGATCAACCTACTACACGCACCAAAGATTTTTTTTTTCTATTTGCAAAATAATGCTGCTTTTTTTTCTCCCACAGCTGGCACAGAGTCTAGAACATACTGTTTTTACCACATTCAACTTTTCTTTTATTGCTAACAGCCTGGAAAAAAGACACTATCTTGTTATGCTGACCTATGGACACAAGCCCCACAGAATTACCTCTTGCATTTTCCTCCTGCTTTAAAAGCTTCAACAGAAAGGCAGTTTGCTTTACAATGATTTTACATTAGAGTGGAAAATGCAAGACTAAAGTTAACCGTGACTCTACTGTCTCACTACAGCTACTTGAGGGCACAAAAGCTAAACTACTCCTTATCTTATGTAAAAATAATTCCTACCGGTCTGCCAACACATCTAGCACTTTGCATAGAGCAAATTTAATGAGACTGGCACCGAAAAAGAACGGTGAAGAGAGGAAGTAGAGGGAGGGAGGCAGAACTACACTGAACAAGTCGTGTGGTATGGGTGAAGACAGACTGAATAAGGAAAGAGAAAAAAAAAACACGGACTGGGAGTTTGATGGAACTTCTCCCTATTCTCCCTAAACAATTGAATACATAAATACTATTGACTAAAGCTGCATCATTTGAAGCTCCTAGCACTCAAATATAAACATGTATTTTATCCTCACTTTACATGTATTATTAGGCATTATACATAATATCTAGATAGAATCTAGATGAGTCAAGTTATTTAGTACATACATTGTAATAGCCAGATACCAAGTCAGGAGGCATTGTACAACCATACACGGCTGCTTCCATTCCTTAAAGACTAGTGAAACACAAATAACATGTGAAGGACTGGGAATGAAGAACACAATCCAAAAACACTTCTCGTAAAAATAAAAAAGCACAAATGCACACACTACTTCAGTTAATCACAGCTTTTCGCTCATTTTGCCCTGAAGTATTTTCCTTTTGTTAATTTTCCTAATGGCCTTGCTGAAGTTTGAATGCACTTTGAGTGCTATGTGGAAAGGTACTTCCTTGTGTTTCTTTACATCAAATATTACATCATGAGAGAAGTGGCTCTTGATCATTTCTACTTGTAGCGTTAAAAGTCCTGATATCTAAACCGATTTCCTCTCTGTACTCTGAAGCTCATTTCGATGACAGACTAATTCCTAGTTTCTCTTCAATGTTTTTCTCAGCTCAGAAAATCTGCCTTTATCTCCATTCTACTGAATCCAGAATTAGTTCACTTTTCAACACAGTTTTCAACTCTTTTTTTTTACTGTATTAAGTGCATTTCTTTTATCTCACAACACAGCTGACCATTCCTCTGTTTCAGCAGGGGCACGCAAGAAGATGAGAGGTGACTGGGGCTGCCATGCAAACAAGCATTTCTATGGAAACAGGACCAGCAAGATTTAAGGTTAGTATTAAGAAAACCTATGTCAAGGAAACAAAATCCAGACAAGAGTTGCTATGGCTTTCGGACTCACTCTCAACTCGTGTATGTGTCTTCCTGCCCAGGGAGATGACAGACATTTCACTGGTACTCGCATTTTTCCATTGGGATACGCTCCCCTAGACTGACACACGAACACTAGGAGTAAGAGCAGAAGCAAAGCTAGGCTCACTCTCTCGCTAGGTACCATCAGTCACTCCTTTAAAACTAGGAAAAACGAAAGGAAATGCCTGCCCACATAAACACTTAAATTAACATGTTCCGTTATTCAGAGTACTTGTGTTTCTTTTAATAACAAGCCTGCAAATGCCAGATTTGCACCCAGCAGAGAAAAATGACTGGTAGCTACAGTAAAGGCAGAAAGATGAATCAACCTTAAAATAAAAATCCTAACGACAAAAATGAACCCCCCTTTGTAAAGAAATTAAATAATATTTCAGCTGATGCACAGAAGATTAAACAATCTTTTTAAATAAACTTCTGTTCATTAGCCCAAGTCTTTTGCTACCCCAACAATTCACAAGGGTAGTGAATAACTGACAGTGACTACAAAGCACTGACTTTCAATCATTAAATGTAAGGAACAGGGTGATAATCAGCCTGTACATTAACCTACAAATCTAGCAATGTGATTTAAAGCTTGTGCTAAAAGGAAGGTTAGAAGATTGGCTTTAAAAAACTACATTCACCAAAACCTCCCACCAAAAAAGCAGTTAAGACACTGGGAGTTCTGGCAAAAGGAAGCATAGAACACACACAACTCCACAAACATCAGGAACCCCGAACACAGAACTGGAGTTTTTTGCCTGACTGTTCTCATGGGGGATAAAAAGGGTTTAATTTCCATGTAAATATAAAGGAAAGATAGCCAGAAGAATCTTATGCCTCAGGTATAATCTTCTGTACAACAGAAAGGATTTGGCTAACAGAGACATAGTTCAAGTTAACTTCTAAGCCCCTACAGTTAGAGGACTGGTACACTATTCAAGATATTCTGAAAATATATCCTGCGCTCGTGGTTTCTTCAGTTGTCTGACAGACAGCACACAGCATGAAAGAACCCTGTGGGCACGCAGTACCAAAGCATACTTGTCTCTGCAAACACTATAGTGTGCATAGAAGTCCCAGCATAATGTCAGCAAGATTGCTTAGTCTGTTAAAAATAAGACCTCTGTTTTAGTACATGGTTAAATCCATGAGAGGCAAAAAAGATTCATTTACTTTATGACTCATGGAAGGCCAGGGAATACATTTAACAGAAGCAGAAAATGAGGACTACTACATGATCATCTGTAACTTAAAATGATCAGCTAAAAAAAAAAAAAAAAAAAAAAATCGAGATAAAACTGAGAAAATCCATGCACTTAGATGGCTTTTTAAAACCCTTAGAAAATGTTTCATATCAGAAATCAGATTTCCGATACCTGGAAGAAACCATTGTTCATGTTTGTTCCCAATAATCAAAAAATTTTAAAAAAAAATTACAAATCAAAGCAATTCAATTTCTATAGTTTTCTTTGGCCTTAACAAGCCACTGAAACTCCTGAAGTCTCAGCAAAGTCTTTGCATCAGCTATAAATAACATTGTTTTAAAGGTACAAGAGTTTGCTATTTAAATGTTCATTCTCGCTGTCTGTATCTGGTCATAAGGAGCTTGGCAGCAAAAGCAAAGTGCTGCAAACGATCATACAACATGTGAGATTTGATCTTACAGTGAACTGGAAAACCCTGTGAACAGGTAAGTCCGGGGCACGTACAAAGAGCAGCTTGGATTCACATTTGGAAAGCAAATTCCAAAAAGCACTATTTAATACTACTATCATAAAATGACTATTTCAGAAGCAAAGTTGAAGAGAATGTGTGACAATTATTTGGGAAAATATTATTCATCCTTTAATTAACATACTACATAGACCAGTCTTCCCTTATCTTCTCAAAAAATATTCATGTTTATGTTTCTAATTCTGTATTTCTGATAGTCTTAAACTGCAGTAAAAGGAATGCAGAGAAAGCAGATACAATACAAAACTATCATATATGGTGCCAAATATCGTATGTCAGTGTATCAAGTGGTAAGTTCACTGAATCAAATTCTAAATCAATGGATCATGCTGTTTTATTTATATCATTTAAAACCAGCTTTCAT